>NC_092461.1:21116530-21432423 GCF_047495875.1 Pithys albifrons albifrons
ATTCCCCAGAGACAAACTCAAGCAGAGAGAAAGACTAAGAACAAACATTTTACTTCCCTAAGATAACATGGTGGTAAGCCAGCGCCAGGCCTGGTCCTCCTGTCCCTCCTGGGACAGCACAGTGCATCCTTCTGAGACTAAGTCAAAAACCAAAAGAGACAAAAGCTCCTCCTCTCTCTCTCTCTTTTATACCGCTTGACACTTCTTGATGATGTCAGATGATATGAAATAACTCTTTGGTTGATTAAGTCAGGTGATGCTTGTCCCTTCTTCTCTATGTAACATCCTTTGGTGCTGCTAAATTGAGACCTAATTGAAACTAAATCCAAAACTACCACAATACTGAAGCAAGTGGGCAGCCAGTCCTTTCTTAGGCTCCCTCCCTTGTCTGCAACTGGGGCATGTCTAGTCTTTGTTGTCTATAACCATAAGGGTAAGTCACATTCACATTTTTTAATACTTAATGAAAGGGAGAAAAGATGCCTGTAACACCCTGAAACCTGTTTCTAACTTTCTACTTTCCATCAGTGATGACAAAGTAATCAAAACAAATCAAATCAAACAAAGCTACAGAGCATCCAGATTGCCATAAAGCCCACAGAAAGAAATTAATAGTTTTAGAAACCATGTAAAAATGTATGTCCATGAAGATCTCTTGGTCATGTTATCTGTCTTATAGGAGCAGATCCTTTCAGTTCAATTAGAATCACAGAAGGTGGGCACAACTTAATTGCCAAGAACTGTATTCTGTCATTGCAATATTTTACATCACAAGTAGTCTGATTGATTATGTTGGCCACTAATAGCTGGACTGTTTTGGAGGGGGGGATGTAATGGCTTAAGCTGAACAAATTTAAACTCTATATTTTAATCTCTTGGAAAAGCTAGATAACAAAGCAGAAAATGCTGTGTATCCCAGGCACTAAAATCGAGTAAAATATATACCACAAGACTGTACCAAACATTTTCTTCACTCACAAGACAAACATTTTAATGAATAAAAATATTTCAAACACATTGCAAAAGCATTTTCAGAGGCTGTATCTTATCTAAATGTGTTACTTCAGAGAACAGGAAATCATACTTTGGGAAAAAAAGCAGACCTGGATCTGCAAAGTTCATTCAATAAAAAGTCATTCAGCCTCCAAAGCAGCTGAAATAAGAACAGCTTCAAAAATAACAAGCAAATGATTCATATCCAGGGGAATGAGAGCTTGGTGGTTTGGGTTTTTACCCTTTTTTGATAAAGATGCAAGTGGGAATTGCAGCCAGCACTTTACACTTCTGTTTCAACTATGCTACAGACCTTCCTGTGATATTGAGGCAATCTCTTAGGAGTACAGTTCATCAGCACATATTTCTTTGGTCAACTACAAAAATGTTTGCAGAACTAGTTACTTTTGGCAATACAGTGCAACTGAAAAATGGATTTTGTTTTATTTTATCTGAGGCAAAGGTAGGAATGCATTTGAGACGCAAAGAAAAAACTGAAAGCTTTTCAGTTTCTGAAGAAAATGTTTTTTTTTTCTTTTTCTATTATTCTTTTATTGTAGAAAAAAACACTAATAATTTGACAGACATTTCAGCAAACCTAACACAAAGAAAAATCTTTGAGACTGATGCTGAGCTTTAGAGGGACTGTATTAAAAAAAAGGAATTCAACCCCTTTCCCTCAAGGATGAAACAAGATAGGCCAATGTGCCATGAGACACAGAAAGAGCAATCTTCACTTCAGGGAATTTATAATTTAAACTCAGAGACTATAAATTGCAACTTTATTATCTTATCTGCTTTTTATTGTTTCTCTCAATCTGAGGAGCCCCAGCTGAAGAACAAAATCTCAGTTTCCATTGGCGCTGTGTAAACACAGAAATGCTGTGATGGATGTAATTCAAACAATTTCAACTGCACTGTCTGTTGAAAAGACATCTATTTTGTCAAAGTCTGTCCATAACATGCCCTGTGGCACAGATATCTATGGGCCAAGATATGCACAGGGTACAACTCACTCCCTTGTGAAGCCAATGGCCCTTTGGGCACCCGCTGCAGTTGAGGCTGCACTGAGATGGCATGAGGTCACTTGAGTTGCTGCTAACAGCAGCAATACTTGCTGACATGCTCACATCTCATTGCTGCCACATAATGCCAACTAGACATGTCAGACACAGGTACCAGAGCACTTGAATCACAGAGGTGAGCTATGTTGTTCACATGTTAGCACTATAGACAGAAGGTCCAGTGCATGGCAACCACTACACTGCTGGTGATGTGTATTTCTTAGGCATCCAGAAGATATGTAGTTCTGCTCTAATTACCCACGAACTGTCACGACTCAACATTGACATTGCTGCTCTCAGTGAAGTTCATCTTCATGAGGAAGGCAGCCTTAAAGAACATGGTGCTGGCTACACACTCTACTGATCAGACAAACCCAAAACCGAAAGGCTCCTTTCAGGAGTTGGCTTCATGATTAGAAACTCCATTGCCTCCAAACTTGAAAATTTGCTGACAGGTCATTCTGATGGTATTATGTCCCTACGCCTCCCTCTACACAACAAGCAACATGTTGTTCTTTTTAGTATATATGCTCCAACTCTCCAAGCTGACCCAGTGCAAAAAGACAAATTCTAGGCCAACCTGCACCGCCTCACCAAAATGTTCCTGCTGGTGATAAGATCATAATCCTTGGTGACATCAATGCCAGAGTAGGTAAGAATTTTGAAGCCTGGAAAGGAGTCCTGGGCACGCATGGCGTTGGAAACTGCAACGACAACGGACGCCTCCTGCTAGAGTTTTGTGCAGAACAGCAGCTCACCATCACCAACACTATCTTTCAACAGAAAGACAGCCTGAAGACAACCTGAATGCATCCTCGATCCAAGCACTGGCTCCTCATTGACTATATCTTAGTGCAACAGAGAAATGTCAGCAATGTCTGTCATACTCGAGTGATGCCGAGTGCAGAATGTCAAACAGACCATCGCCTTGTGCGCTGCAAACTTAACCTCCACTTCAAGCCCAAACCTAAGAGAGGCGGCATTCCAAGGAGGAGGCTCCAAGTCAGCAATCTTCAAACAGCCACAGTGAGAGACAGCTTCCAGGGAAACCTTCAAACTAGACTTAAAGATAATCCCATAGATCCCTCTCCTGAAGCACTTTGGCAACATATTAAAATTGAATTCTGCAGTCCTTAGGGTTCTCCTCCAAGAAAAACAAAGAGTGGTTTGTCAAAAACAATCAAAATATTTAGGAATTGTTGAAGAAGAGAACTGTTCACCAAGCACACCTTGCTCAGCCATCTTGCCACGTAAGAAAAGCTGCCTTTTGTCTTGCATGCAGTAAGCTCTGACTGAAACTTCGAGACATCCAGAACAAATGGTGGCTCAACCTAGCAGAAAAGACACAAATATGTGCAGACTTGGGTGACCAAAGAGGATTCTATGAGGCCCTGAAAGCAGTGTACGGACCCACACACCAGGTTCAAAGCCCCCTATTCAGTGCAGATGGTCAAATGCTTCTCACAGATAAAACCTCCATCCTGAACCAATGGTCTGAGCACTTTCGGGCTCTCTTCAGTGCCAACCATGTAGTCCAAGGCTCAGCAATTCAGCACATTACACAACAAACGGTGAAAAATGAATTGGATGCAGCCCCTACTATGGGAGAGACATTTAAGGCCATACAACAGGTGAAAACTAGCAAGGCAGCTGGGGTTGATGGAATTCCTCAAAGCATGGAGGTCAAGCACTCTATGCCAAATTTCATGAGCTTGTTGTGTGTAGCTGGGAACAAGGGGAACTACCATCAGATCTCCGTGACGCAGTCATTATCCCGCTGTACAAGAAGAAAGGAGAAAAATCAGACTGCTCAAATTACTGAGGTATTACTTTGCTCTCCATTGCTGGTAAAATCCTTGCAAGAATTCTTCTGAACAGATTAGTACCCACTATTGCAGAAGAACTTCTACCTGAAAGCCAGAGTGGTTTCAGAGCCAATGGGAGCACCACAGACATGGTGTTTGTTCTCAGACAATTGCAAGAGAAGTGTAGGGAACAGAACAAAGGTCTCTTCGTTGACCTCACCAAAGCTTTTGACACTGTGAGCAGAAAAGACCTGTGACAGATCTTGGAACGTTTAGGATGACCACCCAAGTTCCTCAAAATGATCATCCTGCTACATGAGGAGCAGTGTGCACAAGTCAGATATGGCGATGCACTCTCTGAGCCCTTTCCAATAACCAATGGTGTGAAACAATAACCAATGGCATGTCTCCAGGATGGAGGATCACCACCTTCCGAAGATTGTGCTCTATGGTGAACTCGCCACCGGCTGCCGCAAGAGAGGAGCCCCGAAGAAGAGATACAAGAACTCCCTGAAACAGCACCTCAGCCTTGGCCATATTGACTGACACCAATGGTCCACTCTGGCCTCCAATTGGGATTCATGGAGACACACCATTCACAATGCTGCTGCTTCCTTTGAGAACGCACGCAGAGTCAGTCTCGAGGAAAAAAGACAGTGCAGAGAGAACCGTTCCTTGCCAATATCACCTAAAGAGATGTTCTGCTGTGCCTTTTGTGACCGGACCTGCCTATCCCATATCGGCCATTTTAGCCACCAGCACGCTTGCAGCAAACATGGGTAGTGACCTTCCCAAATCTTCATTTGCGAAGCCTAGCCATGATGAAATATATGATAGGAATGTAGAAAATCGTTCGGTGTGGTGGGGTCACAAATCTCCCTATGGCTTTGCCAAACCTCTGCCAATAACAGAGTGTGGCACAGATCCTGAATAGCAGGAGTGGAAATAAGCCAGTGGAAATCTCTTTAAAACTGAGACCATGCAAATAGACTTTATAGCATCATAGAAGAGAATCACAAAGTCATTAAGATTGGAAAGACCTCCAAGATCATAAAGTCCAAACTTTTCCCAGATTTTTAGGAAACAGAACAGTAACAAGCTTAATCTTTGTTTTAGCATTTGCTCAGTAACTTTCCTCTAACCATGTCTGATGTTTGATCAGCAACTTATGGAAAAATGCACTCCACTCTGGAGAGTGGTAGCAAAAGATTAAATCCACTCCAACTTTACTGAAGTCCACAGAGTAGTTTTCAAATATAAGGGGTTTTTACTCTACAGTGGTGTCTGTTTGACCTAATCTAGTTGAGTTCTGGTGGAGTGATGGCCACCATCCCCAACCCTGAGCTGAAACCACACACATCACTTTTCAAGGCCATCTGCACACATTGGATTTTGTCCTGAGGGGAATGACATCCTGAATGCTAACATGTAGGCTAACATGGCTAGCCTCTAAAAACAGGAATATCAATTTATTAGGATTATTAATCAAGCAGCAAAGTGGATGACATTCGGATCTGGTTTATGTATGAGTTTTTTGCATATTGCATTTTACATAAGCAATGAATAAGGAATGAATGCTAGATCAAACTGGGTTTACTGGGTGCTTGAAGTGACTATGAGGTAGCTGTCATTTTGGCCAACACATAAGCTGTTTGCTTACAATATTGGTAGCAGCTTTTTGGGGCAGGTTATCTGAAGCCCTTTCAAACTTATGACTCTTTAGATGATTCAGAAAATCCTTTCCAAGAGAAAGTTTTTCATTTATTTCTTCAAAGTTTTTATAATGTGCTTCTCCCTATCTGGGCTCTGTTGATCTTTAGTTGTCCAACATACTTGTCCATCACTGATATTAGACATCTGTCTTGGCTAACAATAATTCTTGGAAGGCTGAAGCAGTGTGTACATACATCTCGGGCTATTTTATCACTACCATCCATCTGCTTCCCCTCCATCCACATGCCTTTACAAAATCTCAGTCCTTTGCTTTTTTGAGAAACCATATTTACTGGCTTGCTGTTTCACATTTGCAGTTCTCTTCTCTGAGGTGCCTGGGTCTATCATGTCATGTAATACTTTTGTATTATGTAAAGTAAATACAGTAATCAGTAAATAGGGCAAAAAGGAATTCAAAGTGATTAAAGACAGGCATATTTCCTGCAACCCAAGAGGCAGATAATACTTGATGCTAAAATAAAATATAAATGTTTTAAAATTTCATACTACCCCTGCTGGTCTTAATTTTGGTTATTTAATAAATTTTGTATTCCAAATTGCTCCACCCTAAAATCACATTTAAGGAGGAGTATACTTTTTTGTAGGATGACTTAGTATGTCTTCTAGCCAACTTCACCAATATAAAGTATATCCCTCGACAATATTCCTTCTGCCACTTAAATCTGCTCTTGCTTCTGTTGAACTGATTTTCCTCCTCTCAAATGAAAAATCATGTTTCTTGATCTATGAGAAAGCAGTTTGAGTAACTTTCTGTATAACATTTAATGCTTTGTTTTACAAGTTAAATTAATGAATCTACGATAAACCATTAATATAGTAATCAATATTTCTGTCTTTACACTGCATGATTCTAGGCACAGAGTTACTTGGATAGTCAGTGACAAAAAGGAGCTAATGGCAGGTGGCCCTGCTTTGTACTTTTGTTAGACACTTTGTGGTTTGATCCTAGGAGTTATTCTTCCTTATGTCTTCTTTATATTTTCCTTGAAAATAATAATTCAGATTCTCAGCTTTTGTTGTTTCATAAGCCCAAGGATTTTTTTATTGTTTCTGTGCAGGCATAAAGTGACAGCTCCTTGAGCAAGGAAAATTATAAATTGGATTTTGTTTTGGTTTGTTTTGACAACAAGACATAATGTATCCTGTTGTTTCAATTTTAATCTTCCTTTTGCCCATGGGTGATTAAGCTCTTTTCAGAAGTAAGTTTGTTAAATACATATTTAGCTAATTTAGAAATGAATGATGGAAATTAATTATATTAACATATCATATATTATTTACCAGAGACCTCAATTATCCTATAAATATGTATTCTCTAAACATAAATTGTTTCATCAATAACTATAATTCTCTGGACAAACTGTAGATAGGATTCATTTTCTCATCTGAGGATCTCAAATTGTCTTTTGCATGATGAGGCATATGAAGTCTATTGAACTAATTTGAAACATGCTTATTATGAAGAATACAAGGCTTATTTTTCATTTGACTCAGCTATTAGATCACATTTTTTTTCTTCAAAATCAAAAACCATATTTATATTGTCACGAGATAGTTGTCAAATCTTGCTTCTGAAATCTTCTCTGAAAGGATGGGAGAGATCAAGTGTATTTCCTTTGTGTCAAGTGTTTATTTGGCCATGGTGATTTTTCTTAGCACAGTGAGGTTACAAGTCCTCTGAGTCTTCTCCATGTTTAATTATTGAGATTCAGCTAATTGAATCACAGGAAAAGTTAGCTAGCCAATTTTTTTTAAAGATACTGTGACTAAACTGACTTGAGAATAATAACCAGGTTTTGTGTGGATATGTATCCTGTGATACTGTCATTTCTTTCATTCAATCCTGCCCTTTTGGTTTTTCTCCCAAAGATTTTTTCACTGATGTGATACCTCTAAATTTTAGGTTATATTTTGTTATTTTAGTGGCATAAATCAATCATCACACCAGTGCCTTTAGGTATATATATATATAGAGAGAGAGATATATATAGAGATATATATATATATATATGTATATATATACACACACACACACACATATATATATACATACATATATATATGTATATGAAAGAAATAGATATACAAAATTACATTCTTTACCATTATAATTATCATTCTTTTGCGGGAAATATCCAAATTACTAGGTGGTCATGAGGCTAAAAAACCCTCAACATAATATCTTTTAAAAGATTGTCATTTTAGTCCTACTGTTGGATGAACACCATCTATATTTAGAACTAACAGTGATAGCAGCAACTAAACAAATAAATGAAAATATCCAAATAAGTTTCATTAAAGATTGCCATGATCTAAATGCTCCATACCACATATTTATTTTTTCTGGAATTCATCAAATACTTTTTGTCTGTATTCTAATATGATGTGGGAACTGTATTAAATGAGGTTACTAAAACTTCCATGGCCCTGAGCTATTTAAATTGTAATTCTGATTTTTTTTTTCTCTAGCTCTTTGTGTGAAAATCTGGACAGTAACAAAGAAATAGGTTTCTTTGGATATTGGAGATGGCATTTATAAATCACCTGGAATGTCTCATAGAAAGTGCATTCAAAAAGCTACAACATACAGGCCTGCCAGAAGTCCCAGTCTTAGTTTGAGATTAAAACCACAGGCAGTAAAAAACTCAATAGATTGTTGGGAAAATATTAAATTTTAGATAGAAAACATCAGATTTTAATCTTTATCAGAATTACTTACTTGTCTAGGCCAAATTTTTGCAGATAAACTGCAAGATACTATTATAATCTTTGAAAATAATGTTCCCTTTTCCTCACATCAACTGTATGCTGATGCCAGATACCTGACTGCAGTTACTCCAGGTGACACTATTCTTCCAAGCTGGCTTGAAAGTATTTTCAGTGTTACATGGCCAGATATATAGAGATAGTTTTAAGGCAAGAGAAGATTTAAAAAGTTTTAAATATATAATTTCATCAAAAATGAAAGGTGTGCTCTATAAAGTTGAGGTTCAGGTGTCCTTCCATACAGAAATGTGAGCTGGCACCTGCCTGATCAGATGTGAGCCACCTCTGACTGGCATCTGAGTTTCATAAAGGGGTTTTTCATTTCAGCCCAAATTAGTATCTATCCAGTTCAGAGTGAAGGCAGATGAAGTTCATATCCATCTGCAAAGGGATGAGTAAGAAAAATGGAGAGAATATGGTTATAAAGAAGGTAAGAAGAAGATGATGGCAATGGCTTTGGGTTTTCTATAGATATATCTGACAGATTACTCACTGAATAGTAGTAGATTTATTAAATAATCTTTCTGGGTGTGGTTGTCAAAGCAACACTCTGAAGGGATGCATTGGGAGCTGGATTTGGTCCATAACCTCATTAGGAAAAAAAAAAAATCTTTGTGCAAATTACAGCTGAAATTTTCATTCAATGCTATTAGAAAAACTAGAATTTTAAAAGCAAAGCTCAAAAACCAACTAACACAAATTAGCTCTTCTTTACAATAGTGAGCTTATTGGTTGATTTATATATTCAGTTGTTAATTTTATCTGTCTCCCAGAAGAGGCCCGTTGAGACAGGTATCTTCTTTTAGATGTCCTGGGGGCTAACAATACACAAGGCACACATTTTTCTATCAGAGCATTCATCAGTATATTTTCCTAAGAAAATGAAAATTCACATTTCCTGGAGCATTATGAACCACAGAGGGCTAAAGAAATCTTGGTAGAAGAATAACCAAAGCTAAATTACACATAAAATATCATGATCACTCTTTGTGCAGTAACTTTAATGCCAAAACAATATTAGTTCTGGTTTATATGTATTGTTAGACATTTCAACACTGTCTGAAATAGACAGAGCCAGCAAATCACAAAGATGTAATAAGTAAAAGATATTCCCCTGGCTTTAATGAATCCCACCACAGCCTTTAGAAAAGTTCAAAGTATTGAGTTATTTTGTCACTATTAGTTACACAGCTAATGAAACACTGTGCACTGCTGAGGTTTGAGTTACAAAGAAGACAGATTCTGGAGCACTTGGACATATTCTGCATATTTGTTTCTTTGTGGTGTTCAATAATGCAGCTTTTTAGACTTCATCAGAATTCTTAATTAAGAAGCAAATCCTAAGCCAGTCCTTGAGCCTTCCATATTCTCAATGTTCTCAACTCTTTTTCAGCCATGCCCAATATCATGGGTGCATAGCTACTGCTGGAGAAGGAAGTATCAATCATCAGAGGAAGTATCAGTTTTGTCTGTGTTATTCTCCTTTGACTGTTTGTAGCCAAAACATATTTGTTTTCATGGACTGAAGACAGTGACCATATATTCTTTATTGTATTTCTGCATTTTGCCTGTTTCAGTTGCATTTCCTGGTTAGAAATGAGATAAAGCTTTTATACTCTGTATCTTAAAATATTAATTATGCTGCCACAAAATTTCCTATTATAGAAACATTTGAGATGTGCTACACAAATTCTTTTCTGACTTCCTCCTTTTGTGGCTTATATGATAGCACAGAACATAGGACATGCCCATATCCTTAGTTCTTTTTAAATATATTTGGTCTTGTTGATTACATTTCATATGAATGCCATGCCTATATTCGTCAACTGATCCTCCATGAATTTTTAATGTAATGAGACAACTTTCTTTCTAAAACTCAGAGCAACAAATATGACCGAAAAAAGTAAAATTGATCAATAATTTATGTTTATTTTCTTTAAACAATATCCAAATGAAAGTAAATTGCAGTAATACTGTTTATCATCTACTTAATTTCCTTTCATTAATTTTCTTGACAGTATTCTTGAAGGATCAGGTATTTGGACAATGCTGCTATTTTTCATTTTCTATTGCAGAAAATCCATAGGTTTCCTTTTTACCTTTTAAAACAAACTTTGTTTTTTATATTATTACAGAGCAAAATATGTTTTTATCTTATCACAAATACTATTTATGCTGTACTTTTGTGCTAAAATATTAGACAAAAATATAATTTCTCACTAACTGACAGAATTTTATCTATGTGTTGTACTTAAACAAAAGGTTTTCTTTGTGAAATAAAATTTTAAAAAATAGGAGTCTAAAGTAAATTTTCAGATCCTTAAGTAAAGTCCCCATTTTTTAGTTCCATAAAATTGAGGGCAGAGGAAGTTCTGAGGGCAGAAATGAGAACACAGAATAATTCTGATATTTTTACCCTAGCATCTTTTGTAATGAGACACTATACTTATAAACTCTGTTTTCATTGTGCATTTATGGTAACAAATTTGTTGGTTTTGTGCTTCTCATACCATTGCAACACTCATCTTTTTTAAATTCTAAGTCAAACATTACAATAGCCTGAATTTTTCTGTTAACATTCCAATGCATTGGTATAGCAGCATCATACCAATCCAGCTATCTATATAGAGTCATGCAAAAAGAAGATGACCTTCATGCGAATCAGTAGTTGTGAGGTGATGACCCAGGATGATTGCACTACTCCTGGCAAGGCCATCCAGTATTAGCATCTCAGAATCCAGCTTTTTACTAAAAAAAACCCTGACTATGCATAACATTAAGTTTCTATGTCACAGGAAGCAATGAAAATCCCTATTAGTCCTGCATTTGCTCAAACACCTCTCATTTACTAATTCTTTATTATTATTCTGATATCAAGTTGCAACATGCTTTGTATAAAATTTTAATTCCAAAAATCTTAATCTATGACCTAGAAGAGGCCATGTTTCCCAAATACATTATTTTGCTAACTCTAAATCTAGGAGATCCATCATGACCCAAAGGTCACTGAAATCAAGGTCACAAATCTTGCTGAGTGCAAGGAACACTGTGCAAAGCTTTCCTAGACTGTCTAGAACAATGCTCCTTAAGTGATTCTGGTTCATTTACCATCTTTGGAGAAAAATGTGGAGATGGATGAGGCATCAAGGTGATGTGCCAGCCCTATTATAAATGTATCTGTAAAGTCATGAGAGTGGTTGTTAGATGATCCATTTTCAGCCTTAAGACCAAGTTCAGACAAAGAAAAGCAAAAGAGGTCCCCACCTTTCAGACCAAAGACCAAGGACAGAGACAAAACTAATTTCTTGAAAATCAAGCTTGGTTTTTCTATTTATGTCTTAATGCATTAGTATTCCATACTGGGTATAATTCTGTTAATTATACAGAGATATGGAGGCTTCTAAAGACAATTATTTCTAACAGCTAAATCATGAAGAAAGCAGAATTATTTTAAATACACTTAAATCAGAATGCCTGTAGATAATTTAAGAAATATCATATATAATGCTTCTCCTTTTGGAGAAAACTCTTTTCAAAATATTGAAGCTAAAAATCAATCACAAGATTAAATGCCTGCTAAGGAAAGAGAAGATATAAACAGCTAATAGATTACAAGTGGAAAGAAAGAGTGCACAAAGTTCACATAAATAAAAACAACAAAATAATTAAATAAATGCAAGCTTAAATATAAACTCCTGCATCTATGCAACTGAGGAAAATCAAGCCAGCCACTGCTAAATTTCTTTGCGTATTAAATAGTGTGCAATTAGGAAAGAAACAAATAGATGAGGAAATTGCATTTTAATGCCTTTCTGTGTTAATAAATAATATATATGACAGCTGGAGTTACTATGGAGCTCAGACACATGGGAAAATGAAAGGCAATGACAGGAATGAAGCTGTGATGCCCTCATTATTACCAGTGATTTTGCATATTGCCATGAGTGCGTGGGAAAGCTATACATCCTTTTTTGTTTTGACAGAGCTTTTTAAAAAAGATAGTGATTTTATTTAAAAGTCAAGTGCAATAAAATTTTTTGAAAATTCACCATGAATTTTCTCCCCTAATAAGAGAAGCTTTACATATTTTCATCAGTGGCACATGAGATTCCAGGAGCTCATAGAAAGGAGGTTTTCAAAGTGTCTCTCTTTAGGCACCAAACTTCAGCACTTACTTTAGCATGATCGGCTTCCTAGATTCCTTGTGCAATTCATGAAGATAGATGAGCTCCTCCAAAGGGTAATTCAGAGCAAGAATACTACCAAGGTGACCTGAATTGCTCTCCACGGGAGCATCTCTCTCTGACTACAGAGAGAGTTCAGGTCATTTCCCAGTCAACTTCTCTGGATCATTAAGGTGCCTTAAGTGAAAATCCTTGAATATCTCCCCCTCTGCACCCTAGATGACCAGACACTGAGCTGAGGGACACTGAGGAGCAGCTTGCACCTGCCTGCAAATACACAAACAGGAGCAAGCGGGCAAAGTTACAGAAGGGTTTTGAGCAAAACCTTCTTCAGGGGACCAAGTGAATTCCCAAATTAAATTCTGTTTTCCTTGGGTCTTACCCTCATCTAGGAAGAAACAAACCAGAGAGATTAGCTGTGGGCTGCCTCCTGTTGTCAAGGGGCAAGGAGAGAGGGACTGTGTTGGAAATCAAATGTTCTATAGGGATGTCTGGAATTCCTGGGGTTGGGTAGTGTCTGGGGCCCAGTATGTTGCCAGCTGCCTGTAAACCATGTGTGAAAGAGAGGTTCCTACAAAAAAATCTACCCTTGTTTCATTAAATAAGATCTATGTTCCCAACAATGGTCTCAGAGACTGTAGAATCTCTTTAATTCTGTGCTTGTTTAAAACATACATTTCTCGTGCTTGTAACCAAGAGTGAGGACATTTCATTTTCCAAACAAACTTAGATTAGATGCATTCTCTGAAATTGCTAATATTTCCTGTAACTACCTTTGCACTGCACTCGACTTAGGGTATCTTTAAATGCAAGTGAAGACATCCTAAAAGGACCTAGGGATTTTCTTTCCTGGGAAGTATTTAGAACTTACCTGCCAAGTACTGCAATCAGCAGCATTTTCTTTGTTTATATATTGCTACGAAACACAGGTATAAACCAGCTCTGGCAGGGATGATGGAGCATTCTCTAGAGAAGGCATAAAATAGAAAAATCTGCTCAAAACTCACCCACTATTCCCTTTCAGTTCAATTGCAGAAGCTCCCTAGAGTACTGTAGGCCAATTCTATACTGCTACTTCAGCAGCAGTGCCAAGTTAAGATCCAGCTTTGCCAGCTAAGCAGCTTGAGACAGTTGTATCTGCATTGCCTTTAGCCCATCTCTGGCTCTCATTAACTGTGCCCCCTCTGTGCTTCACTTGGGGCATTTTGACCTCTCCAGCTATCCTAGAGTCCATGTCCTCTATCTGTCTGACATGCTCTCGTAGCAGATATATGGCCAACCTGACTAGTCCCAGGAGCCTTGTCTGCCTCAGCCTATTAGCAAACACACAAAAGCTGCTCAGGAAGCTTGACATTTGCAGAAATGTGGAGCAGCTCCATGACAGTCATTTTGAGCACTTGGCTGTTTCTGTGCTTTACTTGACACACCGGGAGTTGGAGTCCTGTTTTGCCATTAACAACCACTGCAGTGCCCCTGAGTTGGAGACATCAACCTGCTTACACCAGTGATAGGCCTTTAGGAAATTGTCCCATATGACCAGATTATAGCAGGAGTCTTCTCTTAGAAGCCTGATTCCATCACTGGCAAGGCAGCAGCTTTGAAAGAAGAAAGCCACTGTCAGTGTCAGAGTAGCAGAAGGAGGTAATCAGTCATATGCTCTTTCTACACAGGGAATGTCAAATATATTGTCATTTGTTCAGTGTGTTTGCCTGAGGGTGGCTGCGTCTCTGATAGAGCTTCTTGGAGAAGGAAGGAGTGTGTTGAAGTAATTCAAAGTGATCCTGACCATCTGGCAGCTTTTGGACCATCACTAGAAATCTTCTGTCACTAACAGGCTCAGTGAAATCTCCTGATCTCTGTTCTTGACCCGTGGAAGAAAAAAAGCCTTGAAGGCTCACAAAGGACAAAGGCTTTTGACTACCATCTTCACAAAAGTATTCCAGCACGAATTTCATATCCAGCCCTCCTGCACCATCCTTGGGGCACAAAGTAGATGCTTTCTTCAAGATCTGACTCTCAGGCTCTAGTACTCAGCTATGCTTTGCTCACTCCTAATGACAGCTCTTGGGGATCAAGGTCTTTCTTGCTGTCTCACTGAATAAAGACTGCTGGAACACACCTGAGGTGAGGAAGGTCTGGCTATAAGGTATGTCTCCTGAGTCTCTAACTGTGGAACACCTCTGTCCTCCCCATCTTGATCTCGACCATGTCCTGAAAGATGCCTCTTTCAATATTTTAATAACTGGGGTGTCTTTAATGCCCAACATAGCTGTCCAGCTCCTATAGAGTGGCACCTGACAGATGAAAGACCTGGCTCTTAAAGGTGGCAGAGGCTGAATTAGCTGAGCAGTGGAGCAGGATGTGTAAGAACAGTGGCATTTAGTAGGACTGCAAGACTGCAGCTATTTGTTTGGAGAGGAAACAAGATGGTAAGGTAGCAGTCAACTTTGCACTACTCATGAAAAGACTCAGAAATCTAGAGTATTCGCCAAGGGAGGCAGCTTCTTCATGCTAAAGTGAAAGGGTAACAAAGTAGTTGACTTCATATCTAAGCTAATGTCATTACATAGCTATGTCAATAAATTTATTTCCTGGCTGTCACTCCAAGAGACCTACTTGTAACTTTGAATGTCATAGTAAAACACTCTTGCACTGTGTCTATTGACTAAGGAGATCATTCTTTTGGATGTCACATCTTTAGCTTACATATTAAAACATAAAGTCTTTTAAAACGTATCTATTAAAACATAAGTCCTTCTTAGCAAAGAACTGCCTATCTTTTATTTCTTCTTCCATATTGTTTTTCTCTGCATTTTACCCACTGAAGATGAGACAGAATAATTATATATAATTATGGTAGTCTAGCTTTTGCAAACAGCCAAATTGCACACCCAGCTGCTCATTCACTCCTTCTCAGGGGGCAAGGGGGACTAAAAAGGATAAGAAAGCTCATGGGTAAATATAAAGATAGGAATATCACTTACCAAATACTTTCATGGGCAAAACAGACTCAACATCTGGAAAATCAATTAACTTAATTTGTTGCCAATTTCCATTCTGTCCATTGTGGAGCCACCTGTAACCGGCTGTGTCTACTATAGGGCAACCCCTAACCTCCTCCCACAGTGGACATCCCTGCAGTCCTCTGGTATCAAAACCTTGCCACATAAACTACATACAACAACACTAAAATCATAACTAAAACTGCAACTTGCATATTAAGGTGAATGCAAGCAGATCTGATATACCAACTTAGGATTTTAATTTGGGTCGTCTGCTGATCTAAGAATATCTCCATCTGATCCCCATACTGCCTTTTGGGTTACATCACATACTGGTCTCAAAGCACATGAACTGGATTCTTTTTGGATGAGACTGAACTGAAATGTGGTCTTTAGCAGCAAAACAAATACACTCCAGATGCAAGAGGTAATTCAGTCTTTGTAAACAGTCCAGAGCTGGTAGGAAGAAAAAAAGTCCTGAAACATATATAGTGCAGGAATCAGACCCCAGCGCCAACCCTCTTGCTTTCCACATCTGTTCTTACTAACCTACAGTATTTGACAAAGTAAGTACAGACAATTTTGTGTGCTAAATATAATATTTGAATTTTAAAAAAAAATATTTCTAAATGAATTCTTTCGGTATTAACTTTTCCATTATCACAGTATTTTCAGGCAGTTATTTCCCTCTCTCACCTATATAAATAGAACAGTCTCTGAGCTTACTCAAGAATCACAATGCAGGAAATTTAAACAGGACACTTCTCCTTTGTTTATTGTATATGTCATTGTCACACTTGTGTTCCCCAGGTATATGTATTGGAGGTTAGGAAATGAAGGTACTAGGAAATGGATGTATTACTAATCTGTAATACATCTTAAATGATGTTTCCTAGTCAATACTGTAGGAGAGACACAGACATTGTTATGGAAGGAAATTTTCCTTTCCACTGGAAATGCACTAAAAATCCCTATACACCTTTCCCCAAAGCTATAGAATATTGTAACACTCAGGGAGTGATGTATCAATGTTCTCATTATGCTCCACATGTCTATACAAGAGACATCCACAGTCTATGGAAGAGTCTAAATTAGTTTGCTCAGTAAATGAGTGTTTATAACACAATAGCACCTGGAGGTCTCAATTAATTATCTCTGTTGTGTTATGTACTGTATGAATTCAGTGTAAAACACAATTCTTATCCTAAATACCTTAAAGGAAGATTCTGAAGCATCTTTACACATCTTAATTTCTCTTGTCCTAATTTCTCTTCCACGCAAGCCAGAAGGCATAGAAGTAAGCCAAAACTAAACTCTGAAAACCTGGCCCTGTACCTTCTCTAATAAAATAATCAAAAAAGAAAAACAATTAAAAAAGGAAAAAAAATATCAATTTTGTCAGAAGCATTTGTGTTCTGTTTCCCAGTACAAATACTAATACTGCAGTCTTCAACTCCTTTGCCAGGGGTTTGGCAGTCCAGGGCTTCCAGGGAGCTCAGGAGCCTTTCAGAAACAGCATAATGGGAAGATGGGTCACTTTCAGCAGGACTGATGCTGGCTGCTGATGCCACCAGGAAATCTCGGGAGTGCTGAGCAATTTTCCAGTTCTCAGTGTGTGGGATTTTTTCTGGCTGGTGCTTACCAGCAAAAGAGAGAAAAAGGATTCAACCTTTTGATGGGAAGTGATGAAAGAAAGTCTTTTCACATTTTAAAGCACCTTAATTTTGGTCAAAAGGAAAAGAAGGGGAAAGTGGTCATCTGTGTCTACTGCATTGCATAGAACCCCATTTTCAGAGAAGCCTCTTAATGACTTCACTCTTACCATGAGAAATCTGTCTTCAAGGTTAAATAAAATTCTAACTTTAATAGGTCTTTAATGTCTTACTAAGACAGGCATGTTTTCTTGGCCTATACTTTTGAGCAATATAGCCCTTAGTGGCTGCGATTAATCTCCATCTCTGAAATATCTCAATTAGACCTAAAACTTAGGGGAAAATTAAAAAGAATACTGCTCTTTTCTTGGCGGATACCTTCTCTTTAAGTATATAATTAAGGCTTTGGGTTGTTTGGGTTTTTTTTTGTTTTGTTTTTTTGTTGCTGTTTTTTTACAGAAGGGTTACATATAGCATACCTCTGTTTCCTCCCTTCTCTTACAGTAAACATTTTGCCTTTTCTTGAGTCAAAACAAAAACAACGAGAGCTGTACCACAACATCAAAGACAGGGCCTATAATTTCTCACAAATATGAACAATTTATATCTAGATCTGTGCATTCAAAGCAGTTGATGAGATCTGGTGATCTTAAGTGTAAAGATGGAAGCCCAGGTCAGCAGGTCTTTCTCACACATTAAAAAAAAAAAAAAATTGAAAATCAGTGGAGAAGGTTGGTTGTTAGGTAGAATATTTACAGGAGATACAAGAGCCCTTAACACAGTCCACACATGAATTACCCCACAAGATGACTCAATATATTACAGTTGATTTCAGCCAGGTATGCCAGGTTATGACAACTGCAGAGTCAGCCCTGCAGACTGACTACCTACCTACCAACATACCAAATGACAGCCTTATCAGAAGTATAAGAATGCTTTGAGAGAGATATAAAAATCTTTAAGAGACATGGCCTTTCCCTCCTTTAGTGAAGGAAAAGCACATCCTGGGAGCTTTCTGAAGCAAGGATATTGCAGAATGGCCAGCAGAGCCAGTGCAATGGAAAGCAGCAAGGTAACACTGGTGACATAATGGCTTTCACATTTTATCTTAACTTTCAGTGACAAAACAGTTGTCAATCAGTGTGTAGAGGTTTTAGCAGACTGCTCACAATTGTATCTTTGTATTATCTACTGCATTTATCAGCAAAGTGTACAAGATATTTTGGGAATAAGTGGATGTTGGGGAAAGGGGTGCAGTAGCAAGAGGGGTCTTCGTGCCCCCGCTGCCACCTCCACACAGTACCCCGGGTTCAGCACCGAATACCAAGACGTATTCTCATAGAAATAGAGTCTAGGCTCCGATGGTTAAAATCAGGAACCTTCAAACTTTATTTGGGGGTAAACAAGTTATATAGGTTTTTGGAGTGAACACGAGGACAATAACAAGTTCTCATAGGCTAGAAGTCTTTGTTCACGCAGCAGTGCTGTGCTCGCATTGGTGGGAGAAGCTGTGTTCACGAGGCAGCCACGACCCCCCTGGCGCCAGCAAGACGATGTTTACGCCAGGTCTGAGGTTGTTTACCTGGCTCTCAGGCTGCCTCAAGGTCAGCATGACCTTGCCTGCCTGTCTGCTCTCTGGCTAGTGTGTTGTGCATAAGGGATCAGGCCAAACCTCTACAAGTGGAAACATAATGGGCAAATGGGACTAGGACAGCATGGATATAGTATTTTAGAGCTTTATTTTGACATACAATTATACAACTTCTGTCTTTGGCATATTACTGGAAACAAGTAAGCAATACGTATCATGGTACGATAGCAGCACAGGGATAGTCTACTGAAGGTTGCAGATGGATGATTAGTGAAAGGGAGGAGAATAAATGTGCATCTTTCACACAACTGATGGAGCAGAAATGCAGACTTTAGCCAAAACTTGAAGGCAGGACCAAGCAGGTTATTCAGTATTCTATAATCTGAGCATATGCTGGTATTCTTTGGATTCATCGGAGGTGGAAGATGCATTTTGACTGAGGCAATAAGAAATTATTTGGGTGGGAAAAAAAAAGAGGCAAAATTAAGTTACATTTTATTACTTATGCACTGGGTTTTTTTGCTTTATACCTTTTATTCTGCATCTCAGTATGTCTTTGTTTTTCCTTTTTGTACCATAACAAATAGCCCACTCAATTTAAAATGCTTTTGAGATGTGTGTATCATTATCTGTGTCTGTCCAATCTAAGACCCAGGACCTGATAAATATGTATATGGCCTTCAGCCTAATTTCCCAGAAAACCAAACCAAATCAAAATTAACAGGTTCCTCCTTTCTGCAAAAAACAACAGCAACAAACAACACAGATTTTTGGCAAAATAAGCAAGTGCCAAAAATTAAAATAGATAAAATTGACATTCTGGTAGGTTTAAATCGTTTATTTCAGCCTTCACTTTGCTCTCAGTATGTTAAGGTGATAGGCTATAGGTTAGCTTTGGAAATATTTAAACAAACTGAATGTTTACAAGCAAAGGAATTGTCAGGAGAGCACACACTTGGAAGTGCTATGGAGATGACTAGGCAGGCCTATCACAGAGCAGATTATTTAATCAGATTGTAGTCTTTCACACAGGCACTTGTTACTTTTCCTGAGTAGTAAGGGTCAACGAGTATGCAAAATTAATGTCTCCTGAAAGTTGTGTCATCATTGGTGGCAACTAAAGAACATGTCAAAAATTGCCTATCCAAATAGAAGTTTCCTGTACATGCTTACTGTAGATGTAGCTAAAAAATCAGTGAAGCAGAAACAGACTCAAAATGCTGGATTTTATCAAATGTAGAGTGAAGTTTGAAAAATTGCTAAAGAAGTCATTATTATAATTATTTTAACTATTACAAATATTGTTGGCTATGTTACAATGTTTTAGAGTACTCCAGGAATTGCTAACACAGGGGTGAAAATAAGTTAACAACATGCCACCAGAATACATGGAATAAAAACATACAGGTGTGGTTTTGATGACTTTGGTTGCAGAACTCAAAATGGGCTTTACATGCACTTTTTCTCCATTAGAAGACATTGGTGAAGCTCAGGGGTTGTTAGAAGCTTGGAAAACAGTTTTGTTTTGCTTTTTGTAGTTGTGAAGGCAGCAATCTCAATCCAATTCCGCTGGTGAAATTATTATAAAAACCGTACAACAACAAACTAAAAGACTTGGCTCTGCAAAGAAAATCATCCACTTTGTTAACTGAATTTCCAAATGTTCTGAGTCTAATGCTTCTCTATTTCTCTTACAGGAGGATGAATGAAACACACAAGTAGTGATGATTGGCTGGACTTGTTTGCAACAGCTGCAGGAGGAGTTGCCAAATCTGGTTTCATATAAGATAGCCTAAGTGCCTGATAAGCATTAAAATTCATTTTCATTCTTTAGCACACATAAAAGTAGACTATTGCCATAGAAAATATGACAAAATCCTTAAATGCTGTGTACTTTTCTTGGTCGACTTGTTTCATGCTGAAGCAGGAGTTTACCAGACAAATGTCCCCTCCTTCGTTGCTCACTTGACCTTAGTGCTAGATATTTTCCATGAACAATTGTTAACATTTTTTTTCATAATATGCTGTTAGAATCCTTCAAAAGCTCAATGACAAATGCATCTAAATGTGTATGGTAGTGGAATAATACCTCCTTTTGAAACCAATCTTCCATAGAAATCCCTCAGAATTAAAATGGGGGAAAAAAAAAGAAAAGAAAAGCCACCTCAAACTAAATGCTCAGCTAAGAGGAAGATTGTATCACAGCTGTTATTTCCGTATTTTATTCACAATTGCTTTCCTCCCTTCAGCCAACTGTTCTTTCTTTAGCATAGAAAAATCTACTATTGAAAGATGGTCATTTCTTTGTTTGAAACCAAGGGCCAAACAGCAGCACTTAACCCTTTGGCAGGATGCCACTGAGCTACAGTCTATTAAGATATATAAGCTAGACCCATTATCCTTTGTTCTTGCTCTATAAAAAGAAAGAAATTGCAGGCTGTGTAATACTTTGCATGACACAGCTTTCTCCCACCTATGTGCCAATACATTCCACTGCTCTTTTCCCACATGCCTCAGAGTACATTATATTCTGGGGTCATTCAGAGCAAGCAAACTTGTCAGGTGGGAAAGTTGTCTGAGAACCCTTCATAGCCTATTCTGATTGTTTTATTGCATTCTTCATTGTAGTAGCTGAATCTTCTCAGTACTGTATGAAAAGAGCTGTTGAACTCCTTCTTACACTCCTATCAAGTGTCTAGAGCAAGCTGGATTTTTCTTTGAACATAATGTGTACACACACCTACATCTACCCACGTGTATGATACCAGAGCAGATAAAACCAAGGAAACGTGCCTTGCACTTAAAGCAGAAGAAAAGATACAAAGTCCTTATTTCTTGCAGAACGCCTTTTCAGCAGAAAATTTCTCTCTTCCAGGGATAACAAATCTGTTGCTGTGGCTAAGTCACCTGGTTAACTCTTTGGGTACCTTATTTCTTCAGTTAGGCATTCTGAACATAAAGTTTTCGGTGTTTTGGATGAGTGAAGGGCCAGGCATAACCTGGTGCTCTGTAGGATGCTGTCACAGGAGGCAGAAGCCGAAACCTTTGTGTCTGAGCTTCTGAGAGAGAGAGCTGTTTCCTGTGCTCTGGGCTTCCTGTCTTGGTATACTGAAGTAATTTTCTTTTCCACTGCTACCTGCTCAAATGCCATTAATTCAGAGATAATGCCATTTTGCCTGGTTCTTTATCATTATCTCCCTGGATACTTCCATAAAAGTTGAACTGCTGTTGCTAGGGAGATAATCAATTTCTGCTGATTAGAGTTGTCATAAGTGACTTTAGAGCTAAATTATTCACCTGGACACTAGTTCTGGAGTCACAAGGACTTGGATCCCATGGCAGAGTAAGTGGAAATTGAAAAAAATAACATTGCACATAAAATCTATACTTTTTTTTTTTAAGAATTATGGTGAATTCTTTGGAAAAATCAGTGTAGAAATTTAAAACAGGGATTTTTTAAAAAAAAAGTCTGAGTCATTTAACCACTTTTGAAATTGAATTCAGCCTTTACTGATGTTTCAAAGCACTAAGGGACTAAATTTGTTTTTTTTTTTTGGTGGGTAGAATCCTTTCTATGCCACAAATTATTTTTAAGACTGATTTTTTGTTAAGACCCTCTCACAGGATGAATTTCTAGTTTTATTTTAATATCAATTCAGTTTTGAATGAGTCACTCAATGCCTACACATAAGGGAATCTTGCAGTCCAAATAATATTTAAGACTCTAAATGAAATCATGTTTTCTGTCTGAATAGTAAATTGGAATTACCTGTTTATAACTGTCAGAAAAGAAAAAGAAACAAGAAAAGAAGGAAAGGAAAGGAAAGGAAAGGAAAGGAAAGGAAAGGAAAGGAAAGGAAAGGAAAGGAAAGGAAAGGAAAGGAAAGGAAAGGAAAGGAAAGGAAAGGAAAGGAAAGGAAAGGAAAGGAAAGGAAAGGAAAGGAAAGGAAAAAGGAAAGAAAAATAAAAGAAAAATAAAAGAAAAAGAAAAAAAAAAGAAAAGAAAGAAGAAAAGAGGAGACTTTTTTTCATCCATGCAGCAGACATTATTCATCCTTTATTTGGAAATCTACAGACTGACCACGAGAATTAAACAGGAAATCCAGAAATCAGGAATGACAAGGCAGTAGAAGATGGAAGCATATTGTGCTTCCCACAAACAACATCATTCATGCTTTTATGAACTCATTTAACAAGTTTAACTATGGGCTAAATGTCACTCCCTGTGTTAGACAGTATATTTGGATCTCTGTGTCATTTAGACAGACAGAACGAGGTGATCTGTAAACTAAGAAATCTTTCTTCTCCAAACCAGACAACTTAATTTCAATAACCTAACAGAAATGTGTTTATACAGTATAGTGATTTACAAGAACCCAAATGTGCATCATGAATAGAAGGTAAGTAGAAATATGATAAATCTCATGGTATAACTGTGTCTTTTTTTTGTAATTCTGGAAATTAATGAGTTCAAGCTCATTTTACAAACTAAAAGATGAAGCCTCTTAATTTTATTATTTGCAATCTCAACATAACTTTTTGCTCTACTTGCTCAACTAAGACAAAGGGCAGTGGAATATAAAACTCACTAAAGAGATGAGTTTCTATTAAGAGGAATTCTTGATCTGCTAGTTGAAGAACAGGATTCTTCACAGTACTGAGAATATCACCCAAAGATTGTGAAACTAATCTATTTTATCTATCTTTTGTGTACTTTAGGAAAAGTTCACAGAAATCAACATTTAGTCAGCAGTTAAGATGTTTAGGAGTTTAACATATATGTCTTTGCTTTAAAGACATTTTACAGTCCCTGGAAAGTAATATCCATATCACTTTCCTCTCTGTATTGATTGGATAGTAACCTCCACTGACATCAACAGGAATAGGTGCAGAAACATCTGCTATTCTGCTTTATTTAAGTACCCTTGCATTGACATTTAATCTTAGTCAGTCAAATGGGATAAGGAAAAATTTCATATGGAAGACGCTTGTGACAATTGCTGCACAATGAGATTAAAGAAAACAGATGACACATTTTCCCAGCAAAGCATGATGCCATGTTTTATGATAATCCGTTTTGCCATAGAATACAGTCAGTGAAAGGTTCCTTTTTCACAAGGGACAGTATGAATAGCAAGTCTTAATTTTTTAATCTCCTTCCATTGTTTCCATGTAGAGTGACAGAAAGAAGCATATTTGATCATTTTTTTAAACTAAATAATAGTTAAGCAAGAGAGAAAATGTGTCTATATTTTTCATGCCTAGTCTGAGAAATCCAGTAAGATAAAGTCAGCATTTAAGGCTTAGGTAAACATGTATGTGCTGGCAGTTAAATGCCACCCTGACACCGATCCTGTCAGATCTCGGAAGCTAGGCAGGGTCAGCCCCGGTTAATACTTGGATGGGAGACCTCCTGGGAATACCAGGAGCTGTAGGTTCTAGTCCTGAGGACTTCACTGTCACTGTCCAAGCTCACTCTGCTGTGCAGATGAACCTTATGAGTTAAAGGGTGGGGCCAGTTCTGCTCATGCTGTGCCTCACCTAAAACATCCACTACGAAGGTTTGAAGGGTTCACCCATCTTCATTTGCAAAGCCTAGCCATGATGTGACAAACATATATGTGAGACATCAAGAACACATTTGCTGACAGGCATGTCAACTAGCAGTTAGTAATGATTACACTATTTCTTTAAAGTGAGGGAAAAAAACACCAAAATTCTTGAGAGTGTGGAAAGAAAATAAAACAACTTATTAAGCATTAGAGAAGGAGGTATGACAAAGCTTAGGAGGCTTGTGTAGTAATGACACACTACAAACAAGAACAGGTTAATTCCCATTAAATACAAATAATAGGGCCTTATTCTCTGCCAGTAATTCTAGTCCTGTTAAGATGTTGGAATTGTTTCTTAACTGTTTATCTGCCATTTCAGAGTTATTATAGTTTCAAAGTCTTTCATGGAATTTTTTCTGTTGTCCCTTACCAACACAGTGGTTTGGGAGTTGGAAACTCGGTAGAACGAGATGGCTTGTTAAAGCCATTACCTGCTCCCAGAGGCACCTAACTGTCCAAAGCCTTAACAAAGAGATAGCTAATAGCTTTGCATTCCAATGTGATGGCGGGAAGAGGACTGGGGGAAGTGAGGAGAGAGGTTTCCTGGTGCTCACAATATTTTGGTCCTCTGCCTGCCGGGGTGCCAGCTGCCATTTGCTGGGCTGGTGGAAGCACTGGGAGGGGTTTCCTGGCTTGTTCTTCTGAGAGAATAATCACCACTCCCTGGATTCACTACAGTCACATGGAGGGGCTGCCACATCTGCAGAGGAGTTGCTAACCTCCCCCCCACAACGTTTTCAGTCAAAGGATGGTGAAGGGGTCCTTACACTGCCCATGGGAAAGGTTTAAGACCATCCCTGTGGGCGCCATTCCCACAGGAGCCTCAGAACCAGCACTTCTCCCTGCCCCTATCTTTGCCCGCTGGAGCCTGTGAGTGACTCATCGCAGCTGCTGTCTCCCAAGGCATGGCATCTCCTCACACTGTCTGAAAATATAACTGCACAGAAGGGGCAGAGATGAGACTTGATTTATTTGAAAGTTTTGGTTACAGTGTTGTTGTTTGTTCTGTTCTGGCTATGTTCGGTTATACATATATATATATATATTTGTAGTAAAGAACTGTGATGCTTTTTCTCTACATTTTCTGATTAAGGTCTCTTAATTTCACAGGTTGTGGTGGTTTTTGAGGAGAGGCCCCCTTCCTAGTCCAGAAAGACTCTTTACTTTCCTCGATAGGCATCTTGGTTTCTAATAAACTGAGAAAAAGTGCATGTATGTAACAGGCTTGAAGAATAATTTGCATTATTTCTCTGTGTTTTGTCAGAATTGGACAAATATAAAGGAAGTAGTTAAAGGAACAGAAAGAAATGTCAGCTATGTAAGTCTTAAAGGAAATTTTTTTCTGATTAAAAAGAAAAAAAATACTGAGAAAGACTGGCAATGGTAGAACAATGTGTTTATTCTCTTTCCCCAGCCTGAATGACTGCACATTTTAAATACTGTTAGGAGGTCCATCAGCATGACACTGAGTTCAGTGTAGTAAGTAAAAGCTTCCAGTGCTGTCTGCATGAGTACCTCCATTAACACCTTAGGCAAGGTCCCTCCTCCCATTGTTTATCTGGTCAATTAATAAACCATACAGAGCAGGGACTGTCTCTCAGTGTGTGCCTACTATGAGGGCGCCCTGACCCTGTGGAAGGAAATATATATTACTGAACACAAATGTCAGTGATTCAATTAAACAAAAAATGTTGGAGAAGCAAAGGGAAAAACTTACCTAACGTGACTGGGAACAGATTCTTCAATAGTTTATTTGCAATAAAGGCACTTTACATCATGTAAACCAGTTAGAAAATTTGGACAAAAATAAAATGCAAAGGCATTTGTTTGGAAAAAAAAGTGTTGCTTATCAACTTATCATTCAAAATTGGTTGATTTTCAAATGGACAAGCTATCAGTTTTTATTTATTTTTGTTACTGTTTTTCAACAGGGAAACTAGAAAATCTCCAGGAATAGAATTTGCCCTATTTTTTCAAACACATGAAAAAAAAGAAAAAAAAAAAGAAAGATTTTTTTTCAATTTGTGATCTGTTTAAATTGAATATGAAAGACTTGCAGTTGGATGATTTCTGCTATTTTCATGGAAATCATATCACGTTACACATTTTTGCATACTTTGTAAAGTAATGACAGTGACAATTTTTATTGACTTCAGTTTGAGTTTTAAAATGAACCGTGTTTGAGGCTTTTCCCTGGCCATCATAACTAATTCCATTTTGGGTCATATCATAGAAAGATGTTGGATTAATTATTGATGAAACTATACCTGAAGATGCGCCCCTGAAGTCCGCTCACTTCCACTAGTAGTTCTACCTATGGAATCAGACTAGAACTAGCCCAAAGCTAAGTGCCCAAGCATACATCATATTGATGTTCTGTTCTCAGCACTAACATTTTTTTTTGATCCTAATGGGTAACTGACTTGTCAGTGTAAACATAAGCATAGATGATAATTACAAATCAATAACCTTAGGAAGTCTGCTGGAGAAAACTATGAAACATGAAGACCTACTACCATTGTAGTGCTAATCACAACTGCAATAGTGCTACAACTACAATAGCATACTCACAGTATTAACTTCAACAAAATATTTGTAAACATAGCACTAAATAATAAATTAAAATTAAAAGTACTAATACCTACATGTATTTTAACATTTTCTTGACATTTTGATAAAAACAGATTGAAGGCTGTAGTAACTTACACAGATGTCTACCACAGTTCTTCTCCATCTGCTAAACACAGCAGTAGTTTATGAAAGAATTGCAGTTTTAGTTATCCACAGTCCTTAATGAAATTGTAATTTTGGTGTTGGATTCACAACAGTTAAGATGAAAAAGAAATTAGGAGTATGTTTTACTACACATTAATAGGAATGCTTGGCTGGCTAATTCAATTAAATTTGCAGACTTGAACTGGTACTGTCTTTGGCAGATTGGAGATGGAAACCTGTCAAACATGAAATACTAGCTTGGAAATACATTGCTCAAATAGTAGTAACTGTAGTATAGGTATCAAACTGAAACTGAAAGTTTGCTCTTAAGCCAAAGAAATTAATCAACTGAGCATCTTTGAGACTCCCCTTTGTACATCTCAATAGATGAAACTGTATGTATGGCCAAACTTTGCAAACAAAGATTTGGAAAGGGCTTTCCCCATGTGGGTGTGCCCTTCCAGCCTGCGCAGTGGATTTTTTTAGGTGAGGAATAGTGTGCGCAGAACTGGCTCTGCCATTTAAGTCCTAAGGTCCATTTGCCATGGCTGAGCAAGCTTGGACAGTGACAGTGAAGTCCTCAAGACTGTCTACAGCACCCAGTACTAACCAGGGCTGACCCTGCTGAGCATCTGAGACCTGACAGGATCGGATGGCAGGGAGGCATTGAACTGCCAGGGGAAGGTCCCCACTGAGACTCAAACTCAGGTCTTTGGGATTCAGAGTCCAGAGTGCTATCCATTACACCACAGGACCGCCCCAAAGGATGAAACTAATCTCCCTATAAAATGTCAATAGTCCAACACTCCCCTGTCTTCAATTTTGTGAATCCTTTATATATCCACAAAATGAACAGACATTTAAGCCAGTCATGACTCATTTGTGCTTTTCTAGCAGTGCAGAAATGCCATAAAGAATTCCTCTTTTTTTTCCCAGTAGACTACAGAAGTTTTGGTGTTGCCCAGTCTATGCATTTGAATGTTTCCTGTTCTTTCTTATAGAATGTTTAGAATGTTTATTTGTAAAATCTTTACAAATATGGACTCGCTTTCATAATTTTATAGAGGTCTGAATTATATAATTTATTATGCTGTCTGGGACTTTGGGTCTCTCTCTTGTTCCAAGCCGTGCATGGGAAAGAAGCAGTGCACAAGAGACTCTAAAACAGTACAGATTATAGCTGGTAGGCAAAGCCCCTGTTTGAAGGGCACTGATAGTGTATGACATCCTGCTAGACTATGTTACAGATAAAGACCACTGTTAACATTAAGAATCCTGCAACATCACAGCAAAAGCTGCATGAAATCACTTAGAAATTTCCTGTAATTAGCTAAAAGGCACAGATGAATCTGGTAATTAAGTGGAGAAAAGTGGTGGTTTCTTGTGGGAAAATAATTTTTCCATTAATCTTAACTATAGTAACCTAGTCACAGCATTTGGATAAAATGGCAGAAAGGATTAAAATGAACTGGCACCATTTTTTATTTCACATACTGATATCCAATCTGCATTTCTTTTTCTGCCTCATGTTCTTCATAGCATCATGAGGGCTTTACTACATGGAGTGAATAGGCTTACAAAGACATACAATAAAAGAACACTCACTTACACCAGGACTGTAAGAGGGGTAAAATGAACTGGAACTCACAGTGCCATGAGAATCCACGTATGAAATTTCACTCTTTGTCATTTGTTTAAGCTGTGCCCCATTTTTTACTTACAAGTCAAATTCTCAGCCCTACAGAATTTTCATATAATTTTATTTTTTCTATAAAAAGAAATGATGGGACAATAAATACAGTATATATATGTATAGAATGGGTTTTACTGCTATAACTGGCAGTTAGGTGGTAAAAGAGTGAAATTAAGAGAGTTGCATCAGCATTAAGTGATATAATATACAGGATATTAGTCCCATTCTGGATGCATTTTAATGCACAGTATGAAAAAGAGAGACAAGAATAAAGGTACGTTTATGGCTTACTGGTATAACCAGCACCTCCTACTGTATATAACTTCATTTGAGCAAATGCAAATGATTTATTCAGATACAGTACGTACATTTTTCTAGCAAATTTTTTTACAGTAATTCCATTTGAATGTAGACATCTGCTGAGAAACCATAAAGTATCAATTAAGCTTTCTCTATATGTCATTTAACTGAAGTGTTTTCACCATGGACATTACCATTGCCTAATTCAGGATCAATTTGTATGCAAACCAAACCAATTTTTACTTATTTGGAATCAATCACTTGAATATTGAAAGCTCCCCATATCTGAAATATTGAAGTCACCCATTCAGTGAGCTCCATTCATGCTGTGCATTGAATAAGGCAGGAGCTTTATGAAAAAAAAAAGTGTGATTATGTAATTAATTCCAATGCAGATGTACAGAAGCAGCACTGGTAATCTTCATTGCAGCTTTTCCTTACTCTCTGAGCAGCTGTCTTTACAATCTTACCTTTCATAGAGCAAAGCAGGGCTGCTGGTTTAATACAATTGCTTGGTTGGTGGAGGTTTTATCTTTCTTTCCTTTTTTTCTTTCTTTTTTTTTTTTAATGAGCAAAGTAATACCTAAAAATACTAAAGTATATAGATGTATATTGTCTTCCATATTGATTAACAACAAGATTTATCCTGGAACAAGTTAGAAAAGTGATTTTCTCAATACATATATATATTTTCCCTGTGCACAAAATAAGCATTTTTTCATTAGACTCCATGATGGATTTTTTTTTCCCCCAATGCAAAGGAACATTTCTTGTGTCCCTTTTGATTATCCAAGTGACATTCAGAGGCCTCTGTGACTTGAACTAAAATACTTGCAAGTCATGCCTTTGCCACAACTCCCTATGAAAGAAACAGTGGAGAGAGCAGTAATGTCTCTCTGTGCTGGAACACTGTGTCTCTTGCTCACTGATGTGTTACCCAGATAAATAAGACAGACAGTTGTGTTCCCAAACTATGTATGTCAGCCTGACCTGGCCTAGAAGGCAAGTTGTCCTAAGTATAGGGTTATCCTACAGGTGATTTATCCTTTGACTTTACAGCTTCTGCATTAAACCTGGCTTTACGCAAAAAACACAGCATAAAGCCGTCTGCACTTGTTTGTACCCATAGGCACATGATTCCTATACTTGGCTATATGCTATGCAAATTACACCTTGCTAATGCATTTCACAGCGGTGTGTGACAGTAAGAGAAAACAGATCTGAGCATTCACTCTAATGTTCAGAAAAGGAAAATGCTGTAGTAGTTATAAACTTCCCTATTATTTTCTACAAATGCCTTTTGATTTTTGTCTCCTTTTGCTTCACAGCTGAAGTCCTATATCGTGCCTCCTCAGACCCAAGTCTCCATTTTCGTTCCCTCCGACCCTCTTTTTTTTTTTTCCCTTCTCAATAAATGTCCAAGTATGCTTTTCAGAATCTTATGACTTTGATCTTTGGAGCAGAGTTTCACAGAAATTTTTCTCTCCCAAGATTTTAATATGATAAGACACATATTGAGTGTTGAGAGAGAAATATGCACTGAAGGAAAAAAAAATCTGTGGCCAGTTGGCTTCCAGGGCTCTCTCATCCTGTTCTTGCACCTCCCTCTCACTCAAGTATTCACATCCCAGCCAGCGTTTTCAAAGGAACTGCCAGCACTTCTGTCAGAAAGGGATCAAAGACATACAGCTGCAATATACAGGCAGTATGGGGAAGCTCCCAAGCTGTTTCTTTCAGTTTTCCTTTCTTTTGCCATCATCCTTCACTCCTGTCCCCTGTGCAGTGTGAGATCATGGGGAGTTGCAGGAGACTCCTTCAAAATAGATAGGATAACACTGAGAGAAAGTCTCCCTGGTCAGTCTGGCTGCTAATTTCCTGATAATCCCCTGCCCTGAATATGGCTAAGCAGGGGAAGAATAAGACAAGAGTAATCTGTATGCTTAATACCTGAAGCATAAAACTGCATGTTTAAAATTATCAAATTTCTCAGCAGCATGTCTAGCAATGTTCCTACTGAAAAGGAGCTGCTTAAGTTTTGTGAAACTTCAGCTTATATCGAGATGAAAGGACAGGTATTTTATAGAAATGTTGTTTGTACCAGGACAATTTTCTAGTTGATTTATTATAACATTCCACATTTTGAAACAGATTAATATTCTACCAAATGGCTTTTAGCAGGTATTGAACATCTAGGCTAAGAGTGCTTTCTATCAAGCTGTTACAGAAAAAAAGACTGGACTTTTTTCCACTGAGACTCGTTCCTCCAAAAGCAGCTTTTGGATGAGAGGTAAACATTTTTCTGATATTCATATGTGTTCTGAATTTCATCAAAATAAAACAGAAATTATCACAGAGAATTGGAATAATTCCCACCTAATACCTACATTCTCATTGCATTGGACTGCATTGGGATTATGATGATTGCATTCAGGAATGAAGAGGTGCTCCAGCTTCCCTTGCATTTTCACACAAGCTGCTTGTTGGGATGACAGGTGAGTGCAAAGCTCCTGCTCTTTCCATACCAGACGGCTGTGGTGAGTGGAAGAGCAGCTTGCCTCAAGGCTGAAATTTTGGGAGATGCAACTTTCTGGGTGACCACTCCTGTGTATCTGCAGCAGGTCAGGAACTTTCTGGGTTTGAAACTGAAGCACATTTGCAAAGTTTATATTCTTTCTCTCTGTACAGAGTTTAAAAGCACTCACATAAATGAACATTGAGTTCACAGACTATGCAAGATGCCTCTTCCACATTTTCATCTATATAGTGAGGGTAGCTTCTGGTAATAAAGTTGTAAAACATATAAAATTGATGAACATGGGGGGTTTTCCCTTGGTTTTTTTTCTATCCTTTTTATTTTCCCTTGAAAAAATACATCTATTTTTTAAATAAAGTGTTGTGCTGGTTTAAAGGTGAACCAACAGGAGAAATGAACTCACCACAAGAGAGATTATAAACCACAGGCTAAAATTTAATAATAATATTACAATAAATACACTGACACAAAGGGAAATTGCTTTCAACTCACAAAACCCAGCAGTATAACCCAGTGTCTTGGGGCACAAACCCAAAGGGGTTTGTTGGCCCTTGTGCTGAGACCCACGTCATTCCCCCAAGTCAAAAGCAAAAGGAAGTGAAAAACCTGTTGGTGCAGTTAATGGCTGTAGTCTGGTTGAGAGTGGTGGTCTCCCCCTGTCAATGTCCTGCTGCTCCTCTGGATCCAACAAGAGATTCTAATGGTCTTCTTACCAACCACTTATGTACCCTCAGGGAGCACCAGTCCCTCCCCCAGGGTGGGGACTCACACAAGGGGTGATTAACTCTGGGAGTCATGGGGGTATCCCTGAACTGTTGATGGCCCATAGCAGCCACGCCCCCCCAGGCTGGGTGTGAAGGTGATAATGACTCCCTGGGCAGCTGCTGCTAATGGTCCATTGCCCTTGGGGAATGAATAGAGGGGGTAGAATACACAGCTTTGATCACCCCCACACAGTGTTAACTGGTCCCACCTGCTGAACGAGGGCATTATATATTTGCTTTTCCTAAGAAAATGAGTTTGGAGATCTACTAGTGTGTTGTTTTGTTTTCTAAAATAGTTATACTATAGGCTGAAGGTATATTTTAAAAAACTGACAAATTGTACTTCCTTCAGATTTTCTTTAAAGCAATTGATACTCAGTCCCACTGAAATAAATTGTACCTGATTCACTGTTTCTTTTCAATAAAAGTCCTTAAATGCTCCCAGAGTCTTGCTTAAACTTTTAAAATTAAGCTATTTTAAAAAAAAATAAAAATAAACTAGCCCTTTCAAAGTTTTCAAGCAACATTGAAGCTGCTTGAAGCTGAATTAAAAGTTTTATTTCAAGTTGAAATTCTCACAAGATCATTGTTTTCTTCTTCCATCTCAGCTCATCTCAGGAGTTTAGCTTGTAGAGAATTTAAATTAAATATGTTCAGCAGTAGATTATCTCCACTTCCACTGAACTGGTAGGAATTCCACAATGAAGATTAGAGAGAAAAGACCTCTCTTTAAAAACAGTACTTAATCCAAGAGTATTAATTTGTTGTAGTTTGGAATTATTATGTAAATTCTCTCCCCTGCCCCTAACTGCCCAGGCCATTAGTTAACAAAAAGAGGTAGTCAACTGCAACTGCTACCATCTTCCTCTTGATTGCTTGGGTGGGGGCAGGTTGTCTCTTTTGCTTTTTTGGGGGACATTTTTTCCATTCTTAGCTCTGCAGAACAGAGGAGCGGGTGGTGTGTGTGCGCTCGGGTAGAGGGGAAGCCGTTTGCTCACTGCTCCTCGCTGCTGTTGCTGCTGTTGCCGCTGGCTGCTGCTTCTGGGTGAGCCATTTCTTTTTTCTCCTCACCACGCTTGTTCTCCTGGTTCCTGCATTTGAGTTCCCGGCTTCTGCTCCAGTCTCACCGCTACTTGCAGCATCACGGCCTGCCTGCCCTGGCTGGGGCAGCGACCTGGGAAAAAGAAGTTGCAGCTGCTTTCCAGGACACGCAGCGGTTCATCACTTCCAGTTCTCTTTCTTCATTTGGGACAAGGGACACAGAGAGAGAGAGAGAGAGAGAGAGTCCATCTGGAAGCTCACCCTGCCGCCAGCCGGGCTGTGACACTGATACTGCCTCATAAGTATAACTCTTCTCCAGGAGGAAACTTGCCGGTGTGGGGGGTTGTTGTTGTGGTTGTTGTTGTTTCTTTTCTGTGGCACTGGGGAAGCGGTTTTGAGATATATATATATATATATAGATATATATATATATATAGATATATATATATATATATCAGTTAAGAACAGTTATCCTTCTTGTATCCATTGTCTGATTACAGTTCTTTTTCTTAAATTTGATAAAGAGTGGCGTGATTATTGTGGAGGAAACCCCCTCCTCCGTTTGTGGGTAAACATTTTGGGTTTTGTCCCTCAAACTGAGACATAATTTTAACTCTGTCCCAGTAGATATCCAACAAATCAATAATTTTTTGAGAATGAGACTCTTTTTCCCAGGCCACACAAATCAGCTTTAATTATCATGCCTAAACCTGGGTAATGTTTATTTTGCTGCATTGCAAGAAATTGAGATAAATGACACTGGCATGCTTATGTGTATCTAGTAAGATGTTTTGATAAAGTATGTATCACTTCAATTCTTTGGGATAAAAGGCAAAGCAAATTGTTGTTGTTAGGAATTAAAATCCATTAAAATTTTATTTTCCGTATTTATACTTCTTTCTGTAATCTTTTACAAGCTTAAGAAAAATATATAAAAATCCTATTTTAGGAAAAAAATATATTAACTTTATTAAAAGTGTTTTATTTCACGGAACAAAAGATTTGGAGAGTCTAGAAAGATCTTGCTCTAATGATGTCAAACTATACCCTCATATAAGTCCCAAGGAAGCTCCAGAGCATCTGGCTTGGGCCTAAAGTGATACAATGGATACAGAGGATACAATGGACTGCATAGGGATGGTAACAAGAGTGACCATCATGCATCATGGGAAATTCCATTAGAGCCATCCAGAGACACATCAGCCTACATATATAAGGGAAAGTAGGACATGAAAACCCCAGAACTGTAGAGATCATCATGTACCTCAGCAGCTAGCTAGACACTAAAATTAACGTAGATACAAAATTAAATAGTTCATGTTACAAAGTTGTTGAAGAAAGGAAAGAGAGAAAGAAAGAAAGAAAGAAAGAAAGAAAGAAAGAAAGAAAGAAAGAAAGAAAGAAAGAAAGAAAGAAAGAAAGAAAGAAAGAAAGAAAGAAAGAAAGAAAGAAAGAAAGAAAGAAAGAAAGAAAGAAAGAAAGAAAGAAAGAAAAAGAAAGAAAAAAACTTGTGATACTACTTAATAATTTTTCCTGATTTCTTTTTCATTCTAACCATTACTTCTTCAAGGATTTGTTATGTGTGTATTTATAGTTTGCTTTTTTGTCCTGAGTTAGCACAGAAGACAAATGCTGAAATATCCAAGTAACCAAATATTCATTGCTTAGTACCACTAAACTAAGATTCTCCAGATGAGCTCTGCATCTTCTAATTTGCTTCACTTGGAATATATACAAATTTTTTAGCTATTTGTCCTTCTTACTCATCATTTATTATATAGAAAGTCCAGCAATATTACCTTCCTAACCAGGTGCAAAATTTAGACACTGAAAACTTAAAAGTCCAAAATTAGGTGGGTGGCTAATGCAATAGTCTCCATTTGGATAGAAAAGCAACAAAAGCTACTACAGGATGGACTTTATCACACAAAGTTGTGTAAGTCTTTTTGGGAAATCTGAAGTCCTATTTGGTGATCTCCCATTCAAGGTACATACTACTTTTGCTTTTATTCCCTTTGTTAAATCTACAGACAAGTATAAAAAATTGAGTGAACAGGAATATTTTTCTGAACACAGCTGCAATTCTTTGTCTTTCTGTATCTTAATCTCAAAAGCAAATAGATATTAAAGTCAAAAGTGTATTATGAATACAACAAAACTGGTAAATATATCTGTCTAAAAGCAGCCAAGGGGTTTGATAAGAGATGAAAGGAAGGAGAAACAAAAGAAAATACAACATAATAGGATTAACTGAAATGTGAGAATTGAAACTCAGAACTGAGTGCTGCAATCATGGGTTCACATGCATTTAGTGTAAATCTTCTGAAGTTCCTGGAATGAGATAAGTGCAAGTGAAGGGAAGTCACTGGACTATCCAAACAACTGAAAAAAAAAAAAAAGTTGTTTATTTTTTATTTATGCAAAGCTATATGAAACTATGACCAAAATTAAATATATATATGTATACATATATATATAACTCAGGGGAACTGTAGGCTTATAGTTGTTGAGAGTTGAAGATATCTTCTTCATTGTCTTCATTCATTTCATGTGTCTGAGGAAGATACCATGCAAGCCTGCGGTTATAATGTAAGGGAGGTCATGTCCATTATCATCCCTATGTGCTAAGTTGATAATAATTTCACTGCTGTCTCAGTATGAGACTCATAATTTAGCAGAAAGATAATCTACCCTTCACAACACGTAGTGCTTAAATGAGCATGTGGATGTCTGCATATTGAGAACAACTTTTTTGTATTGGAGAAGAGTTGTAGTAGTATTGCCTCTGCATTATTATCCCTTGAAGGAAACTTCAGTCTGACAAACTGACACTTTGAATTGATTTTAATGGTCACAAAATCAAATCAAGTTTTGTCATCAATTATGTAACTTCAAGTGTAGCCCTAATTTTTCTCTCTGTTCTGAAAATAGATGTACATTGACTAAGTAGTAAGGAGTTTGCTAATTAGATATGGGGGTTCCTTGTTCCTGTCATCAGAATAGAGACACTTGGGATGCACATTAATGTGAATAACACACTAAGTGTCTCCTTGTATGAATTCAAGCTCAACTCTACAGTGTTGAAGGGGTAAGATTCCCTTAGAGCATTATAGTTTCTGTCTGTTCACAAGGTGCCCCTTGTAACATACCTAAGGGTACTGACACCTTCAGCACCTTGGAGTGATGTAGACGCATTGCTGTTATCAGCAGCTTCCAAAGAAGCACTTCTACAAAATGGGTAATCAACACTCACTTTGCCTCCAGGTGGCAAAGGAAATTGCTACATGAAGCATGAGATTGTTCCATACTCCAAACTGTGCTGCTCTGAGAAGAGACAGCTCTTTTACATAATCAACAGTCAGTAACGGTGAAAGGGATGTTTCCCTCTTCTTGGTATTTGCAAACTGAACTTCTCTGTCTGCACTCAGTGAACAGTCCATCCCCTTCATGAGTAAAAATTTACAGTTATCCCCTCTGACTTTGGACACTAAGGTTGAGGGCACCAAAACCCTAGGTTCCCTGCAAGGGCCATGGAAAAACCAGGGACACTGCCAAGGGAAATTCAGGCCACTGCAACTCTGACCTAATTTCCAGTAGTATTTAAATCTCTATAGCCTACATAAGGCTGGAGGCAACTATACTCTAAGACTGGTGCTTCTGATATGTGATATATGAAGGCCCAGCCATTTGCAAATTCATGGATAAAAATCTGTGAATAAATCACAAAATTAGAGTTCAGTTTCATTTAGTTGTTAACATTTAGTGTTAATCTCCTTTAAGTCCTCCTGTATTCCACAACATATGAAATTCCACAGAATCCCAGAGGAAGAAAATGCTTTTCACATTGGAGAGATGCGTCTGCTATTGCATTAAAGCAACATTCTGTGAAGATTGTTTGGTTTTTCTAAATGTTTTTCCCCCTATAAAATAATGCCTAGCAGTTATCCTTTACTCTGACAACCAAAATCAGCCTGTTTTAGAAGTTTTCTTGTCACATTTTTGACTTCACAGTACTTCTTCATAAAGAGTTAATAGTTTACAAGGCATTCTCTTGATCGGGTTTTGTTCATTTGTTTGTTTGTTTTCAAATAATGGAATAAAAGGCAGGCTGATTGAGTGCAATATCTGATATGCAGCATAGCATTTTGACTTTTCAATCATCTTTTAATGCTGTAATTTGCTTGCATTGAGTCATATCTAAAATGCATAAAAATGTAAATGTTGGGCCTTTTTTTTTTCTCAGCTATTTGATACTGAGATTATTGCAGTGATAACCCTGTAATTTAAACACAGACAGGTGAAGAAAGAGGTGGAGAGAACAATCTTCAGTTATTGTGATGCATTAAATCACAAACCCCAACATTTAGTTTAGTCTGTTGTAATGTATATTCCATTAAATGTTCAAATCTTTCAAATGTAATTAAACAAACATGCTGCCATTTCCTTATTCCTTGCAAAGGCTTCTGAAATGGACCTCTAGCCCGTGTATGCAAAATAACAAGATTTACAAAACAACGCATAATTTAAGCAGGCTCATGTGTTTTTTCAAAGGAAATTTTTGCAGTTTCCTTAATCATTCAACTGTCCTGGTGAGCTCTGTTTGACAGTACTGTACCTCTCTTAAACTGCAGATGCAAATATCTAAAAGGGAATTTTCTATGTAATTTTCTGGTGCCAAATCTTCTTTCTAACTGTTGAATCTATAAGGATATAAAGTTTCTTCCTCACTTTTTGTTTGGAAAGCATTTTTCTATCTATTCTTCTATTATTTTGTAAATCTCCTTAAGTGCAGCATGGAGGCCCTTTCGGAAATGACTTTACGCATATACAACCATTTCCCAGTAGACAGTTGGATGCAACATATGGAAATGTGACAACTTACTTATATTCCAGATTCCTCCCAGTCCCTCCTGAAAGACCTAGAATGTCTTACAAAGGATGTCATTCAGTCCACAAATGCCGTTTCACCTTTGCTTTCAGTAGAAACAGAATCAGCCCCACAATCAGAACTGAAAGCAAGTGCCCTGCAGGGTAACCAAAAAAACAATTTTCTAAATTTAAGCTTGAATTACTACCACTGGATAAATTTATATTTAATATAAGTTTAACTCCATGGATATGAATAAATTCAGATACAGAAGGTGGACTTTGAAAAAGCTTGGAGTGGGCATGCCCTTTGTTTTATGTAACAATGCATCTCAGCACTGCCAGTGATATTACTGAATGGATACAAACAAGCTCTAATGCTACACTGGTTTAACTCGTGTCATGTTCAATGCAATCATAGTGTTAATCTTATTAATGATGCTAGCTCTCATACATAGCCTCTTACTAACAGATCTTAAAATTCCCTACAGGGAGATCAGTGACACAGTTTACACAAAGGGACATTGACAAACCAATACACAATAAAAAGGAGAAAAAGTTTTAAATAAGGAATGATGAACAATGACTATTTTTCATTTTGTTATATTTAAGAAAAAATGGTTTTCCATGTGGAAATGACAATAGCTGTGTAAAACAGCACATTTTTTTTTTCACAGTGTTCTGGCCGTTTTCAACAAAGCATGCACTCACTTTCTTATCCATAGCTGTACTCTTCAAGGATGCTAACTTTTTTTTTAAGAAATGTTACTGTATTGTCAATAATGATACAGATACTGGATATTTTGGTGAAATTATGAATACTCAGGGGTCACAGGCAAGACCTAGCTTTTGTACCGTACATAAATGACAAGTTATAAAACTATTTTTAAAGTTAAGGAGAGTTTAATCTTTTGCAAAATCTCAAGCAGTGTACTGAAAATTTACTCCCTGTTGTCAAAAATGTAAACAAAATACTCAATGGAAAGATATTTCTGCCTAGTTTTTATGGAAAAGATTATTTATGCTCCTGAAGGTCTAATATTCTGTGGAGAGTACTTTCAGAGTACAAAGAAAATTGTGCTTTCATTGTTTACAGTTTTAACAAGGCTCAATGTCACAAAAGAAATGAAACTCAGTGGGACAGATGAGTTGTCAACAATAAAAGTTAAAAATACCCACCATTAAAAGTATTCCAGCAGCTGCCTAATTCCTTCAAAGATTTCTCAGCAGGTAGCTGAGGCAGGCACCATGCTACACGCCTTTGTTGTTTATGGTTTGCCTTTCTCCTGCCCCACAGATGCCATGCAGGCATTCTCTGAGTTGTAGCGGTGTTCAGACTTCAGTTGCATCCTTCAGAGGCATTTAAATTATAGATTAATCAGTTGTATAGTCTTTAAGCTAATTTAGCTGCATTTAGCTACTTTCAGCATTAAGGATAAAAGGATATGTTAAAAAATCCCCTTTGCTCTCATCATGTAAAGGGCTGGACTTATGCCTGCACTTTGGTTCTTGGAGGTGGAAAACCCAATTCATCACAACCTACGTCTCTGCAGAGGACATGAAGGTCAGCCAGAAGTGTCTGGAAGTAAAAAGGGAACTGAATTTCCAGCACATACTGACTGACCACCAGAGCATCTTAAAATCAGAATGCTTTTTGTAATATTAAATATTTTAAAAGTGTTATATCTTTTATCACTGCTTCCATATCTTCAGAGACCTCCTTTTGATATAGGTAGTATTACTTATGATATTTCATGGGTAGGAAATCCGTGTATGCAGGTCAACCATAGTTTAGTCACATTCAAACTTAGAAAAAAGACAAACTTAGAAATGGTCTGTGAAGGGCAATAGACCTGAGTGGCTAGATATAAGAAGAACTGGAGGTTTTAATGAATGAGATTGATAGAGGAAATCTCTTTTGGTTGTTCACAATATATCTTTGCCACTGTTTACCTTTATGAATTAAAATCGTAGCTATGCAAAAAAAAAAAAGGAAATTTGAATGCACTATACTGAATATACTTTTGCATGAGTTATTTAAAAATTCAAAGAAAACAACCACATTTTGAATTATCAAGAATTACAGGAAATCTCCCTTCCCTCCCTTCTCATGCAGTATTATTTTATTAATTAGAAAATGTGTTATTGCCTATTTATTATACAGTGCAATTCGCAGACAACTGCTAGATGGAACATAACATGGATTTAACTAATTGACATTAGCTTTCATTAGTCTCTAATGTCTCAAATAAGGTAATATGAGAGTGAAATAAATTTAGACTAATGTAATAACCAATCAGGATATAATCCAAAGTAGATATTTCACTATCTGAATATTCTTTCCTTCTGTCTGCCTTACATCGCTCAGCAGTACATTAGAGAGACAGTGATCTTTCACAAGAACAGAAGAAATTCACAAGGCAGATTGAGGTGACATGCTTATTTTATTAGACCAGTATGATCAACTGTTCCAGGAGATGTATTTTATTTATTTAACATGAGATGTCTTTATTTTTGCATAGCTCAGATGTTAACTTCTCTCTTTTCATATTTAAAATTCCTCTTCCACTTCTATTCCAGTAGAACTGGAGCCACAGCAAGATGAACATAACTCAACCAATCTGTCTCACACTGAGTATCACTCAAGTATGCCCAAGCAAAGAACGTCTCTTTAAATTTGAAGATTGCTTAAGTTTTCAGGCCTACACAGACAAAGAATACAAATAAAGTCAAGATCTACTGACCTGTCTCAGCTACATTTATTGGAATATCCAAGATCTCATGCAACATTCAGAGAGACCTTTAAAGACTAATTTTTTATAATTTCAGCAACTTTCTCCAACTTAAATGAAAATTAAAATTACATCCCCTAGATATCAGGAGAGATACAGAAGATTTAAGACAGTAAATTTTAAAGGAACACATGGCTTAACATATTTAAGCCACTAAATATTTGTTTATGTATTGCACAAGATAGAAATATGTATTAAATTCTAAAGCACAGAAGCTATTTTACAAACACCATTCATGGTCCACTTAGTCATCTGTATTTTGGCACTATATCTAGATTCAATATTCAAGACGTCAGGAAGTTCTTAAAGCAGAACCTTGAAATTCTACTGTACAATCAGTGTCCACTTCTAAGAATAATAAAAAAATCTCCAGTTTTGAAGCAAAGGACTTATTTCCACAATGCACTGTTTTTAATCTAGTGGGAATAATCCAAAGGTGATCTTACTCTGGACCAAAAAAGGGTTATTCTGAGAGTGGTACAATCTATTTGCCTGATTTGTGCTATCCTCTGCAGTTAATCTATTTTGTAAAGGCCATACCCAGAATTTTGTTTTAGTTTTCTGTCAGTAATACTGTTGATATAATCAGTAACTAATATTTTTTTTTTCCAGAATAAAAACTTCTTTGAAGCTGCAGTGCAGGAAAAGGTAGCAGCCCTTGAATTTATAGTCTGTGGAAAGACTGGCAATGGAGACCATGCCTAAGCTTTGACATTACATAGTTCATTGACTCAGAAGATGTCTCCTTTCTAAAAGGTCAGGATGCAGAAGACTAAATTCAAGTTGAACAGAGGCTCCAGCTATGTGTGTATAATAGAAAAAGCAGGTGTAAACTAAAGAAAGCATTCAGGAAATACATGTGGGGTAAAGTCCCTGAGTATAAGCAGGATTTCCATGATGTTAACTCTGTTGCATTTTTTTTGCCCAAGGCTAAATCTTATGCTCAAACTTAAGGAAGAAACTAAGTGCTCTCCTCTTTGAAATCAGAAAAAAAAGGTAGGATGACACATACGGTCATAATAAAGATAGTAGTCTTTCCAGTAATTAATTTTTTTTTTCAAATTGACTTTATCAACTAAGCTTCACCTTGACATTTTAGAAAAATATAAAATAAATCATTTGGTCTTAATTCAAAATATCAGTGGTCTTACTGCACATCTAGTCTACTATCTCAGCATTATGCTACTCCTCTCATAGTCAGGCTGTTTATCTCCTACAATAGCTTCTTCCTGCTAATTTTTAATCTCTACTTAGTCTCTTCGTATGATTTCCCACTTTTCTTTACAACACGATCCCCTCTTTATTGTACAGTTGCCCATTTATTTTCTGGCTATGATCTTTACTTCTTTCTTTTAAGGCTGCTGTGGTTTTATTATTCCACTCAGGCACTCAAAGGGCACTGCAGACCCATTTGTGCCACCAGGGCATGGGGTATGTCCTGGGGGGAGTTCTACTTAAGACTACTGTGTTCAACTTCCTGCAGCTCAGTGTTGAAAACTTGACTTCACCTAACATTTGTGATCAAGAAAGGGCAAGGAAAGCAAACTCTTCTCAGATTGCCTATATTTACAAATAGAAGTGTCACACAAAACAGTTTTAGTGATGACATTATCATAGTTATTATTAAATTTCAGAACTAATGGGGCTATTATACTTAAAGAGACAAAGAAAATAATAAATAAAACTATTAATGGCACTGTTATTTTCACTGTGGTATTTTAAGACTGGTAACTTTTACTAGTCAGTATCTGATTCCGCATGGTAAGTGTGTCTGAAAGGAAGTTTAATACAGCACTTTGTTGCACACTAATTCTTTCTCTATTATAAAAATGTTTATAGTTACATTTTCTTTGCAATGTCAATAAAAATAATTAAATATTACTGACAATGCTGAGTTCTTTCAGTTCAATAATTACTAATTATTGCTTATGCCGTCACAATTCAGAGTGAATCCTAAGATGTCACCTGTGAGTGATAACTTCTACATGGATGATTTCTGAGGTATTCAAAAGCACTCTTTAGACAGGATGGTCTCAAGATACTTCCTCTGGGTTATCAGAACAAGTAAAATAAAATTACACCTTCAGAAAAGCTTCTGAAAGTTTGCATGTTTTTCCAGGTTGTTGTGGTTTAGAAATGGTATTCCCCAATTTAGTGTTCCCACTGCAATACTCCAAACCATGCACCACTGGATCACTTACCCCTCTCTTCCACCCAAACAGCTCTCTCCACTCCACTACCACCACCTGGAAGTGCCCAATTCCCCTGTCTCCTGCAAAAACTTGAGAATAACCCCCGGGTCCTAGCCAAGCCTGCTCTTGGCTATGCAAAAATTAACCCTGTCCTGACCAGAACCAGGACACAGTTTATTGGATGGTCTAATAGAAGATGTTACCTTTAGCTTCTAGTTTTGTCATGTTAATAAGATATGTTTAATCCTTATAACATTGTATCTGAATTACTGTTTCCAAAAAACTCTTTCTATGAAGGTGGATTTCTATGTGCAACTTAGGCTCTGCTTCACAATGCCTTGCCTGTTTCTGGGATTCATGCCCCAAGGAGCAGCATTTGAGTTCTGTGTAAAATATCAAGTGATCTTTATGTGGCTTAACTACAGGACTCACTAGAGCTCTACTGCTAAAAAAAGGAGACATCAAGTAAGTAACTGGAAAATGCTGAGATATTTGTATTTCACCCAAGAATTATGATTCAATCCAAGTGAAAAGTCTTTGTACCCCACCATGCACCTGAGAATAGCATGCATTAGTTTTCATTGCCACATAATTGCCATCAGGACAGCTTCTAACCATGATGGCTGTGACTGCACCAAGTTCTAGGCATATCAATGGAATCACACATGAGGACATTTTTCTGGGTGGGTAGGGTTTGGACCATACAAGGCAACAGTGAGTTACTGGAATTCTCCCATTTTTTTTTTCAAATGCAATTAATACAGATGATGGTTTGCCTATCTTTCCACATCATCTAAATATCAAGTGTCTTAATATAGTACGCAGTACCACCCAGATTTCTCACTAAAGTTGCCCTGCGTCACAGTATAATTGGTGTGTTGGAATTTTGATGCAATGCCTTAGATACTATGACAAGGCCCAGAAACAGCTGCAGCAGGCAATCTGTAGCCCAGTAAAATGTATTTTTGCTACTATTTCTTGCAGACCATAAGTTTTTGTTAGTTTGACAAGTGCAGGTTCTCTAGACTTGCCTAGGCTTCTTTTTTTCAGCTGTGATAGCAACTTGTCTGGCAATCAGGTAACTACCATTCACAAGTTTGTTTTTTTTTTTAATTTAGCTTTAGTTTATAGCAGTAACAAGGGTTTATTCTGTGTACATTGAGTGACTAAAGAATAAAATATGGTATGGAAGAGGCCAGACGCAGAGTGATACTGAAGGTTCTGTATTGGAAACAGAAATCTCAATTGTCAAAAATCACTACAGGAATACAACTTGGAATTGCTCAGGTAAGAGCATTATCCTAGTTCCAGTGGCCAGAACCAGTTTATCACTGTGTGGGTGTACCCAAAACTGTGTATTCTACATCCTCTATGTCATTTTTGATAAGTTGCTGACAATGGATCATTTGCAGCAGCTGCCCAGGGCATACCTGACACCTCAGGCTACAAGCCAGGTGTTAAAGAACTCTAAAGAGGCACTGGAATGTTTCTATCTTCATACCAGTGGCTCAGCTATGATAACTCCCCTCTGGGAAGGCATTAGCACCTTCACACCCAGCCTGAGGGTTCATGTCTGCTAATGGGCCACCAAAGAATCAAAAATTAGCCCATGATGACAGAGGTAAATCACCCAATGTGAACGTCCTTCACTGGGGGAGGTACTGGGCTTTTCTACCTGAACTGGAGTGTATATAGTGAATAAATCCCACCTGTTGTATTTCTTTGACCTGAGAGGTAGAGAGGTTACTACTCAAAATGTAAGATGAAGATGTCTGACACTGCAAAGAAACTGCATCTCAAAAGGTTAGACTTTTAGTTTGTATGATTGCAGCACAGCACATCACTATAAGAAACACACTGATTTAAAACTTTTTTGTCAAAAAGAAGCAACAATTTAAAAATAGTAAAACCTAGCATTTGAGGGTTGAGATAGTCATTGTCCTCTCAGTGGCAGTGGAAAAAGCAAGATGACAGCTTTTGAAAACCTTATACCCCTCTGCCTCAGATGTATAACTAAAATCAAGAATGGGAGAAAACAGATGGTATAAACCACAGACATTATGCATCTGCACTAGAAAACTCTGCCAAGCATGAAAGGATAAGTTAATGCCACACTGACTATGTTGTATGGGCACTGGTCTCTGTGCAGCCAATGCTTTTGTTATTGAAATAGAATACCTTGTATGGACAGAGTACCCTTTTGCAAACTGCCCCTAGTCTGTTGCTATGCTCATCTGTAGTTTACACTCTAAGAAGACATAGTGGAAAAAGTGATTATATTTTACCAAAAAATGTATGTGGCAATGTCTGAAAATGCCTTCTGGAGAATAAAGTTAATGCATAGATTAAGAGGTAATTTTTTTAAAAAAGAAAAATTCTTAACCATCTGGAGTTAAAATAGTTACAAGAAGAATCAATAAGTTTCCAGTTTTCTTCTTGTTTTATTTTTAATAAATAAGGAGGTTTTAGATGGAATAATAATCATTATTTCTAGATAAAGCAATAGGATTAGATTTAAAAAGAAAAATGTTCAGTATCCTTGATAGGAAGATAGGTTATCTAGTGATATTTTTAAAGGCCTACATACTATGGTCTTTTCTATAAAATCTTACAGAATGCCTATATTCTTCACAAGATGCACAAATATCTCTTCCTACTGCAGTCAAAATTATTTTCCACAATGGGTGCTTCCTCTACACTTCTCTTACCTTTCACAAACAGAACCAAGAAACTTCATTGCAAAGTGGGAAAGTGTGCCAGTTTAAAGGCAAACCAGTAGGAGTAACAAACCCAACATGAGAGATTATAAATCAAGTCAGAGTTACAATTTAATAAAAATATGACAATAAATGCAATGGCACCAAGAGAAAATTATTTTAACCCACAAAACCCAGAAGTATAACCCAGAACCCTGAGACACAAACAGAGTGGTGTTTGTTGGCCCCTGTGCTGAGACCCACATGATTGCCCCGAGTCCAAAGTAAAAGGAAGTGAAAAACCTGTTGGTGCTGATGACAGTCACAGTCTCATCGAGAGTGGTGGTTTCAGTCCTGTTGAGGTTCTGGTCCTCCCCTGGATCTGACGAATGGTACCAGAAGTTCCCAAACCCCAAGATTTTATACCCTCAGGTTCAGGTAGGAGCACCCAGTACCTCCCCCAGGGTGGGGAGTTCCAGTATGGGTGATCTAACTCTGTGAGTTATGGGGTATTTTTGGAATCTTTGGTGGCCCATTAGCAGACACACCCCCTCAGGCTGAGTGTGAAGGTGCTAACGACTCCCTGGAGGGGAGTTATCACAGCTCCTGTCTTACAGGCTTCTTTAACACCCAGCTTGTAGCCTGAGGGGTCGGATATGCCCTGGGCAGCTGCTGCAAATGGTCCATTGTTAGGAGTTCATGAGAAATGACACAGAGGGTGGAGAATACACAGCTTTGGTCATACCCACATAATGGTCCCAGTTGCTGAACCAGGACAGAAAGTTTGAAGTGATTAAATATTTTCCAATTAGAATAATGTTAGTATTTTTCAGATTAAAAGCTCTGATATGACACCATCATTCTTCTACCAGTTAATTTCAAAATAGTTCTATGTGCAGCAGTACCTTTGGAATAGCTTCACGGTTCTGGGTTTGTGTGGCAAGGTTTCAGTAGTAAGAGGCAGGGCTACAGATGTGGCTTCTCTGAGAAGAACACACAGATGTGGGTTCTCCCATGCTGGAGCAGGAGGCTGTGACCCCATGGGAAGCCTGTGCTGGAACAGGGTCCTGGATTTGTGGCCCTTTGGAGAGAGCATCCCTCATTGGAGCAGATTTACTGATGGGGCTTATGACCCCATGGGGCACCCAAGCTGGAGCAGTCTGTTCCTGAGGGACTGCAGCCCATGTAAGGAACCCGCACTGGAGCAATTAACAAAGAACTGTAACTCCTGGGAAGATGCCACACTGGAGAAGTTCATGGAGGGCTGTCTTCCATGGGAGGAACAGGAGAACAGCTTGAGGAGTTCTCCCCTGATGAGAAAGGAGCAGCAGAGACATGTGATGAACTGACCACAGCCCTCATTCCCTATTCCCATAAGCCACTGGCAGGGAGCAGGAAGCAAAAATAAGAAGTGGAAACCAAGAAGGTGGGGGGGATAGTATTTTATGATTTTTTTTATTTCCCATTACTCTGCTCTGATTTGACTGGTGATAAATTAAACTATTTTCCACTATCTGAGTCTGTTTTGCTTGTGACAGTAATTAGAAAGTGATCTCTCCCAGCCCTTGTCTTGGCTCATGAGCCTTTCATCATATTTTCTCTCCTCTGCCTTGCTGAGGAGGGAGGTGACAAAGCAGCTTTGATAGGCAACTGGAATCCAGCAAGAGTCAAACCACTATAATGCACTAATGTCTTTTATCCATTCAAATGGCTCTCATCAGCTGGGGAAGATGGACATGCTTTGCCTTTTAACTGCTCCTGATGGTTTACTAAAACTAACTTCAAAAACTGCTTAAAAACATAGATAAAATTCTATGTTACTTATCAGTGACCAATCAAATTATTGAACTATATTCAGCAGAATTTTAGGAACAGAACAACCCATTTAATGCATGAATAAACGATTTTCACGTACAGGGTTTTTCACTGTATGACTTCATTAGCAGATGGCTAATTTTACCATCAGAAATTTTCCTGCTATAGATGTCAGAATCAATAAACACTTCTGTAAAAATTAAATTCAGACAAATGTGTAATCTTAGGGACATGATTCTAATAGAAGATCAGGTGGCGATTTTTATATAGTCGGTAGTCCATGCTATTTCTGGGTAATCCTATTTCACTGTTTAAAAAGGTAAAATGTTCATTACAGTGATAAGACCAGAATTATGACAGGCAGAGGAATGAGGGCATTACATAATTTGTAAATTCCCATTGTAGAATGGTCAGCAATTAGGAAAATGGCAATTGGCTGGCATTTAAAGAAGTAGAAATCACTTGTAAAGGTTATCTTAATATCTCTATTTTGATAGCTCCACACATATTAAAATAATTTATGATGATATTTAGTGCTGAAATAGGTATACAGCAGCAAACAGATTCATAGAGAAAGAAAAGTTGACTGAGTAAACTTTAGTTCTACTGTTTGGAATATTTGTTAAACCTGAATATTACTAACAGTAGCAATGCATTAGCTCTGGTTCCAATTTGTAAAAAAGAGAATGTTCTGACTAAAAAATCTGAAAAATACATCACTTCAAAGATCCTGTGTGCTGGGCAAGAAGAATAAGATCTATAAGAAAACAAGAGAAAAATTTAAAGTAAAACAAAGAGGGAACATAATTAACTGGCCCTTCTGTATTGAAACCATGACTCTGTTTTAGCATGTCAATGAAAATGACTTTTTAATAAATGTTAATGACTAATCCTCAGCAGTGTCTCTAGGTCTTTATGTCTCTATCTTCCCAGATTTTTCCTGTTATCATTTCAACTGTGGATGGTTTTCAGACCCTTAAAAATGTAACCCTTATACAAACTCTGAAACATTTACATTATCAAGCAGTGATGGACTTCTACATCAATCAATGTAAATTAAAATTCACATATATGTGATGCTCTGAGAGATCTTAAATGTTTTTCATGTGGTGTTAGAGATGTCTGGTCATACTAAGCATAGCATATCCTTTCAATATTTTTTCTCAGTGGGGAAAGGAGAATATGGCTTTCAAAAGTTACTTTAAGGTCAAAATTTCAGTACGTGATAAAAGGAGCTCATTCTTTATCTTGTAATGAGCTCAGTAGGCCCACTTGATGTAGACCAAGTGGTTGAAATGAAATCTTTAATTTCTTTGACATTCATGCAGACTTTCTCAGCTTAGTTTTTAGATATTTCTATTTTCTTTTTTAAGCAAATGATCACCAATAAGATGCAATGGGCCTTCTGATTTGAGGTATTTAGCTATTATTCCCAGCATTTATCAGATACCTGCCATGGTTTCCCAAGCAGTGGCTTGATTTCACAACATAGATTATACTTATAATCCATTGACCAAAATTAAAGACAAATTTATTATGAAATTTAAGTGAATAACAAGTCTGTATTAAACACCTATTACTTTCACATGTGGGTTTCTAACATCAGACAGTTGATAACTCTGTTATGAGACACATATTTTCCTCCTTCCACCTCTTCAAGTACAGATACCACTGCATCATATACCTTCCTGAAAAAAGTTATCCACCCAAATAATAAAGTACAAAAAATCATATGCAGAATTGTCATAGGACAGTGAGAATGGCACTCCCTGAAAAAAAAAAAAAATTCTTTGTTCCATATACCACTGTCTCTTTCAACACTATGTCTTTCTAATGCTGATGTATTTCTGTCAATCCTCATTTGCCATACACCTTATTGTTCACATCACTGGCCTCCAAATTTAACATACAGGCAAGAACTTTCATGTTGAAAACTTTACACTTTCCAAATCTGATTGAATTTTGCCGACACTGTTGAATAATGATTAGTCTCAAAAGCGTTATCCAATATAGATGTAATTAAAATTTTCTAATCCCATACAGCAGCTGGCAAAGCTTTCTCAGAGTCTGAGCATTTCTCATCATTCACTCATTCAGTTGTTTACTGCCCTGAGCTGTAACTCATGTCTTATTCCTATGACTGCTTTTATGCATTCAGTATTATGAGCTTGGCTATTCTGAACACAGATTTCTCCCTTTATGTAGAAAGGATAAGCAAAAATTATACCACTTATTTTTCACTTCACTTCTTTCACTCTCTCCCAACTTCCAAAACTAGAGTCAGTCTCACTCTGAATTTATTTCAATGGCTTTGCAATTCCAGACTACCTTGGGTTCAGTTAAAAACATATTTTTCTTTATTTTTTCTTTCTTTTCCTCTCTTTTTCTTTTTCTTTTTCTTTCTCTCTTTTTCTCTTTCTCTTTTTCTTTTTCTTTTTCTTTTTTCTTTTTCTTTTTCTTTTTCTTTTTCTTTTTTTTTTTCTGCTTTGGCTTTTGCTTCTTTTTCTTTATCTTCTTCTTATGGTAAGGATGATCTTTAATCACAGATGGTTTGAACCATTCACCCTAACTTATGCTCTTCTTGGCACATACTGAGCAATACTTTAAAAAAATTACTCACAGTCTTGGCCTTTTCTCTTCACTTTGTGCAGTGACATTTCTTGGGCAATTTTATCATCTGTGGGATAAAATTAAAAGGAGAGGTGTAAGGGTGAAATTTCTACCCACTGTTCTGAAATATCAGTTCTTCTATTACTTAGTACTTACCTGGGATTTTCTTTTTGCACCTTTTAAACAATTTTGGCTCTATACCTTTTATTGTCCTGACTTGGAACAGAAAAATATTTGACTGGGGGGGAGGGGAGGGGAAGGGGGAGGAGAGGAAAGCATTTGTAAATGAACATTTCTAGGAGTCTCCGCATTATTTATAAATTCCAAACTGCAACAAGGTGGATTTGCAGTGTTATAGACAAAAAAAGCAAACACTTAAAAGTAATTTGTCAGCACACCATCAGTTTCAACATAGGTGTGAACAGGAATAAGTTTCAGGGCATTATGATCTGGTAGAACTTAAATGTTTTTAAAGAAGATAAAAGATCTGATTAGGATTTGCCAAAATGGTACAAAAATGGTAATCCATTTATTTACCATAAAATGACTGGTTAGAAATTATTTATGGTTCTGATGTACCACAACACTAAAAAATATGTAAAGCTGAAATAGCAATGTGAGACATCATACCCACGTTATTCACATCCAGCATGACAACTCTATCTTTTACTTCCATCACCAACTTTTAAGAAAGAAAAAGTCTTTATCTCAAACATTCCCTAAAGCTGACAGTCTTGTTAACACGTACATTAACATTAACATTAGTTTTCCTAATCAGCCTTTCAGAATCCTAATCAATAGAGGCAGTTAAAGCATTGGCCATTTTCTCAATGGAATCGATGTTACCATCTTTATTTCAGTATCTGACCATGCTAGTCAAACGCTGAGACTGAAGAAAAAATGCTGCCCTCATAAATAAACAAATACACAATCCCTCAAATCCCCGGCTAAGTCAATCTTACAGTTCTGCAAAACATTTGAAAAAGATGAAATTACATAATTTTTATAGGTCTTAAAATTTAGTGCCAATTTGGCAGAAATATTACTGTTCTGCAAATAGAATAGCTGTTTGCAGAAATATGAGCTGACCACATGATACACAATATTGTATTTAAATTTTGTTTATATTCTTACCAAGACCACAGCCCAAACCAGCAGGCTCAACCCTTTTCATCTTTTCTCCTTTATGAACTCTACATAAATGCGAAACATTCATAAATCATAGAGCTGTCAGATGCTTTCAACTTTTTCTTTCACTTTCTTCCTGATGGTCTTACAGCATGCCCTGACAGCATGTTTTCTCTGCATCCCCTTTCCAAAGCAAATGGCAGCTCACACTTCTATTATGTATCATTGCTGACTTCTTATTCAAGTTTCATCCATGACTGTATTCAGTTTAGCAAATCACTTGTGTAAGACTGCCTCCTTCAATACATCACAAGACTATGCAACAGCATGGGAATCAAGGGCCAGTTTTTATTGATATATGGTATCAAAAGAAAGCATTAATCTAACATAGATGTGTGGACCCTGCCTTAAATCCTATAACTGTTTTGAGGGTGTGAAGGGGAAATCCAGACACAAAATATTTTCCCAGTATCTTGATGAAGAAAACACTCATGGTCACACTGACCAGATGTGGGAACTGTGTAGCCCCTTTGGATGACCTAGCAAAATCTTAAAAATCTTAGTTCCTTTCCTGGCAATACTCAGTAAAACTGTGAATCTGGCTGTGCCACCTAGATTTCTCCTATTCACCACAAGTGATCCCCTGCTGGGATAAGCTACCATTCATCAAATGCATCATTCTAAAAGGACTGAGCTTGGGGAAGGAAGAAGGAATGTTTCCCGACTTTGGTTTTTTTAAACAGAAAATTGGTAAAACATCTCCACTGAAGAATTTCCTGTATGTCCAGACTCAAAGTGGTCATCTACTCCACTGCTCTCCCTGAAGATGAATTAATGTTTGGATATTTCTGATAGTAAAGAAATTGTAACAAAATCGACCCTTTTCTGAATTTAGTTAATAACCTCTGACAAGGAGAGTCAAATATGTTGAAGAGCTGGATAAAAGAGACTGTAATAGCATAGATGAAGACAAGGATTATGAGAAGTAATGTCCTTAGAAAAACAGATTAGATTTCAAGAAGGCAAAATGCAAAGTTTTATGCTATGCAGTAAAAGCACAGGGATGAACTGTGTTAAGAGAAACCAGCTACTTGTGCAAAAGATAATGTTGGCAAAATAACCAGTGGTAATAAACTGGCCATGAAAGTATTTATGAGGAAAATTAGGAGGTTTCAGCCCTCAGAAAAAAACAATATTAGTGCAGCTTTCCAATAGGAATAGTGTGAGGGAAAAATTAACAAGCTTTAAACTTGATCATTTTGGGAAATGGATTACATGCCCAGGCTGCCAGCAGTAGCAGCAGGTGGAACTGAAGAACCAAATGTTTCCTTTCAATCTATGCTCCACAGAGTAAATCTGGCTCAAACAGCTGGTATTTTTACTTAGTAAAGTGAACGAAAAGAAACTCAATCCTTAAGAGAGATTTGAAATTTAAACCAGTTCAGTTTTTTGTTTTGTATTTTCTTATGTAAGACAAGACAAAGACATAGGAGGATTGTAACCATACCATCTAGGAAAGAAATATAGCAAACATTTAAGTAGATTTCATCTAACTCAACTTAGAAGTCATAAATTTATCCTCTTGAACCTGTTACAGGTAACTTGAACTCTGCCTTTTTACTCAAGGGAGATAAAAAGGTAGTGTTAGAAAGTGAATATATCTTATTTTTTTATGTAATTGTGTATATATTAAAAGTCTTTCTCAGCACAAATTCCAATTTTAATCACCTTTTTCGAGGCACTAGCTTGTTATTGTCACAATTTTGTTTGGAAGCTGCCTTTTTCACTTTATATACAAATATATTTTTAAGGTAACTTTTATTCATCTCACACAAGTTTTATGAAAAAAATAGGTGAAACTCTCCTTTAAAAAATATACATTAATATACAATAAAATTAATCATAAGCCTCAAATTTTCCATTATGACAATGAAAAACAAGATTAAAAACCCCATATGCTTACTTTATCAGTAAGGAAGAAACCATGTAGTCTTATGCTGGTTTGTGATTGGTGAAATAACTTTCTTCTAAATAAATACAAAGGAGAAAAATTTGAAGTACAGAAAGGAATGAAATGGTTGTTCTGCTACTCTCAGGCATGTTGGTATCTGTTATACCAGGGTATGATCACATTAATTTATAGATAGGCAGAGTGCTTTGCTGAATGGTCATGTCAGATTATGAACTAGTGAACTGGTGATGAAGCAGTTTCAGTACATGGCTTTTCTCTTTGTTTCACTGACAGAACCCAATTAACAACACCAAATATACAGCCAGTGTTTAAAACATTGATAAAACATGCCTTTAAAAGTCAAAAGACCCATTTACCTTAATTTAAATTATCTCAGTACTTAGTATAAGTATAATTTAACACAGAAAGTAAGAAATCATCCTGGTATTTCTTCTTGGTAAACAGTTTCTACACCAGGTAGCTGTCAATTCCAACAGAAGAAAAGAGAGACAAATATATAAAAAAGGAAAGCGGAAAGGAGAGAAGGAAAAGAAAAAAACACAGAAGACTAGACAGGACTCAAAAAATGATATTCTTAGCAGACTGAAAGAAAACCAAAATTCCTAACAAAATGCCTGCACTATTCCAACCCTAACAAGTTGCATCTTTTTTTCCACCTGTTTATACTAGCAAAAGTTACTTGCTTAATTAGCCGATAATCCAAGTATGCTAATGGCTATTGATCACACATGTGATGAATTAAAGTTTTAAGTTATTTAGCCTTCAATGACAACTTGTAGTTATTCTCATAGTTAGCTCAGTTGAAATAGTTAGGATTTTTCACTTGAATAATCATTGTAAGAGATGAATATTGTGATCTGAGGTAGATTTTTGTTACTTGGAGAGTATTCATGTTATGCTCTGCCCTCTGCACCAGACACTGTCTCTCAAAGGAAGAAAGAGAAGAACAAGGTGCATTGTTCTTGCAGAATTCTGCAAGCAGTATAGCCAACTTGAACAATTTGGGTTAATTTCATGTGGGTTTCGCATTTTGATGCCTAATGTCAGAGAATAAGAAAGCTTTTTGAATCACAGCACCTTGTAGTCATTCCGTATAACTGGCTGAGGGCCTCCAGTCTATAAGTGGCCTGTTACAACATCCTTAGAATGTGCTGCTGAACCAGACTGTGTTGTTTTTCAGGACTCATAGGGCTTCCTTTTATTGCAGTGTTTGCAATATTATTTGCCAATCTTTAGCTGTTTTAACCTTAATCTACTCTTTAAACTCTCTCCTTTTCACACCAGGAAAGTACTCATACTTACTCCTGATATTATTTCTATGCTGCATTTATGAGGATATTCAAATTTTAGAGTCTGGATTTAGCTCTTAGAAAAGAAAATGCTGACTTTACACTTTCCTAATCAGGGGGCTTAGTCCCTTAACTTAGGGGGATTTCTGCTGGAAGGCTTTAAGCATTTTCCACAAGACTGAGCCCTGCATTCCACTGACATCAATAGGAACTCTGCAACCTAGGCTTTTCAGCATTAAACTGGATGTTTTACTTGATAAGTTGTACACTGTAACAGAGACTCAGAATGTAATTAATATTTGGAGTTCTGGAATTCTAGCAACATCAACATGGATTAACTTTAATTAGGTCTTTTCTTGTATTGATTTTCAGGAAGATTTATACACACAGGTTGCAGTTGTACTAAACAGGAGGTGCATTTCTTATTCCTTTGGTCTTAAGAGGAAGGACAAGGCACTAAGAGACCAAAAGCCACTATGCAGCATTTGAGGAAGTTAAGTGATTTGAAACAAAAATTCAAGCATAACAGGACAGTCTTCTTGATAACATTTGCTTGCGTAGAACCTGCTTCATCATGGATTTTAATACTCCTCACTGAAATAATGAAAGGAGTAAGTAGTAGCAATTAAATCATGGCCTGTTTTTAACCTTGAGATAAAGATTTTTAATAATACAAATAACTAAAAATAATGTGATTCCTAATGTAGACAGCAACAAAGCATATACTTTTCAATGTTATGTCAGCCATGATTTCCAGTAAGAGCTCTTATCACTGTACTGTAAAGAAAAAAACTTAAGGCCTGGCTAATGTCAAAGCTTCCAATATTTCTAAAATGGATGGAGACAAGTTAATTATGGTTTAGTTCTCTCATATGCAGTTCAGTTATATTTTGTATAAGCAAATGGCTGAGAAAAAAATAGTAGTATTAGTAGATACACAGTACCAATTTTTGAAGGTAACAAAACAGCACATTCAGATTGATGGACACAGACTGTTTTAAAAATAATAAGACCAAATAGAACATTTTATGCTTTTTGGCACGTCTCTGAGTTTACCTGCTGTTTTTCTTGCTAGTGTTGATTGTTTAATCTCTTACAAATATGTATTTTGCTCTTCAAAGGGAATAGCTTCCTGAGAAATTTACTGGACATTTCACTTTACGAAATAAAAAAATCCATTTAGAAATAGAGCTCTTAGTGAGACTGTGTTTGATAAAGGGATGTTGCTCTAAACTCTTTCCTGAGATACTACTTGAATTCAGTGGGGTTACAAAGGTGTCCTAGTTCAGCAGGAGGGACCAGCTAACACTGTGTGGGGGTGATCAAAGCTGTGTTTTCTACCCCCTCTATTCATTCCCCAAGGACAATGGGCCATTAGCAGCAGCTGCCCAGGGAGTCATTATCACCTTCACACCCAGCCTGGGGGGGTGTGGCTGCGAAGGGGCCATCAACTTTTTAGTATGTTTAAAACATCCCCGAAAGATTTAGCTGATGTAATGTACTAAAGTGCTGGATCCCCTATGTGACAGTAAAATTTTCAAAGGCAGTTATGTTAAAGAGAACATCTACTCGTACAAACATGCAGTCCTTGTGACTGTGATGAAATGTCTTGTTTGAGGGGAAAAACCAAAATGTTTACCCACAAGCAGAGGGGAGGGGGGCCTCCTCCTCCACAATAATCATGCCACTCTATCAAATTTAAGAAAGGAACTTTAATCAGAAAATGGATACAAGAAGGATAACTGTTCTTAACTGATATATATATATATATATGTAGGTATAGATATAACTATAAACGGATCAGAGCAACTGCTTCCCCAATGCCACAGAAAAAAAGCCACAACAACAGCCCCTACACCAGCAAGTTTCCTCCTGGAGAAGAGTTATACTTATGAGCAGTATCAGTGTCACAACCTGGCTGGCTGCAGGTGAGCTCCCGGTCCCTCTCCAGCATGACAGACGAGCGATCAGCACTCAGATGAATTCTGTCTCTCCCTCCGTGTCTGTTGTCCCAAATGAAGAAGGAAAACTGGAAACAGAGAAACTGCCACTTGTCCTGGAAAGCAGCTGCAACTTCTCTCTCCCAGGTCACTGCCCCAGCTGGGGCAAGCAGGCTGTGATGCTGCAGGTGGCAGTGAAACTGGAGCAGAGGCCGGGACCCCAGATGCAGGAACCAGGAGAACAACCATGGTGAGGAGAAAAGCAGCATCTCAGCAAGAAACAGCAGCAGCAGCCAGCAGCAATGAGGAGCAGGAGAAAAAAATCTTCCCTCCTCAGCAACACACACACACACACCGCTCCTGCGTTCTGCCGAGCTAAGAATGGAAAAAATGTCCACAAAAACAAAAGAGACAACGTGCCCCCACCCAAGGGGAAGACGGTAGCAGTTGCATTTACCTACCTCTTTTTGTTAACTAATGGCATGGGCACTTAGTGTCAGGGTAGAGAATTTACCTAATAATTCCAAACTACAACATGAAGAAACTGCCACCTGTACTTTGGACAAGAAAATGTCTTCAATCTGTATGAGTAAGTCAATTGGTCTAAAGCTGTGGTGGTAGATATGTTAGCTTTTTGGAGTAAAAAACTTGCTTTCTGACTCACACCTACCACTAACCTTAAAAAAAAATGAGGCAACACAAAATACTTCTGAATGTGAATCTGTTCACTAATGATGATTTAGTGAATTACTCAGTTAAAGCCTCAGCATTAGGTAGCAATTCTGTCATTCTTCTCAGTTCCTTGGAATAAACAACAATTAAGAGTCCTTGCATCATATGAATGTAATGGTTTGACCCATGGCTTCCTCAGTAACCCAGATTTTGCTGTCTATTAAAATTCTGCAAGTATTAATGATGCACTTCAGCTGGGTCTGCCCCTTTTTATTTGCACAACCTCGGGAGTTTTTGATAAAGACAAAATGTAGTATTGAAATGGCTGTTAGTACACAGTAATTGTTCATCAGTTAAACAATACTTTATTGCACTGTGCTTTTACCAGTTAGCCCTAATTCTAGAAGAGAATTTGTCCAATGAGTTTATCCACATTTTTCCTGCTCATACACATTTTTTCATGAATGTGCTCATCCTGCGAAAATTTTTGATGGGCTCTTGAGATCATGTCTGTGTCATTTCACAACTCTTGTGGAGTAGGACTTGAAACTTACTGTATTATTGAAGTGTGAACAAAAATACGTTGCTGGTGGAAGTTAACTTCTTGCTCTGTGGCCTTCTCTCACTGCAAATCATCAGAGAAGGACCACTCACTACTTTCTTGTACATTTTCTTACCAAGACTCAGTAAGAAACTATCAATGTTTTCAAGAAATTTGAAAATAACCATTCAGTTGAAGCCATTTAAGGCAAGAAATAACGTGAAACTCAGTCAGGTTCTATTAAAGTCAAGTCTCTTGACATCGCAGGTAACTAAGTTCTAAAATTTTCCTAATCACAGGTTGAATTCTACCTTTCACTACGCAGGATTTGGTTTGTGGGATTTGGTTTTTGTGGGATTTTTTTTCCCTGTTTTTATTGTTGTGGTGGTTGGAAAGTAGATCTAGAATTTAGCATCACTAATAGTAAGAGATTGTTTCTTTTTTAAAGAATTCACTTCTGGTTTAAATTTCTCTTGGGATAATTGATGTCTTTCTTCACATTTATTTCAATGCAATATTTATACAGACAGGATGATCATATCCTCTCTAATTTACCTTCAATGTGACAATAAAAATGTTTTGAGTTTATTTTTGGATGTTATTTTTCCTCTTCTGAAGTAGTTTCTCCATTCCTCTGAATATTTCAGGACATTTTTGCATGCCTTCTTCATTTTAAGCTTTTCTCTCTTGAGTATGGGTGATAAGAACTGACCATTGTGTTTCCAGGCAATGCCTTACTAAAGCCCTGCATGAAAATACTAATATCTCCCTGTTTCCACCAGAATTATTTCTCTGATTGAGGGCCACCAGAAACCACAGTTGTCTTCTGCAGCTGCTAGTGATTGATGGATGCACCTAAATTATATCCTCTGTAATTTCCATCTGTTGCACTCCCAATTCGGAGCATAAATTCTTCTTACTTCTCAAGCGAACAGCCTTGCTTTCTGCATTATTACATTTCTTCCCAGAGCTGTGACTCCAGTTCTCAGGGTCAGACTACTAGTAGAATATTCCAATCCTCCTTTATAGCAATAAAGCTTCCTATCTTACTGTCATCAAATTTCACTGGCCTACTGCAATATATGTGCCAAGTTTGTCAATCGACATATTAAAGTTACCTTCCACACTTGTCCTTGATGAGCTCTTCTATCCTCTTCTATCCCTGCATGAGATGCTCCAGTATGAGAAGATCTGAATCTTATCTTTGGCTCTTTCCCCTTCACTTTTTCCTTAACATCTCCATTTATTTTACAATATTAGAAGGGCTATGAAATCCAAGTGAATTAGTTCTTGTAACTGGGAAATCTGCTTTCTCAAAAAAATAGGTGAAAAATAGGTAATTATTACATTCCAATGTAGCTTTTATAAAGACTTTTCCTTATGTTCCAACAGAACAAAAGAATACTTGTAGTGAGTCAGACCAAAAGTCTGTCTAGCTCATGACCTCCTCACTGACAGATATCAAAGGCAGGTATTTAGGTAGGACCATAAAATTAGGACCTGGAAGCAGTGCTACTTCTGTCGATTGATACTCTAACCTACAAGTTTTGTGAATCAGGAGTTTCCTGATAGGGGTTGCCTGTATTTTTTTAGCCTTGGGAAAGTTATGGAGCTATATCAGCTGTTTTCCTCTGACACTTCTTAACCTGTTACTTCCACTTATACATCACAACTCTTTAATAGAAATACACCATGCCCCATTTCCTCTGTGACTGGTCTAAAATATTTGCAAACTAGATTTCATGTACCAGAGTTTTTCCAATATTGTAGGTCAAGATTATGAAATTTTCTATGGTTTCAAAATGTTAATTATCTCTATTCTGCTTCTACAGTCTTTCCTCATTGCAATTTCATCCTTTCCATCTGTCACTGCTCATTTGCCCCTGTTTTCAGCATTATCATTTGTACTGAAGCCTAAGGACAACTCGTTAAGTTTCAAGTCCTTTTTGGATTGCTAATCCTTTCTCCTTTTTACAGTACCTTTAGTTGTTAGCTTTAGGTGAGAATATCTATCCGAACTTGAATTTTGTCTATTCTCATCTTATCTATAAAGTTTCTGTGTTCTTAGAAAGAGCCTTTTTTGATGGCAATTTTGCTATTAAATTCCATACAATTATTTTTCTTTCTTCCTAATACCCTCTGTGAAATCATTATTCTTCTAGTCCTGACTGAAGGTGTTGCCCACAGGTTTTCTTCTGTGTCTGTTTGGGATAGTAGGGCCAGATACCTTTCATATCTTTGATTTAATGACATTGCAGAGTCTGCTCAGAACATCTGTCTTTGCTAACTGCATCTATTAGTTTCTAAAACTCTGAGACAGAGAAAACAAGAGTCTTACTAACAGACCAGCTTATTTATGTATTCTGTATAGCCTAAAGCTGGAGACACCTGTCTACTTCCAGTTGAAATGGTATCAGAGAAATGGTTATCATCACTGTCCCTTTCTCAGTTGTTTATAACTGCCTGCTTCTCAAAAACTTCTTTCTCTGAGTACTTTCAAGTGATTGCACCATTTGGGACAAAACAAGGCAGACTAATTTAAACAGTCTCAAAGGTGATCTTTGCTAACCTGGCACTTTTTGTTTGAAATAGATTAGAAAGTGATCACAGAGGCATCTTATCCAGCAAAATCCATTAAACAGCAATCAAGAGGATGTGGCAGTGACAGTGTAGGATGAACTACAGAGTGGTAGGCTTTTGTTCAGTACACCTATAGATGATGTGCATGTAACTCTGTTACAAAGCAAAGTCCAACAGGATGCTTCAGAGCAGTCCCCACAGAAGTTGAGATGCATTTGTTTCAAAACATTGCAAAATGATAAAACACTATTTCTACATATTCCTGAATGAGATTAGGGTTTCAAGGGTAACTCATGTTCAGGCATGATTTTTATATAATAAACTTACCTGATGCCAGTTACTAATTAAAGATTATTTTCTAATTCCATAGTGTCCTTTTTCAGCAGCTGGGATCAGTTCATCACAGTGTGAGTGTGATCAATGCTGTATAATCTATACCCCCCATGTCATTTCTTATGCATTGGTAACAATGGACCATTTGCAGCAGCTGCCCAGGGCACACCTGACCTCAGCTTACAAGCTGGCTGTTAAAGAACTCTAAAGAGGCACTGGAATGTTTCTATCTTCTTAAAGAATCTTGTGAGATAGGAGCTGTGATAACTCCCCTCCGGGGAGTGGGAGTCGTTAGCACCTCCACACTCAGCCTGAGGGTTCATGTCTGCTAATGGGCCATCAAAGAACCCAAAAATACCCCATAACTCACAGAGTTAGATCACCCAATATGGAACTCCCTGCCCCGAGGGAGGTACTGGTCATTCCCATCTGAACCTGAGGGTATATAGTCTTAGGGTTTGGAGACTTCTGGTACCACTAGTCAGATCCAGAGGAGGACCAGAACCTTGACAGGACTGTGACAACAACTCTCAACCAGACTGCGACTGTCTTCTGCAACAACAGGTTGGGGTTTCTTTTTCCTTCCTTTTACTTTGAGCCCAGGGGAACCACGTGGGTGTCAGCACAGAGGCCAACAAACACCATTGTGTTTGTGGCCCAGGTTGCTGGGCTATACTTCTGGGTTTTGTGAGTCAAAACTGATTTCTCTTTGTATCATTGCATGTATTGTAATAGTGTTATTAAATTGTAATTCTGATTTATAATCTCTTTTGTGTTGGGTTCATTTCTCCTGCTGCACACATAGTGATTCACAATCCGATTCAGAGTAGACTGAGGTAAGGCACAAGCAGCCATGGCAGCACTGACAACTGAGTTAAGTCCAGGGATGAGCTTTAGATTGACTATTACAGAGAGGTTTCTGAGGTTAGGGTCACACAAGCAGCAGCCCAGAGTCCCTTCAAGACCCAGAAGCTCTTGTGAGCCAATCAGGTGAGGAAGGGGCATTGCCAGGAGCATCATGGGAGATGGTTTCAGGACACCAGGGAGCACGGTGACCAGGGTGGACAACAGGACATGGCACATGAGAAGGATACGGTGCACCAGAAGGACATGGCGTGGCAGTTTGTGTGGCAGTTTTCACGGGCAGCCCTCTGAGCTGGTAGACAGACAGGGAGCAGAATAGAACTCTTTAATCCAGGAGGAAGTAGTTATTGACCTGCTTTTCCAATTACACACTCACATGCACTCACACATCTATGGGACCAGATGGAATTTATCCAAGGGTACTGAGGGAGCTGACAGAAGAGCTCATTCCATCACTTATCATCAGTTCTGGTTAAACAGGGAGGTTCTAGTTAACTGGAGGCTGACCAGTGTGACACCCAACCATGAGAAGGGCCACAAGGAGGACCTGAGGACCTACAGGCCTGTCAGTCTGACCTTGGTACCTGGCAAGGTTATGGAAGAGATCATGTTGAGTCTGTGGTAGTTTAGACCTTATTTTTAGTAGGCCACAGTTTAGAAAGCCCTGAAAATGCTACATAGATTTGAGGGGACAAGCATCACCTGACTTAAGCAACCAAAGAGATATTTCATATTATTTTGATGTCAAATCAAGTATAAAAGAAGGTGTAGGACGTGCCTAGCTCTCTTTCACCTTGATGGCCGAGTGTCGAGCAGACCTACTATCACCATTGCTGAAAGTGTTAGGCCTTGCCACTATTTCACAGCTGTTTGGTTTGAGAAGTACATTTTTTTTTTGTTATTAGTTTTCTCCTCTCTTGCTGGATGTCCCTTGCAGGGAGTCTGTTGGGGGTTTTTGTGGTCTGAGCAGTTGGAATCTGTTGTTGGGTGGAAAATTTGGTGGTGGTCATTGTTGCTGGTGGGTTTTTTTCAATATTTGTATATATATATGTGTTATATCATATTCTGTTTTTAATTATCTCTCTTTTGTGTAAATATAAGAAGCTTGTCATTTCTGGTTTTGAGTTTTTTTCCTCCTCTTCAGTTTTTTTTTCCCCTCCCTCCTTTTGCCTTGAGGGGAGAGATAGTCTAACTCTCTGTGTTGAGCAGTTGGCATTTTGCCAGCTAAACTTAGTACAAGTGCAATCACATGACACATACAGGACAACCAAGGGACCAGGCCCAACCAGCATGGATTTTAGAAAGGCAGGTGCTGCCTGACCAATCTGATCTCCTTTTATGACCAGGTGACCTGCCTAGTGGATGAGGGAAAGGCAGAGGATGTAGTCTAACTAGACCTCAGCAAAACTTTTGACACCATCTCCCACGGCACACTCCTAGAAAAGCTGGCAGCCCATAGGCAGCACTCTTCTCTGAGTTAAAAACTGGCTCAATAGCTGGGCTCAGAGAGTGGTGGTGAGGGGTGCTGAATCCATTTGGCATCTGGGCATTAGTGGTGTTCCCCTAGGGCGGTCCCATGGTGTAATGGATAGCACTCTGGACTCTGAATCCCAAGGACCTGAGTTCGAGTCTCAGTGGGGACTGTCCCCTGAAAGTTCAATGCCTCCCTGCCATCCGATCCCATCAGACGTCTGATGCTAAGGAGGGTCAGCCCTGGTTAGTACCGGGTGCTGTGCCAGTCCCAAGGACTTCACTGTCACTGTCCAAGCTCACTCGGCCGTAGCAGATGGACCTTAGGACTTAAACGCTGGGGCCAGTTCTGCGCACGCTGTGCCTCACCTAAAAAATCCACGGCGCAGGCTGGAAGGGCACGCCCACATGGGGAAAGCCCTTCCCAAATCCTCGTTCGCGAAGTGTGGCCGTACACTAGTGGTGTTCCCCAAGGATCAGTGTTGGGCCTACTCCTGTTTAATAACTTTATTGTTGATCTAGATGAGGGGATCAACTATATACTCACTAAATTCAGACACAATGCCAAGTTGAGTGGGAGTGCTGTTCTGCTTGAGGGTAGGAAGGCTCTGCAGAGGGATCAGGACAGGCTGGTTCAATGGGTCAAGACCAGTGGTAGGAGGTTCAACAAGACCAAATTCTGGGTTGTGCACTTGGGCCACAGCAACCCAGTGCAGTGTCATAGACTAGGAGAAGAGTGTCTGGAAAGAAGCTGAATGGAAAAGACCCGGGGGTGCTGATCGACAGTGACTGAACATGAGCTGGAAGTATGCCCAGGTGGCCCAGAAGCACAATGGCATTCTGGCTTGCAATAGAAATATTGTATCCAGGAGGACCAGGGAAGCGATTGTCCTCCTGTACTCAACACTGGTAAGGCCACATCTCAAGTGCTATGCCCAATTTTGGGCCACTTACTACAAGAAAGATGAAGTTCTGGAGTGAGTCCAGAGAAGGGCAATGGAGCTTGTGAAGGGTCTGGAACACAAGTCCTGTGATGATAGGCTGAGGGATTGTTTAACCTGGAAAAAAGGGGGTTCGGGGTGATCTTATCACTGTCCACAAGTACCTGTAGCAAGGTGGGGGGCTCTCTGTTCCCCCAGGCAACTAGTGCTAGAACAAGAGTTTGGGATAAAGACAGTTTAAAAGGGAACACTGTTACACACCAGATCAGTGATTATTGGGTCAGAACCACCTTGTGGGGAGTCTGTGTTGTATATATGGAGGGAGAATATATGGAGGGAGAAGGGATGGCTTGAACCTCACGGAGCTGGGGTGGCATTATATCCCTCATGGCAGGCTCTGGAGCCCACGTGGAGATGCCCTGGAGCAGCTGTCAGTCACAAACAGCCCAGGAAAATTATAACACCTGAATTATAACTCATGAAGCGCCTGACCCAGCTCAGATTGGCAGGGACAGTGAGGAGACTGCCCCTCACTCTGGCCTGGGACCCCAGAGAGTCCTGTGGGTCAGAGGCCCCACCTGGGGGGTTTGGTCATGGGGACCAGAGCAGATAAAGAGTCAGGATAAGGTCTCCTTTCTGGTCCTGGCCTGCTCTCCTGAAGCTGTGACCTTCTAAGTGGTAACCATGTTTTTCTCTTCTCTTTTTCCCTCTTTATTCTTTCTTCTCTTAATCTCTCTGCCCTTATTCTTTTCTTCCTCTTGTGGGTAACTCAAATACTTATTTTCTGTAAGTTTTGGGTACCGCACTTGAATGGCTTAGAGTTTGTGTTTGTTGGGTGTAGCAAAGGTTCTCTATAGCAATGCCTGCTAGTCCTGGTAATGTTGTAATGCTTTTGTGAAGTTTTATGTGATTTCTGTAAAACCCTTTTTGCCAAAACACCTATATTCTCATCAAATTAAAAGAAATTTCTTAGAGAAATAAGCATAGTTTTTCTCCAGATGGGCATTCAAGGTACCAAAGAACCAAAAGCTTTACAAGGGTTTTTGTGGGTGAAACCTCTTGGCACCTCAAATCAAAGTGTAACACCCAGTAACGCGTGGAGCTTCAGAACTGGGTTGTAACAAACACAAAATTCATACACACAAGCAAAGCAAAGCAAGGAATTAATTCATTGCCTCCCATGGGCAAACAGCTCTTGAGCTGTTCTCAGGAAAGTAGGGCCCCATCGTGTTTAACAGCTACTTGGGAAGACAAATCCACCACTCCAAACATCCTTCCCTTCCTCCTTCTTCCCCCTATTTTACATACAGAGCATGATGTTCTATGGTATGGCATATGAATTTAGGTTTGGGTCAGCTGTCCTGGCTGTGCCTCCTCCCAGACTCCCACGCAATCCTCAATTTCCTCACCAGTGTGGCAGTACAGAAAACAGAGGCCTTGGCTCTGTGTAAACACTGCTCAGCAATAACAAAAGCATCTCTCTATTATCAGCCCTGTGTTCAGCAAATCCAAAACATATCCTCATACTAGCCACTGTGAAGAAAATTGACCTTACCCTAGTCAAAACTGACACCTCGGAATATTCAAATCCATTAAATGAAAAACAATGGCTTCCAATGCATTGCACAACTGATTTGTTGGTGAATCACACCCACATTCATTCTAATTACATCAAATTGTATGCGAGTTTGTGGAAGCATTCATTGCAAATTTCACCATTCCATTTTCACTGTTGATGAAGTCTTTTGTAATCTGATTCCATTTAAAACAAAAATTTGTTTTCAATAATCATAGTTTATATGATAGTTCAATCTGTTTTGAACAGTAATGGTATACAATACATAATGATGAGGTATAGGTATTTTTCAAAGTGTTGTAAATACATCTTTCTTAAATTAACCCTGTTATAAATACATCTTTCTTAAATTAACCTGAAGTATCCTTAAAGCATTTGAAAAATGAATAATTTACTTGGGGCTCAAACACAGTAAGATTTCTATATGTGCTCAAATTTAGCATGGGAGAAATTACTTTGAAAATTCAGAACTAAACACTTCTGGTGTGTACAAATGTGGTAGTTTTGGCTTTGGTTTCAGTATAGGTCCCATTTAGGCCTCAGTTTTTAGCAGGCCTCAAAGGATGTGACACAGATTTAGAGGGGACAGGCATCACCTGACTTAAGCAGCCAAAGACGTATTTCATATCATCTCACATCATGAGAAAGTGTCAAGGGGTATAATAGAGAGAGGAGGAGTTTCTGTCTCTTTTGGTCCCTGCTCCTGACCTGGGAGGATTCCTGAGATTAGGCCCTACTGCCATCCACGCTGTTGTTTGCCTAGGGAGGTGAACGTTTTTTTGTTAATTTCTCTCTCTTGTTGGGAGGTTTCTCGTGAAGAGTGTTTGGGAGGTTTTCTGGGATTTGGGTGGTTTGGAATCTGGGTTATTAGCTGGGTGATTTGGGTGGAGGTGTTATTTCTTTCCAATATGTGTTATATCATATTCTGCTTTAAGTTTTCTTCTTTTCTGTGTAAATATAAAACCCATACCATTTCAAAGCTTTGTTTCTGTTTTTTTTTCCTCACTCCTCTTCTCTGGGAGTGGACTCTCTGACTGTGTACTAGGCATTTTGCCAGCTCAAACCAGAACAACAAAGAAGTGCATAACATTGCATGATTATCCAAACTATACTTACTTAACTCTACATTTTATTTTCATGGAAATTAGATGCCAAAATCAGTAAAAATCCTCTGCACATTATGAAGCTGCTTAGCTGTAAAATATGTTGTCATATTGTAAGATGGTTCTTATAGTCTACTCTGTTTGTTGTTTGTGTAAGAAGATAGTCTTGTACAGAGACCAACAACTATCATAAAAGTGCCTTGTCAAATACAAATACAGTTAGTATTGAATATAATCTTCTTAACAGAGAGTGAAGTTGATCCACTATCTTTTGACTTAACTATGAGCAACATTATTGTTTAAATAGGTTTAGCACTAGAAAATCAACTCTTCCTCCCACTCCCAAGCTTGATGTTTCGTTTTTGACTAGTTCATGCATTTTGGAAATGGATTATTTCTTAAAAATCCCTTTGGCTGTAAAGGTTTTAGAAACAGAGAAATACAGGGGAATGGGAAGTAATGGCAGAGCTACTGCACTAATAAGCATTAGGACTGATCGAAATTAGATATACAGGAGTTTATTTGTGCTGTTCAGTGGAGCTGAAACCTATAAATAGAAAAACATGTGCAGAGATTTTAGTTTCCCCTAAGTTTTTCACAAGAAATACAATAAGAAAAAATTACCAAAAACATATCATTGTTTTGTTCAAAATCTAACATAAGTCCCTAAAACAAAAAGCAGAACAGGTCTTCTTACCTCTTGGAACATATGAAGAGCCATTGGCAATGCTGGTCTTAGTGATGACTTGCATTGCTTCCTATTCAGACACTTTTCACTGGAGCTCAAAGACACATACTGTTTGCCACTTACTGGAAAATTAGACTGGATGAAGTCCAGAATCAATTTTGTTTCTCAGTGTAAAAGTGAAATGGAACAGATAGGGTGATAAAGACTTTAGAGCATGTGGTAATTATTTTAGAAAGCCTGTGCTTCAATGAAATACACAACTAATATACTATTGGTAATATTCTGAGTTTACTCACAGAGTAGAATGGTCTAGTTATTTTAGTATTCTTATTATTAAAAGCTAAAAATGGGGAAGGAGACAACAAAAAAATGTAACTGCCTATGGTTAATGCAGTAACTAAACATTCAATCTTTCAATCATCATATTTATGTAGTTGATATTTCTGTAACACCTCAGGTATGATAATTGTTAATATTGATGAAGCATAACTAGTCTTTACCAAAATAAAGTCATATAATTAAGAAATGGAGACGCAAAGGAGAACACCAATTCAAGCAAAAAATAATCTGGATATGTCTAGCTCACACATAACCTAAATTGCTAAATTGTGAGGCAGAGATCACATTACTGTGCTAGTAGGCTGTCCTTCTTGCACTCCCACTGGAATCAACAAGGAAATGAGAGGTGAATAGCAGTCCTTGGTATCAAGGTGATACCACAGTCTGATTGCAGAGATAGATTTTGGAAAAAGTACTTCCTGAAATGCAGTTCTATCTAAACAGATTATCAGCTTTCTGATCCACATGAAACTATTATACAAAATACTGACAGGCAGGTTGACTTTTTTAAAATCTATGTATTTTCCCAGATTTCCCAGAGCAATTCACATTTCTTAAGTGACTAAATTAACAGAGGATTTTGGCACATGTTTTTGTTGTTTTATTTTGTTGGTTTTTTTTTTTCCCCTGGAGAGATGAAACATTTTTACAGGTGCCATAATAGGGAAATGAATTTATACTCCTCCTTCATTTCTGACATTTTTCATAAAATTGTAAGTTGCTATTTTTTTTTAAATACAAAACCCATGTATGTTAAAAGAAAATAATGACAGGTAGTTACATCTCTCTGGAAATAACAGGATGGTTCTAAAGTGGATTAGTGAATTTGCAGTGAATCTTATTGCTGCAGTGAAACTTTATGCACTGTATTAATTTGGAATGTTTTCCACACTGCTCAGGTAATCAATTTCCAGTTCTGGGCAACAGACCAAAATCCACTAAGAACTGGAGTCCAGTGCCCTTGGCCAGAGCCATTCTTTTTTTTTTTTTTTTTTTCCTACACAAATAAGATCTGCAGCCATTGGTAAGAAGAAGAAGGAAATAGGTAGAAACAGCACTAATAAAGTTAGCATTCAAAAGACATGAAAGGCTTTTTATAAATGAAAGAAAAAGGCACACTGGGCTTGATCATCTTGAAATCTATTTTATCTAGAAATTTTGAATAGAGAAGAAAAAATAAAGGCGGACTTCTCCAAGCAGCCTAAAGAAATTATACACTCACTTTCACTCATCTTCTGCTTTAGAAATCTACAGAGTTGACTTTAATTATTCAGTTAGAATTAACAATGATAACATACCGAAGAACATGGATACATCAAACTCCATTTTTCTCCTTCCCACTTCTCTTCACTGGCTGTCCACGTTGCTGGAATACCAGATTTGTCTATTGTAAGGACTTAAAAAGCACAGTTATCTGTCTCAAACGCTGTTAAGACCACAGAAGGACTTTGCCATGAGATAATCACAGAATGGACAGACAGGATGGCACTAACTCCAGGCCCTCACAAAGGCGAGATCTGGTTAGCACATCTGGGATAATGCATCCAGACAAAATTTTCCACTGTGGCAAACTGTGTGAGGAAGCAACTGCTTGTATGCATATCAGCAGTCAAACAAAGATCACCCCAACTTATGGGACAGGTTTCATCTTTGACCTAAGAAGCCCTTTCCCTGAATATACCTCTGTGGATACCTGGAACTTGAACTGTAAGTTAAGCCACCACAATGGGAACTTGAGATAAGATAAAAGTGATATTATTGTCCGAGAATTATCTCAGATTTAGGGAGAGGTTAAAAAAGTTGGAGGAGAAGAATATATCACTGATAATGGACAAATCACGTGCCACAAGGAAAGACAGCTCAACATCAGTGCTAGAATTAACTTGAACAAAAGCTAGTTCTGACAGGGAGAGGTTGCTAGAACTGATCACAACTGACTGACTCAAGAAACCCACAACTCAGAAGTAGAGAAAGACTGAGCATGCAGACTAATTAGCATTAGAAGTGAGGAAATCATTGAACTAATAGAATAAGAGATCTGTGTAGCCAATGAGCATTAATTCCTTTGTTTGCAGAAATATATAAATAGTATTTATACTTTTGAACAACCTGAGGACCCCCCACCACAGAGAAGCCCAGGGTGAAGAAGGACCAATGGGACGCTGCTGGATCCATGGGTGTTGACCATCTTCTGTGTAATCTTTCTCTCTCTCTTTTCTATTTATTTCCATCTCTCAACCTCACATTTTATTGTTAAATAAAATCCCTTCTATTGATTTTAGTATATGATCTCATTTGTACCTTAATTTGGGCAGAGCATGTCTCAATAATCGGATCTTAACACTAAATCCATTGAAAAATCTTGAGTACTCAACATTTTCAGGTTCACTAAAGGCCTCCAGCCAAACCAAGTAATTGAAACATGAGTAGAATTAAAACAGATCTCTTCTCTCATTCAGAATAGTTCAGCCTGTCAAAAATGACTATGAATACATACAGAACATTTACTAACCATCATATGGCTTTCTTTCATTAAAGAATCTGAAAGTTTCAGTGAGTCATCCATACAAAATCTGTGTCTTTAAAAAGCATCTATAAAGGGCACAACTGGTTTGAATTTTTTGAGCATGACATTAAAAATAGATGCAGCTTCAAAGTGGACTAAGAGAATGAAATTAAGCATATTTTATATGAATTTGAGGGAACAGTATAGGTGGAGGTGGGGGTTCTGGGTGCTTTCAAAAACATCTAAAACATCAAGATTCAACAAAAATGGAAGGAATTTAATTCAGTGCAAGTTTACTTATTTAAATACTTTGAAGCACAATTCCTTTGGAAAGTTACTACGAAAATTCTTTTTTTTTTACCCTTTTGAGCTTTATTCAAATTTCTTATTAATAATTGATGTGTTTAGACAAACAATTAAAAAGTTACATATTGGTAATAAAATACACAACTAAAAGAATGCAAATATACTTGTATTTGCCCTCCTCTGTTTATTTGCATTAGTTATACATATTCCTCTCCCAAATGGGAATATATAAAAACCGAATACATATTTCTTTCTGAGAATCCTAGTGTTAATAAATTAAATGAACTCCAAGGTGCACATATTTTTTCAAAGCACTCCTAGAACTTATTGAAGTGTGTGTTCACATATAATTTTCTAACTTTTAATTATGAGTTCTATAAACCCCACAGAAGGAATGAAAGCATATTCTTTTGCCTTTGTGCTATTCCCCTTTAAAACTGTGCTATGAAAATATGCAAAGGGTATATGTGATAATTCTACACTCCAGTGAAGCATCAGTGTTTTCATTGCACTCCATCAAACAGAACAGAGTGGAAGTTTTTGACACTGGTCCTAATTCTTCAAGAAATTTAACATGAACTAAAATGAAACATCCAGAAAGTGTTTTCCCTTGATTAATGTCAAAAATAAAAATGTAGAGAGGTATTTCATAGAAGAACTGTCCTACTATTGGTTCCTTATGATGAGAATTTTAAAAAAAATCACATTTATTCCAAGAAATTTAATTTTTTTTCATTCAGGTTGAATATCTCCACTTCTATTCCTCATTGCCAAAAGACTTTCTGAAACTACCTCTCATTCCTTTGGTAGAACTGAAATCAGCTTACAGTTCACATACTCCAACAGCCAAATATAAGTGAAAATAGTAGGACCATGTTCCAGAATGAAACAGCTGGTCAGAGAATTGATTTGTCCTCCTTGAAAGTAGAAACTGTCATCAAAGTAACACCTTTCAATTATAATTATTGGTGCTAAAATTTCAGTTTCTGTCATACTAACTTCTCACCCTACCAAGCTGTCTTCATTATTAGGGAAAAAGAATCCACTCCAGAAACAGTTACTAATACGGCTATTTAGGCAAAATAGATAACATTCTTGTATTGGATGTGATAAAAATACACCAAGTAGAAATACATTGCTACTTAACTTTCTTTTAATTGGGGAAAGTCAAGGATAGTGGTCTTGACTTGAAAGTGTCCAGGAGAGAACACAATGTGGTCGTTTGTTGGCAGGCCATCTTGAAAACAGTCTAGGTGACCCTAGATGTGAAAGCTCAAAAGCAGATGGAATATAATTGAAGATTTTCTACTGTTTCCATAAGACTGAAGACAATGAAGCTTTTTAAAGGTCTTTTGTCTGTCTCTTCAGCATTTGTTCATACTTATAATATATTTAACACAAACGGATATTTAACTAGCTTAATAGATGTGCCCTTATTTTTACTTAATCTTTCAAAGTTTATTCATCCTTAAAATATATCCATATCAGAAAATATCTTTTCGTACTTCTCTTAGTTTTTCCTGAATAATAATTGTGATATATAAGGCAGCAAAACAATGCATTTGAAGTCTCATAATATTTTTTTCTGAAAAATCGTTAATTAGACATTCAGTACAGGATCGTCCTCTCCTTAGTCTGAATAACTGTGTAAGTTTTCTCCTATTGACTGATTCTGCTGCTACAACATTGAATGAAACAAAAAATCTTGCTAAGGTTATTTATAATTGAAAAATTGTATAAATGTTATGCTTCTGTGATTTTATGGGCTTCTGATTATGTGGTGCCTGCACTTTGTAGAAACAGCATGTTTTGATATAATGGCTAGCTTGACATCTGTGGGAAGTTGTGGGGCTTGGGTTTTGTTTCATTTTGCTTGTGGTTCCTGTTTTAAGTTTCTGAGAGTGTGCTTGTTGGGGGAAATTTGCCCTTGGGGTTGCCAAAGTATATTTCCTTAATACGTGTTTTATAGCAGTTTTATTTCCTTTTCATATACAATTTTATTTTGCTTTTTAAGTTATGCCAAGTGCTTGGCCTATTCTCTTTACTTGTCTCCTAATGGCAGCTGGCACGATATTCAGGAAATCCAACATAAAGGGTCTAGATATGTGTCTAATTCAAAGAAATAACTTTGCTTCTAAACTTCCTTTCTCCATTGTATTCTTTAATTTCTATGGGGAATTAAGTGCCTGGAGTATTTGAGATGACTGTAAATTGTGATTTGAGTGGGACAGCAAGAAGGGACGGCAGGATTGCAATGATTTTTCTTTTTCATTTTGGAACCAAATCACATCATGCTGGATACTTAGACTTTGAGTAATTTCTTGAAGCACATTGATAGATCTGCTGCACAGAGTAAATTACATATCCTATCTACAAATTAAAGTTCAAAAATATAATTTTTGCAATAAAGATGTTGCTAAATTTCAGTCCTTTTCTCAGAAAATGGTGTGGCAGTCTCAAAGGGAATGAAGTTCAATTTCAGAATTAGTTTTCCAGGTTGGAGTTGTTCAGTGTTCAAAGCCCACCAATATCAGAACTTCATAGTTAAAAAGGACTTGAAACAGTACTTGCCCCTTTACTAAATAAGGATATACGGCGTTAAGGAGATTTAACAGGTTTTCTTTTGTAATGTAAATACATTTTCCCCCATTCCATTTATCTCAAAGAAATACCTGGATACAAACAGAAGTTGAAAACATGTAATAAATAATACTGAAAGTTATAAATATTCTATGCAAGTTGCTCTTACATGGATAAGGAGTTGATCTGTGTGTTTAAAATCCTTAATGCAAAGACCTCTCAGGAATTCTGTATATGCTGACCTGCACATCTGCTTCAAAATACAAAAATGCATTCCTTTAGTTTGTGACTACTTCTGTGTTTTTCTCTTTAATTTGAATATACCCTTTCAAACAGCTCTAAAAGTTATTCACAAACAGCATTTTGATCTGGGTCTAATTCTGTATTAGCCTGTATTTAGTCACATTTTGAGCAGAGAAAATTCCTTTAAATTTTGTTTTTAAATTATTTTGCCATCTATTTCTGTGACTGTGCTCCAGCAAAGGGTTAACCTACATGATCAGTCCCTCAAAGTCATGAAAACACTGTTCAGATATTCAGTACTAGTTCCACATTTTAAATACTTTACTGAGCCAAAGGCAGGTTGTTCAGATCGCAGGCAGATTAAAAGGAAGTCTGATTCTTGACAAATTCAAGCAGATAACTATCCAGAGTAGCAGGCTGCTAATATAGGAGGCTGCTAAGGAGGCTGGAAAGTAACCTTACTGTCCTTCTCCAATTATTCTATAGGTCTAGGAAGCTGTTCTTTCCCTTAGTGCCAGATGCATCCATGATGCACATTGCAGGAGAGGTCCTTCCCATATTTTCTCTCATTCCAGCTGAAGCCAGATGTCTCACTCAGGGACTCGCCATGCATTGCACCAATTCAGTTGCATCCCATTTGAAAACAAACCAACTTTAACAGGAATCATATATGTGTTTTGAAGATGAGTATTGATGAAGCTAGATCCAGAAAACTGGCTTAATTCACAATCTTTAATTCAAACGGCAAACTGAAGTGCTGAGTTGTATGAGCTCCATACATAATCCTTGCTAATTTATTATATTATTAATTAAAAATTAAGGCATTTTTCTGGCTCTTGCTCATGGGTAATGGAGAGGTGTAAACATCTTTTCCATGAAGAAGTTTGTCTATGAATCAAACTCCTCTAGACAGACACACTGTACTCAGAACAAGGCCAAGGCACAGACTCGTATTAGTAGGAAGAGTCTGACTCTGCCTATGCAGAAGATGAAAGACTCCAGAGAAGTACCACTGTAAACAGCATTTCAGAGATTTTGGTAAAACAATTTAGCAGTTCAAACACCAAACACTTACTACTGGTTCCAGTGTAACAAACCACATACAGGATTGAAGTCAGCCCAGCTGCTGAGAAGTGAACTCTATGAAATGGGGCCTCTGAATCCACAATGAGTAAGAAGTGCAGTTTGGATTTTGCAGTGCAGGTTGATTGAATTAGGACAGCATTTATGGTCCCCTAGAGCTACACTGTACAATTTTGAGACCAAACGAGGGAAAAAGCTATGGAATCACAGAAAGGCATTTCCTGTCCAATATATTCCTTGTCCAAAGAACAGTCCAAACAACCTTTATTTCTCTAAAATCTGGCAAGACTGCCTTAGTTTCCTTGCTTTTAAGCTCAGGGAAACATTTTCACTTTACTATTCTAATCATGCATCTAATTTTTTATTGTCTTCTACGTACTTACCTGAGAGCTCAAAATAGTGCCAAACCCAAAATCCTTTACATCTTAACTAGAATAAAATGGAGTTTTTATGTGTTGGTTTTGATTTTACTTCTAATATTACTTTTCTATGGCCATGGAAAGCAGATCTAGGCTTTGAAATGTTGAAAGTGGTCATGGCTGAGATGAATTAGTGAACTGAGAACAGGAGAAGCAATCAATAACACATGATGAATACAATTTATCATGCTGCTACCTCCACAATATGGTTGGGATGTAATTGCATGTACCAAGATACTCACTCCATTCCTCCTTTTGGCTATCTTTCTCCCCATACAGCACTCTTTAGATACTGTTTCTTTTGCTGTTTATCTTAGCATGATTGAGATTATTATAAATAATTGATTTCTTTCCCTTTTTAGCATGCATCTGTCAGGCTTGAGGGCCAAAATATTCATTTAAATAGTTGCCTGAAAATTAAGCCATCCTTTGTCCTCTATTACCAGCCATCCTAAAGAGAATTCCTCATGCCCAGCTGAACTGTCCCCACTTTAGTAACTGTCAAAATCTATGTCATCACCAAATTAAATACTTTGTAAAAGAAAAAAAGTAAATAGCCTTGTGCATCCAGAGATCCCTTTCATAACTACTTTACTTATAGGTGCACCATATATATGCATAAATATTACGCAACAGCACAATTAACTCTGAGTAGTCAGGCAGGCTAGTGGGTCATGTCAGTCCGTAAAAGGAGGGAAAAGGTAAAATTCTCATGCAGTAAGACCAGACAAGCATCAAATCCCTAACTGGAATGTTTTGCAAATACATAAGAAGTTTCTTCTGTGATTTGAATTTCTAAAAGCTTACATGAAAAATGGGCAGTTAAATGCCTCCCTGACATCCGATCCTGTCAGATTTCAGAAGCTAAGCAGGGTCAACCCTGGATTAGTACTTGGATGGGAGACCTCCTGGGAAATGCCGGGTGCTGTAGGTTCTAGTCCTGAGGACTTCACTGGCACCGTCCAAGCTCGCTCGGCCGTGGCAGATGAACCTCAGGACTTAAATGGTGGGGCCAGTTCTGCGCACGCTGAGCCTCACCTAAAATCCACTGCGCAGGCTGGAAGGGCACAGCCACGTGGGGACAGCCCTTCCCAAATCTTCGTTCGCAAAGTTTGGCCATACATACATACATACATGAAAAATACAATATGTTCAACTTAAGTTTCACTGAACGGTCTCATTATTACTTCTCAGTTCCACAAGCCACCTTTGAAATAAACTTCTTAAATTATTATGAAAGACAGAGTGTGATTCAAGTGTATATTGCTGTTGCTATTTAATTCCTTTTTGTGGATTTCACTTTTATATATGCATAAAAAGTGTCCTGTTTATATTACTCTAGGCATAGTCTTTTAAAATATCTTGGCTTATTGTTGGCAAGGGAACATTATAGTGTGGATAATGATGGGATAATAACTTTGATTTTGAACTTCTATTACTTAAAATTTTGCAGCGCTCCCTGAACAGGATGTACGCTGGGGCTCGTTAGCTCTGTAATTGCAATCCTTACCTTGAAGGCGTTTTGGTATGCCCAACATCCAAATGGACAGCCAAGGGAATTGAAGTCTGAAGATACATTGTTCTTCTCATTATTCTCAGATCGGTTGGATTCAGTAAGGATCTTAGAGGCTCCTTATCTGAAAACTTTTGAGAGGACTTTCCTAGAGGACAGGTGCTTTATGTTCAGGGTTCATATCTGAAATTTGCACCTTCAGAAATAACAGGCACCTAATGTAGCTCCATTATATTGGAGTCTAATTACAGATGGCTCTGTGTAATGGAAGGAATCTGCTACTGACAGTGAATCCAATGGAATTAACACAGTTCAGCTATGCCAACACATCTTAATATAACACAAATGCATCTACTTATGACAGCCATGAATACTGAAGTGAGTTTCACATTACGTTGTACTTCTTTATTTCAATAACATTTTGTACTGATTTAACATTCTCAGGCTACAGGCTGAGACCAACAGTGTGAGGTCCAACAAGACCAAGTACTGGGGCCTGCACTTTGGTCACAACAGCCCTGCACAGCACTACAGATAGGGAGGAGTGACTGGAAAGCTGCCCAGCTGAAAAGGACCTGGGGTTGCTGATAGACACCAGCTGAACACAAGCCAGCAGTGTGCCCAGGTGGCCAAGAAGGCCAATGGTGTCCTGGCCTGTATAAAAATAGTGTGCCCAGCAGGATGAGGGCAGTGATTGTCTCTCTGTACTCAGCATTATTGAGGCCACACCTCAAGTATTATGTCCAGTTTTGGGCCACTCACTACAAGAAAAGTGCTGGAGCGAGTTCAGAAGAGGGCAAAAAAGTCTGCAAAGTGTCTAGAGAGTGTTTCATATGAGGAAACTCTCTCCCACACACTCTGCCACACTCTCTTCCACACTCTTCCTCAGGAGAGTGTTTCCTGAGGGAACTGGGGTCCTTTAGCCTGAAGAAAAGGAGGTTCAGGGTGACTTTATTGCTCTCTACAATTACCTGAAATGAGGTTGAGGTTGTAGCAAGGTAAGGGTCAGCCTTTTCTCTCAGGCAACTAGTGGCAGAATGAGAGGAAATGGCCTCAGGTTGTGTTAGGGGAGGTTCAGGATGAACATTCTTCACAAAAAGGATAGTTAAAAACTGGAATCAACTGCACAGAGAGGTGGTGAAGTCATTATCCCTGGAGGTGTTCAAGAAAAAAACTGCACATGACACTTAGTGACATGGTCTAGTTGACAAGGTAGTGATCAGTCAAGGGTTGGACTTAATGATCTCCAAGGTCTTTCCACAACTTAAAAGTTTCTGTGATTCTGTGATTCTATGAATGTTAGCTGCACATGTGAACCACCAAGAAAGATATCATTAACTGGTCATATATATATATATATATATATATATATATCATAGAATCATAGAATCATAGAAATTATTAGGTTGGAAAAGACCTCCGAGATCATCAAGTCCAACCCTTGGTCCAACTCTAGTCCGTTTACCAGATCATGACACTCAGTGCCATGTCCAATCTCAGTTTAAAAACCTCCAGGGATGGTGAATCCACCACCTCTCTGAGCAGGCCATTCCAATTCCTGATTACTCTCTCTGGAAAGAATTTTTTTCTGATATCTAACTTAAATTTCCCCTGGCAGACCTTGAGCCCATGGCCCCTTGTCCTATTGCTGAGTTCCTGGGAGAAGAGACCAACCCCCACCTGGCTAGAGCTTCCCTTCAGGTAGTTATAGACAGTGATGAGGTCACCTCTGAGCCTCCTCTTCTCCAGGCTAAACAACCCCAGCTCCCTCAGCCTCTCCCCATAGGGCTTATGCTCCGGTCCCTTCACCAGCCTTGTTGTTCTTCTCTGGACTCGCTCCAGCACCTCAATATCTTTCCTGAACTGAGGGGCCCAGAACTAAACACAATACTCAAGGTGTGGTCTCACCAATGCAGAGTACAGGGGAAGGATCACTTCCCTGGTCCTGCTGGCCACGCTATTTTTGATATAGGACATGGTGCCATTGGCCTTCTTGGCCACGTGGGCACACTGTTGGCTCATGTTGAGCTTCCTGTTAATTAGTACCCCAAGGCCCCTTTCTGCCTGACTGCTCTCCAGCCACTCTGTGCCCAGCCTGTAGCACTGCATGGGGTTGTTGTGGCCATGTCTAATCTGCTTAACTCTGTTTTAATGAAAACATTCTTGTAAAACTGGGGTAAAAAAGCATTTGCCTGGTGATCACCTGGTGACATGACTACTCTTATTTCTGACAGAAATGGTAAGGATCTTTCAGTTGGGTTTTCTTGGTGAGAAATTCTGCTGCACTTAACCAAATATTTTACCTACTTTTAGCTGCTAAACAGCTTAGGCACATACCCCACTATGATGAGTTTTTGTCTTGTTTAAAGGCTAATTCATATCTGGACCAGGTTGGTGCTGGGAATCCTTTAAACCTGCACTCTCCGCTGGAGAGATGTGCTTGGAGATGCAGTAGGTGGCACTCTTCCCCCTGAGTCAGGAATGACTTGTTCCTAATGGGAGAGATAAAAATTGATAAACAACATGTAATAATAAAATCTTAGCTTCTCTATAATCACAGAAAATGCAATGAAGTATATATCAATGCACTCTATTCTGCTCGCTACTAAAATGCACTTTATACAGATAAAGAAAATAATGCAATGCCAGTAAGTAGGCAGGTGCGATGTTCTGATGCTAAGAAATACTGAGGTAGAGCAGATCCCCTCAAGAATTTCAGTATCTGTGATGCATGGATAATATTACCTCTGCACTGGTCTTGAGAATAGAAAACACAGTGGGAGTACTGCAGATACCGAGGTAATAATATCTCTTTACAGAAAACCTCTATTTCTCTCCTTTTATAGAAAATCCCCCACAAAAAGTATACCTCAAAGGTATGTGTTTTCAGGAGCCAGATCATAGACTGTTGCAGGCTGGGACAGTAGATTTAGAAGCAGAGAGGTATGCTTAGGCAGAAGAAGGATCTTGGGAGAAGTTTCCTGCATCTGCACTGTTAACAGGGCCTTCCAGTCCTGCCCTTTGTGACATCTTCAATTCACAAGGTGATATAAAGTTCATTGCCACAGGGCACCTCATGTACTAACCTGGAAAAAATTACTTTATTCATTATTTCAACATGCAACTATAGATATAATCATAATTGATAATCTGGTTGAATGGATCCAGATCAACCAATTGATGTGATTGTGGAATTTCACTTTTTTTTCTCCTTCTACTGACCAAATGTAGGAGTAATTTCCATACTGTCATTATTCTTCAGTTTCACCATAAGACACGCATAAGATCTTACTGTCTCTTTTGTGCTTATATGACATAGATACTGTTATTACTAAGAAGAACATTTCAAGGATCATTACTGAGCCTCATATGGAAACAATTCTGAACAACACCACTAAATGACCAGGAAAAGTCTCTATCGTTAAGGATGCATTGAACATAGGTCTCTAATTTTTGTTGGGAATAACCAATATGGCTACATATCAGACAGAAAACTGGCTACAGATAGAAGAATAATGTAGCCAGAAAATTGAAAGAGTAAGCAGGGAGGAGAAGGAGATGGAAGAAAGATTGGGGTAGAAATAGGAAATAGATTGAGTAAATACAGAAAGAGATTTATTAGCCAGCACTCTTTTTTTGTTTGAAAAGGTTAGGAGAAAAAGGAGACTTGTTGGAGATGATCTAAATCTGAAGCTATACAATAGAAACATATTAGCCTCTCTTTTTAACCTGTCCCATGTAACAACAGTTAATTAAATTAAGGGCAATAAAGTTAGAAGGAATGAAAGGATAAGTCTTCTTTACACAGTGCATAATCAATTTGTGGCATCCACAACCACTGCAGGTCATGTAGGCAGACACTGTGGTTGGATAATTTTATGACTAGCAATAACATTTGCAGCTCTGTCAACTTAGACAGTGATAGAAAGATAATCAAAGAGACACTTGGAAGAACACTGCCCCAAGAATTCAAAGGTCTGTTATGTTATGAAGGACTCAGCAGCAGTTCCAAATGTCACATCATTTATCAGTGTGTGAGTGCATAATATGAAAAGAATTAAAGGCAATTACATCCCATTTTTAATAATCAGTAAATAGATGGTCAAGGAATAGATAAACATCCTGCTCTATTCTTGATCAGCAATCTTCCAAATTATGCTAAATAAGTTTCCTTGAGTAGTACTCTCTTTTCTTTCTCCCTGAAAATGTCAGTGTGCCATTGGGGCCTGATTATCCCCCTGGAGCTCTGGTGTTGGATTATAAATCATGAGATGCATTAAAATGCAAATTTAGAGGAGTTTTGCTGTTGTTGTTTTATTTCTGGCTTTCAAGTTTGTTTGTTTTTTTCAGACTTTTTTCAAGGTTGAATTCTACAGCCGAGAAGGCAAAAACTGGTTCTCTTTCCCTTCATTGTTAGTATCTTGTGACAATCATCCACAACCATTTTCCATGCGAAGAAACAAACAAAAATATCAACAGCCTGGATTTACATCTTAAAAGTGATTCTGGATGGATCACATCTTGTCAGTGTTTGCCTCCAAAAGAGACCAAAGAGGAAAGGTTTACATAATCTTTTATGCACTTGTTTCACACTATCACTGATTAAGGCTGACTTTGCCTATCCCTTGAAACAATATTCCTTGTTTCAAGCAGTGCTGTGATCTTCTCAAGATCATTTCTTCTTCAGAAATAGTGTGGTTCTACTTTGTAATCTAAGTATCTATTGCTATCAACCTAGACAATTTGCAGCTTTAGAGGAAAAGACTTTTCAGATCAGCATTCTTTCCTGCAACAACTTGCTTGGATGATTTCTGGTGTCATGTGTCAGGCACTGTCAAACAAATCCTCAGCCAATAAACTATATAATCTAATTTTGTATACAGTTTAAAAGAGATAGTGGAAAACAGACTATTTAGTCCCTGTATAATGAAAAATATGAAAACTATGAGCCTAGAAAAAACCTCCATATATTTTAGGTTAACTAACGTGTGCATTTGTGAGTATGAAATCTGACCTTATTTTGAAGAAATCAGAGAAGTAATCAAAATAGGGTTCATTTGTGAGATAAGATCATAATGTGCATGATAATTGCAGAAGTCTCAAATAGCGAGATAATGGAGGATATTTGGATCTCTTACTGCATATTCAGCCTAGTGCTCTCTGAGTACTGTAATGGGCCTACCATCAAAAGAAAGTTCACAGGCCCAGTTGTTGATTCATCTAGTTATCAAATTACAGAGAGGGTATCAACATTTAAAGGGTTAAAATAAAAATTAGAGATAATTTTGGCCAGCATTTTGCATCAAGTTTGCTGTAGCTTATTGCTACCATTTATCTCAAGAGACAGTATTTCCTCAAGTTCTGTTGAGTGTGAGGTAGCCAAACATGAGCTAGCCTCCCCAGTAACTTACCTACCAATTGTCATTTCTAGTAAGACATCTTAATGTCCCACTCTGACAACTTTGTAGCATTTTGCATTGAATTTGAACATAAAAGTCAAATTTCATCTCGGATAGACACAGATTTTGCATAATTTAAGGCTTCCTCTTTGAACAGACCTGACATCCACACAAGTCCTGAATGAGAAAGCACTGAAGGAAAAGGTCTACTTTTAAAATGTGACATCTCAAAATATACTCTCAACTGCTGTTAAAAGGCATGTAATGGGACCAATTCGTCCATGTAAAGTTGAAGGGGATATGGGGAAATCTTGAATTTCATGTATGTATGCAGTAACACGAAGTATGAACTGCCTTTAAATCATGTATACCCTGTGTATGTAAATTTAAACATCTTAAAAGAGGATAAACAGGAATTCAACTGCTTGTTTGGTCCAGGTACATAACTATTTACCTATCAGATGATGTGGCTGATAAAAAAAAAGGAAAATAAATTCAAATTTCAGTTTAAAGCAAATCATTTCAGATTTTTTACTATACCTCTATTTCATTAGTTTCTTCTGTGAAAGACATATGAATTAATACAACCCCCTGTGATACTTTTTGAAATATGTTTTTAGTTTAAACTGCTCTCTGAGTCTGCACTTTGACATTTACATTCATTTCTAACATGTTTGCTCTGAAAAATTGACACTGACAAGCAACAGTACAGGTAGTGCTATATCAACAATTCAGACTGAATTCTGTGGTATTTATATGCATATTAGTGTGTAAGAACTACCAAATTGTACCAGATACAAAGTTAACATTGGCAGAAAGTGCTTACTGGATAGCCAATAACTACATTTGCATAACCACAAATTTCACAGAGAATAATTACCACAACCTGATTAATGATATAGTAAACACAGGTTTAGGTCAATATCCTTAAATGTAAAATCCCTGCTACACTCAATTCAGTGGGAAATAAAACAGAAATTGTGAAACTTTCAATTTTTGTGCCTTTTTTTTGGGGGGGAGGGGATGGAGGGGGGAACACTCTGTGTATGCAAGTCATAGATCTTTGCCACATAATTGGCTTCATGTCTTACTATTTTTAATGCAAAATTGGCCAATCATTAGCCTCAAGTCTCAGTGCTTCCAAATTAGTCCTTTTCTTCTCTCTCAGAAGTTACGGATGTTCCTGACTTGTACTTCAGCTGGGATTTTAGCTAATCTCTGTCCTTTTGAAGTACTTTTGTATTTAAAGCTTCCTCATCAGTCCAAACTACTTTCCATTGCATCATATTTCAACTGCACAGCTTCAGTTATAACTTGCTAGGAAAACAGTTTACAAATAAAATTGTTGGTTAGTATATTATTAAGAAGAATGTAATCTTCCCAACAGAAAATTTATAATCACATGTGTCTGTCCAAGGAGAAAGAAAGGTTGAAGGATGATGGTTTTGTAATCAAACAGGAGTCTGGTCACTGGGGAATCAGAAGTGGGACACGGGGTTCCCATTCCTGTGCCTAGTTGAGTCACAGGATATCAGACCTAGCATGACTATTTGGAAACACTTTGGGTAATCCTTGATGCCACCAAGGTCTGACTCAGCAGAGCACTTAGACAACCACTTGTCTCTAAACTGACACACTTATGTGTCTTGGAACTTTAAATATGTAAATAGAAATAAAAGAGGTGAGCGTCTTGCTTGGTAGGTAACAGTACACAATTTCTACTTACAATTCCAGCATATGCAGTGACAGACTAGACTCCAAAACATCTGTGAAAGAGACATGTGGAAAGAAGGTTAAAATTTTTAAAGTACTAGAAGATTAATTCCACTGAGATTTCATATGAATTTTCATGTATTATTTAAACCTAGAAAACTGAGAGCCCAGAGGACATAAAAGAAATTCTTCTGATTAAAGCAGAAGATGTGTGGTTAGAAGACTTAGACTCAGTTCCTAGGACTGCCACAATGTGAGACCTTTAGACTTTGGGGAAAAAAATAGACACCCAAGCCCCTCAACTTTTTCTCTTTGCAGTCTGGCATGGTTGCAATTCCAGTGCAAGCATATGTTGGGAGTAAGGATCTGTCTTCTTTCTGCCTTCCTCCCCCTCTGTCATGATTTAACAAGTTAAGAGGTTCACGGTGGAAAGCAAAACTGCGTGATCTCTAGTGCTTCCTTTTCTCCAGTTTCCAACATATATTTCTAAAGTTGTGTAGGTAAGCTAGCACAACAACACAGAGTCCATACTTCTTGGTATTGCAATGGAAAAACAGAACACTTTTTTAGTGGATTTGGGTGGAAAAATAAAGCTCTGTTTGCTTTGTTGCCCTCTCTCCCAGTAAATTTAAGTCTGTCTATAAATGCAGAAAAATATTAAGAATTTAACAAAATAATCTCAAAGTTTCTTTCAGAGCTAGAGAAGAAAACGGATCCATAGATGTGAAGATCTAAATTTTTTAAGGTGCAGTAAAAGATATTGCTGCCTTTATATAAGTACTGACTGAAGTCACAGAGGAGTACAAAACCCAGAAGATACTCATGCACTTCATTTTTTTACTAATGTGGTATTTCATAGCTTTGGTTTCATTGGAATTATTTCAGAGAATGAAAGCACCTGGATTTCTTCATTTAAAAAATTGCAAGCTGGCACTAGAATGCTATCTGTTCACCTGTTATGAACTCATCAACCTTTAATACTATGCATTGTTTTCTTGAAAGATTGGATTGAAATTTAAGATTTATGAGGTGGTTTATGCATAGGAGAATGCATTTGACTCTGTAGACAAATTTCAGAACTGTTTTCCGTGCTTTGTGTATTCAATTTTTGAATGAAACAAAAATAATCCTGTAAAAAGGACATCTAAGCAGTGGGACTCTTTGCAATGCAATATATGAAAGCTAACCAGATCAGGAGCTTAAAGATAGGAAAAGTGATAAATTATTGAAGATGTGGTCATTAGTGGCTGTCCAAATGCAACCCATGTCAGAAATCCCTGAGCAACTGGAAGCTGGGAAAGCACCCCAGAGACAGCCACTCATACAAAGTATTGTATCTGCAGGACAGGAAGTAGCCAAAGACATCATCATCATCATCATCATCATCATCATCATCATCATCATCATCATCATCATGTGTAGACTTTGCGAATGAAGGTTTGGGAAGGGCTCTGCCCACATGGGTGTGTCCTTTGAGCCTGCACAGTGGATTTTTTAGGTGAGGCACAGCGTGCGCAGAACAGGCCCCACCCTTTAACTCCTAAGGTTCATCTCCCATGGCCAAGAGAGCTTTGATGGTGACAGTGAAGGCCTCATGACTAGAACCTACAGCACCTGGTATTCCCAGGAGGTCTCCCATCCAAGTTCTATCTGGGGCTGACCCTGCTTAGCTTCCGAGATCTGATGGGATTGGGTGTCAGGGTGGCACTTAACTGCCTAGCCAAAGACAGAGACTTTGAAAAAAACCCAAGGGAATAGCAGCTCTGACACGTTTTAGGAACAGGTAGTACAAAGGAAGGGAGCACAACATCAGGCCTTGTGAAATCCAAACACAGAGAAGCTTTCAGTCACTGTGAGGAAGGCACCAAGCCCTCACTCACATGACTTCATATTCCCATGCAGACAGATGGGTGTCCTCAATGCTCTGACATTTATTAATCTTCAGCCATCGAGAATCCCTGAAAACTATCATTGCCTGACTCAAGTTAGTGCAGCTCTTAAGCTTCTTTAATCCTACCAGGCATGAGGATCAAAGCTCAGCATGATAAAAAAAAACAAAAACAAAACAAAACAAAACAAAAAAAAAAAAAAAACCCAGCTCCCTGTGTACCCTGCCTCTGATTTTTCAAATTTGAATTCTGACCTCTCACATTTCCACAGTGTACCTTGTGTTGCAGGTCAACTTTGAAAGTTGTAGACTTCATCTCACCTGCTGACACTGCCACCAAAGTTTTGTGTCAAAATGTAGCAACAGGCCTTTCAAGTACTTCTATAAAAAATAGCCATTCTAAACATAGAGCACTAAGTCCTAGGGCTGAGTAAAACCTGCTAATTCAGAGAAAGAAAAAGTCAGCTAGGTAAAAAAATGTGGTGGCAGTGGGAAAAAAAAAAGAAGTGGGAAGCCAGAAACGTTTTTTTCCAGCCAATGGCTGCTTTGGATCTGATGTTATTATGCTTTTTCTGGAATAATTCTATTTGTGCTAAAAATTAGTAATTGATTTGTTGCAAGGTAGACCTTATATTTTTGTGTCCTGTATTTCAGTTTACAGAAGATATTTACCCAGTTTCATAATTGAATATTTAATAAATGAGAAGATTATACTTATTTGTGTGTGATTGTATGTCAATATCTACACATATTTAATCTCTCTTTTGGGACAAATTCTTCTTCTGATCACATCAAGGTAAACCCAGAGAAATTTGATGGTTATTGAGATGCTTCCTTACAGTCTGTTCCAAAGTAAACCAGAGAATTTGGTTTACGGGGAAAGGAAGAGACTAATGTGACTTCAACATCATGTTCTACTTTTTAAACTGTTTCTAGTTATTATATGATATCGTGTCAGAACACAAGAGGTTTTCCAACCCATCAAGAAGAGCTTCCAGTTACTGGCACTGTAGAGCAGGCAATGACTGAGTTAGTGTCATGGTGCTCTGACTCCACATTATTTGCAAGGACAGGGATGAAGAAATATGATTTGTTGCTGGAGCCAGATGCAAACCATTGATACCTTTATGCTGTTGGCAACCTCATGTCATACCATGTATGTTTAATTCTTGTCCATGTCATCTTTCTTCAGCAATTGGAAGGCTAAAGTGGAGCATCTGGATAGATTTGGAAATAAATCCCACAACACTAATCTCAATGAGATATTTTCGTATGCTCAGCTTCAATACAACATGCTACTTCAGTCAAGGTATTTTTAGAGGGCCCTGCTATATAACCAAGTCTGAATACACATCTGGAGTCCTTCATCCTTGCTTCCAGCTTTTCAGCAAAGCTTTCTGCACATTAACAGAGATTAGACAAAATCTAAATATAAAGGAATAAAATCTCCCTGTCTCCAGGCTCCAGGGAATATCTAGACTGATTTTTGTGTTCATTTTTTTCCCCTCTTGCTGTTGCTTATGATCAAAACAACTACAGACCACTGTTAATTACAGTATTCCTATCTTTCGCTATCAAAGTTACGTCTTCATTTCCTGTGTCAGGTTCCCTGGAAAAGCAGCTCTGGAATGGTTATGGCCAGATGGCCACCAGAGGGAGCCCACGGTACCTTCAAAAGCGAGACGTGCAAACAGCTCCTCTGTACCCTGTGTCACTTGAGGGGAATGTCGGTCTAGGTAGGGTAAGAACACACGATGTGGCACCAGTGATATTCTTAACCATAAGAAAGCAAACTCAGCTGCCAAAAATAGATATAAAAAAATGAAAATACCGTGAGGCCAGGTAAACTGGCTGTTCTGACACCTGGACAGCTCTCATTTATTTTCAGTCAGATCTGGAAAGTGTGAAAGGTTTAGTGGTTCTATATTTCTTCTTCTTACCAGAATCAATGTGTTTCAAAATTCAGACTGAAACCAATTAGTTAATTTTGTTTCTTCAAGAAGAGAGCAGTTGTGATTATTTCATCAAAATCTTATGATTTTTATTAGGCAGGCATGGCCCACTCAGTTAAAAAATTCATTATCCATCTGCAGCCACAGACCAGCCTGACCTCAGGAGGAACAAATTACATCTACTTCTTTGTGTAACTCAGAAAAAAACCCAAACCAAACCAAACCAAACAAACAAACAAAACAAACAAAAAACCCCAAAGAAACAAAAAAATAAGTTTTCGAAGGACTGCTGCAACTACCTTTGTGACTGTCCTTTCCATGCCCACATGCATATGAGAGGCAGTCATAACTGTGATTTATTTATCACTTCAAGATTAGCTCTGTAGCTAATCTTAACATGAGAACTGTGTTCATAATTTCCACCTCATCAAGGCTTAAATCATAGTGATGAAATACACATACATATGCACCCATATACACAGCCATTTATAGGACCGTTTTCTATTTCCCTGTTATTAACACCTACCTAATTATAGAAGTGTTCATAGTAGTAATTGATCTTTTTATTCAAAATAATTTCATCCTCCTTAGACTACACATAAAGTGACTCATGGGCACAGTCTTCCGCTGTTTGGGACTTCTGCTTCCACCAGTCTTCCTGCACCCAGAAAGAGATGTGTGTTGTGCATACAAATTTGAATCAGAGCTAGAGTTCTTGAAAGCTTAGTTTCTGGCTTGAAGCAATAGGGACTTTTCTCCTGTTTTATGTGAAGATTGTCTGTCAGTACTGTGGAAAGGCTGGTGATGGATCTGACAAGGAGTTAGAGAGGTGCGTTGTTGCAAGGCCATCCTAAAACTGATGTACTATGTTTGGGAGCAGAGTAGCTCCCATATATTTTTGAATGACAGGCTACTTGCATTCTTCTTGTTGGTTGAAAACAGCTCAACTTCTGTAATAAACACTTTTTTTTTTTTTTGCTAAAATTATCCCTGTGCTGAGGAGACAGATTCTGAAAGTGTCAGAGGTTATATATCTGTAGTTAGAGAAGAAGATATGTTCTCCATCAATTATATAGTCTGAGGATGCCTATAGTATTTGTGTGTGTGTGTGAGTTTAAAATCAAGCCAATCAGTGAGAATCGTTTCTTTGAGAGCTTGAACTGAATCAGCAAAGCCCTATATTCAGAGTTAATCTTGCTAAATGCATCAATTTGATTTAGAATATTGAAGGCAGGTAGCACATTTTGCCGTTTTTAATATCTCCCTGAGAAAGGGATTAATCTCTAAACAATGGGAATACTTTTAGAAGGGAAAAGTGTGAGTCCTGCTTCTTACTGTTCTGCTTCCATGGTACATGATTTGTTAAGAAAGGTATAGTTAACAGGAAAATATTTGTTCAATTTCCACTGAAAATTTCATAATATTTTAAATCTAAAGCAAGAAAAAATTTAAAAAATTAAATTTGCAATCTCATTGAAATGCTACAGAACTTAAAACATACAGTTATATTGGGGTTTTGTTAATTTCCTTCTGTTTGCTACAACCCACCCCACAAGGCAGAACTTTTGTTTTCTGCTAAAAAATTCCTTGAGATGAATAAAAGTAAATCAATAGTAGATGATCAGTGAGAGAGAGAGAGAGAGAGAGAGAGAGAGAGAGAGAGAGAGAGAGAGAGAGAGAGAGAGAGAGAGAGAGAGAGGATTTACTGAAGAACCATTTGGTTGTAAAGGAAAACGGGTATGTAACTGTTTTGGTTGTGATTATCTATAGTAATATGGCAATTAAAAAGCATAAATATATCACCCAAGAAAACGTGTAAGGAAGAGAGAGAGAGAGAGAAAGAGACAAGTAGAGTTAAAAAGAAAAGAGAGAAAGCAAGAGAAAGTAAGAGTTTATAAGTCATCACGCAGATGTCTTTGATGATCTTGGCTGTTGTCATTGTTGCTGTTGTCTCTTGTGTCTTGATCTGTCAGGGAGTGGTGGGGGGGAAGAACCCCTAAAACTTAAAATCTGATGGATTTATATACCCGCAGAAACTCTCCTGCTGCCTCTCACCTGTGTGTGGGGTTCCCGTGTTTTGCACAATTATGCTGGTTTTGCAGAGACCTGGAGGTGCTAGTTTGTGCAAAGTCATTTTTTACTTGAGCGGGGTGTTGTGCTTCAGAGGCACCCCCGCTGAGAGCCAGGCTTTCTCCAGGGTAGTGGGTAGTGGTGGGTGTGTGCACATGAGGGTCTCCCTTTGACATGGCCTGTCCCATAGAAGACAAGCACCACACACCCAGAGAGCCACTGGTCTCCTTTAGATAGGCATCACACACGCAGAGATTTGCCCCTCCTGACCTCCACAAAGTTAACAGTTTGTGGGCTATGGCCTCCTCCTCTCAGCCTTTATCCTCACTCTCCTGGCTTCTTTGCACAGTCTGCTATAGTAGCAATATTTTAAAGCAACTAACACACTCCAATTCCTCACACCATTTTTAGTGGTTTGGTTGTTTTGGTTTTATTTATGTTTGTGGGGTTTTGTTGTTTTTGTAAGAAGCAGAAATAGAAAGGAAATAAAAGCAGTCCTTCAATAAAATACTGTCAAAAATGTTTCTGAAGTTGGGACATGCACAGTGAGCTTGAAGGAGATTTTAATTGCAGAGTATACAAATCTCAAAGATGTGCTATTCAAATATACATAGTTTATATATATGTAATCCAGAGCACATTTTCACCAGCAAGTGAGGAAGCATCTAAAGAGCAGTCATGCTCCCTGACTGACTATGACCACTGCACAAGTAACTGGAAATTATCAGTGCACTTGAAAGTTGTTCCAATCGGTGCCCTGAGACTAATAGTAAAGAATGGGATCAGCTGCCCTCTGAAACTTCTTTTTTACTCTCTTGAAAAAAAAAGAGCACTTATATGATTAGCCTTTAAGGTCTAGAGAAATTTATCGTGATGAGTTAGATGATTAGTGAGTTTAGACAGAAGGGTACACTTACCCCAAAGCTTTGCATACCTCTAATTTGAATTGCCAAGCAACTTCCACATCAAAGAGCCACAGTTTTGAACATCATTTTCTTTCACTAAATATTCTCTTTGACTCAGCCTATATTCCTACTGTAATCAAAAACTCATTGTACCAAACTTTTGTTAGGATAAAAGGAAGAATAAACTGTATTGACTCAGCTATTCAACACAAACTTTCTATTCTTTTCTACTACTGAACATTTCCTGATATGTTTTAGATTTGACTCAAAGCCTATACCTCTTGCTTTTTCAGTGATTATTTCATCAGACATCTATCCCCTATCACATTTGGAAATAACAGATCATTAAGAATAGCAGCATTTTCCTTCATCTTACCTGAAATATTAACATCCCCCTAAAGACACTTTAATTTCCTTTATTCTAATAGAATTAAAGAGATCATGCTTGAAGATCAATAACAGATCCCCTAAATGACACCGAAATTCTGCTGACAGCTGCTGCAGGTCTTTCCACAAGATGGTCTCCTATTTTTTAATTTTGGCTTAATTATGGATACATTTCATTTATTGTGACAACATTCTGCTTTCTGGATACTGGAGTCCTCTGTCTTGACATCAATGCCCAGAAACAATGAGAAGCTCAGGCAGAACCTCACATTTTTCAGGTAGAAACTTTCATTCCCAAACACCCAATTTTAATTGTGACCTATAAATACAAAGTTACCATCTTGTACTTCTGAGAAAAAGAACAAACTAACTTTGAGGAAAAAAAACACTCAACATATATTTAATTAAGTTATTTTGTAGTTATTAAGGTTTTTGAAATGTGTTAGTAGCTTGAAAAATTCCTGTTACAATATATAAATTTTTTTATCAGAAAATTTAATTTAAAAGTCTTGAGCTGAAGTCAAAAACAGCTTCCTTGCAATGGTGAGCTGAAATGAAGGGAATGGGGTTTGGAAATATGGCATTTTTTTAATTAAAGATTTTAATTTCTGTTTTAATTATAAACATGAAACTTGTACTATATTCAGGATTAAAATGTATCTTGTGAAAAAGAGAAAAAACTCCTGTCCCTGGCTTTAATGGCATGAGCAGTTTTTCTTGCTTTTCTGGTAATGAAACCATGCTGCAGCATGGTTGTCTGAGCAAGTAGTCCGAATGTTAGTGGGATGTCCCCTTCACATCAGTTTTCCACTTTGGATGGAAAATCAAAGCTACATGTGCACTTCCTCCCATCATCTTTTTACAACAGAAAAAGAAGACAAGGGTGAGAAATGCTGGGTATTGGCTGCGTTATCTCAGTTGGAAAGGAGAGCAGAGAGGAAAATGGAGGATGGAAACAATCCCATATGTGTCTCTGTATCTCCTTCCTGTCAATGATTCAGTTCTCTTATTTTCAGATATTAAAAAAAAAAAAGAAAAAAAGAAAAAAGGCATGCCATAGCTGAATTCTACTGTGCTTTCATCTAATTTCATAAACATAATTTTATTAAATTAATGCTAGAGTATACTTGTATAAAAATTCAAAACACAAAGAAGAGCAACTTTCCGGGTAATCCATCTTCCAAGTCTTCTCTTAGATTTTTTTCTGCCATTCCACTGACAGCATCATAACACTCATGAAAGCAAACAGGGCTTTTCATTTGGCTATTCTTATAAAGGACAAACACTGCATAAGAAACAATTCTCTTTTTACATGAGAAATAGACTGGGACAGAGAATCCCTACTCTAGAAAATCACAATGAAAAAAGAAATCAAGAAAATAAAAACTTGCCATGAGAACTCCAGATATGAGCAACAATTTAAAGATTAGCAATAACTTAAAATATTTTTCTATATATTTTGCCTACTTCAGTTAATGAACATCCTGGGGGTTTTTCCACTATTTTTCACCTACCTCTTATTTCCTAAGGGAAAGTGTGTTTTTAAGTCCAGAATAATCTTATCAACTTTATTTTTTAGTATAATTTGGTATGAAAACCTTATCTATGCTATCATCAGTCCAAAAAACCATAGTCAGGAAAAAGAGGAATGTAAAAAGAGATTAAAGAAATCCCCCAGATAAACAAAGGGAATAATATTTCTTCAATAGAGATTAAACCTAGCATAACATCCATGTGTCATCACATTTGAACCTTTGAAAAAGTATGTTTTCAATCAAGTGTGATCTTTGCATTTCTCCAGTATTGGGTCTGGCTGAGATGGAGTTAATTTTCTGGACTTGTTCCAACAGACATTGGCCCTGTCAGACATGGGGGAAGCTTCTGGTAGCTTCTCAAAGAAGCCATTCCTGTATCCCCCACTATACCAAATCCTTGCCACACAAACCCAATACATGTCACACTACCAAATAATAAAAAAATAAGAATATAAAACCAAAACTATTTCAACATTTTTTGTGCATACTTTCATTACACTTTTTGCTAAAATGTGGTATTTGTATTTCTTGTTCCTATTTGCTCAGTGAACTTTAAATTGCACTACAGAGGTGGTTATATATTCTTTGTAGACTAAAAAGTATAAGTTACTATAAATAAAAGACTTATGCAGTGGAAACAGGCATTCTGATAATTCCACCAGTGAAAAATATTGTGTAGTGTTAAAGGGAATTGGAGAGGTACCGTAGAAGAAATCACAATCATCTGAGTGCCAAGTATTCAAGGCATATTTGAGCAGTGGAAGGATGAGGTTGCAAATGATGGGTCAAGCAAATCTGTGTTTGCATAATACAAAAAGAAGAGCTACTTTTTTCCAATAAAGGAATAAGACAATTTATATTTTAAGAAGCCATGAAAGCAGAAAAATTTGTCTAACCTTGGGCAAATTAAACTGAGATGTCTCAGATAAAAACAATATCCTCACACCAGAGAGAATAGGTCCTCAGAAAACAAATTATTTTTCTAGATGCTTACAGTCAGAAATGAGTTTGAGTCACATTGTCTGGCAGACAAAATCATGTTTCCTGACCTAGATAGTGTACTGCCTACAGATTTTCCTAAAATGGTATCCAGTACAAAATGTGAGTGTCAGGGACCCATCATTTTCATACGGAAGAGTTAGGCATAGCCCCAACACAAAACCCTCTAAATTAACTCTCTTTATTCACTGATCTGTATATAGCATTTTCTGTATTACAAAATTCCCTTGTCAACAATAGGATAACTGCAAATGTTAATGAGTTCACATGAGATAATATATGCAAAAATCAATTAAACTCCTGCCATAGACCTTGCTTCTTACTAAAAATGATGCACTTTATAACTGGGGAAGTGCAGGTGTTGTTTTCAGTGTCTTCATGGTAGTACTAGACACACTCCAAACACAACTGTGTTTTGAAAAAAGTAGACTCACAAAGGACAATTCACTGAAGTCTGAGGAACACACATTTCTGTTGTGCAGTAAAAGTTTTGTATTGACTGGACCAAAAGAAAAATTTTTCCTCCTTCTCTCCTAGAAGTATGTTTAAGGCAACATTCACGCATAGTTTGACTGATCTGTAGCATGACAAGCTTTCAAAGATTCTGAGTTCTTCCAGAGTGCGTCTGTTTAGTTTTAGCAAATCAAAAACGTAGATACACATAACAAATATCTGGACAGTTGGAGAACATATTGACATCAACAATATGTTTCTGAGATACTCTGTTCTGCATTTTGTTAGTACCTATCCTAAAATTTTGAGAAACTATAAAATGCCATGTTGAAAAAACTAAAGAATTGTGATGTCACACATTTCAAAGTGTCAAAGCATAGCAATGGCAATTTGCCTTATTTTTTCCCTCCCACTAATAGGTAACTTCATATTTCAGGGTTCTTAGGATATAAAGGGTAAAGTATTCTCTTTTAATAATGACATTTCTGTCATACCAGAGCAATATAATGTAATTTTTTATTATTTGTTACGCAGTCTGAAAACTCTTAGTGTTTGAGTGCTTGTAGATACAAACTTGTAGCAAGAGAACACCTGACTTTTCCATATTCAAAGTTCTTATTAACAGTATCAGAAGGCAGAAATTTGGAAGAAAAATAGAACTGAATATTTTAAACAGCAAGGTATTTTTTTTCCTCCCTATCACCTTCATCTTCCTCTTGTATAAAGAGACCTTTTACTTCAGCTTCCCCACTTGTCATCCTCAAAAATATCAATCACCTTAGAAAAGAAAAGAAAACAAAGCTCATTCTAAATCAAAGCTGACACAGAATTCATGGTGGACTACTGGCCCTGGAAGCACAAGCTATGAAGGTCACTGGAGAATCCTGAGAAACTACTTAAACACAATTTTCTGACCAAGAAGTCCAAGAAATCTGTTTCACCCATTCTAGGCTGTGAGAGAGAGGGCTGCAAGTTCTTTCTGGTTCATCTGAGAGGCCCTATCACCCTGTGTTGTACAAGATGCCCAAGTTCACATCCCAGCCTAGAAGAAGGGTGTCATGATACTTTTAACCTAAAAGTCAAGGCACACCAGGAAAAGGGCCTCACTGCCTCACTGCCAGCTACCATGCCTGCACACCCTTCAGGAATACACCACTAACCTCCCCTGACCTGTCTTTGCTACTGGGTAGGAGTACATCAGCAGAGGCAGTGCAGGGGCCCTTCAACAATACGGTGACTGGTTCCCAATTAAGGATGCTGGAGAAGGGGCTCCTTTCCAACCCTGGCACTGCAGGAACACAGTGAAAAAGTAGGGAAACCTGCTGTCCTAGTTCAGCAGCCAGGACCAGTTTATCACTGTGTGATTATGACCAAAGCTGTGTATTCTCCAACCTCTATGTCATTTCTCATGAACTGTTAACAATGGGCCATTTGCAGCAGCTGTCCAGGGTACACCCAACCCCTCAGTATGGAAGCTGGGTGTTAAAGAAGCCTGTGAGATAGAAGCTGTGATAACTCCCCTTCAGGGAGTCCTTTGCACCTTCACACCCAGCCTCAGGAGGTGTGTCTGCTAATGGTACATCAACAATTCCAAAAATACCCCATGACTCACAGAGTTAGATCACCCATAGTGGAACTCCCGACCCTGGGGGAGGTACTGGGCATTCCCACCTGAACCTGAGGGTATATAATCTGGGATTTTGGGACCTCTGGATGACCTATGGGATCCAGAGGAGGATCAGAACCTTGACAGAAGGAGACCACCACTCTCGACCAGACAGTGACCATCATCTGCACCAACAGGATTTTTTTCCCTTCCTTTTGCTTTGGACTCAAGGGAACCACCTGGGTCTCAGCACAGGGGCCAACAAACACCATTGTGTTTGTGCCCCAAGATGCTGGCTTAAACTTCTGGATTTTGTGGATTAAACCAATCTCTCTTTGTGCCACTGAATTTATTATAATATTTTTATTTAATTGTAACTGACTTACAATCTCTTTTGTGTTGGGTTCTTTTCTCCTACTGGTTTACCTTTAAACCTGCACACCTGCAATTTCTCTCTCCTCTCTAGCAGCAAAGAGCTAACTCTATAAAAAAGCATTTGAATGTGCTGCCAGAGTCCTCAGTGCTTGCTGCAGGCTGTGCACAGTGGCTGGAAGGCAGCTAGGAAGCTAGTCCAGTGTCTCCACACTTGCGCTGTACCTTTCTGATGCTTATCCAGCTCCCTACAAAATTCACATTTTTAAAGTCCACCCATTTCTTTCCAGCCTTCTTACAAATTCTTACTTGGCTTTTAGTTTTGTTTTCAGCAATGCTAGTAAGTCATACATGACAGCTCCTGGCATTTCAAGTTAATGTCAGAATATTAGAGGTGGTTTGCAGTTAGCTGTCTTTAGGCACTGATAAGGCCCTTTCAGAGCCCTGATCACATTCTAAGCCACTAACAGCATTATCAAAAATCTTCTACAGCATAAGTGAATATCTGCATATACAGCGTAACTGTAACAAGTTTGCTCTGGTTGTGTTTCCTTGTCCTCAGTTTCTGTCTGCAATATATGTAACAACAGTTTTCCTAGGAAAAATTACTCAAACAAACCACAGCTACATGCAATATTTCCACACAGGATAGTATTCTGATACAGTGGGTGCCTCCTTTCGTGCTCTCTCTCAGAACAAATCAAAGCTTAATAATAGAGCAAGCATAGAAACGTACAGAGAGTACATTAAAGTCACCTCCACTTTTCCTAATAAACACATTGCCATCTGTCATCGCCATAACAGCCTCTGAAGGCAAAGAAATTTAAGCTTGAAGAAATGATCTAGAAAGAACCAGTCACTGCATTTGCATTGATTACTGCAAATGTGCTGCTGTAAGGGCAAACCTGTTTTGGAACAGGAGTATGAACTCTTATAATCTCTCACAAAGGTACAGGAGGGAAAATGGGAACCCAGGGAAAGGCATAATTATAGTGTCTTACTGTCAAATGGTTAGAGGGATAAAATGTCATCTTCTTGCATAATAAATAAATTAGAATTTCAATATTTAAGTCCTTGTCAGAGAGAAGATCTGTCACAGAATAACCATTAATTTCTATGTTGCCTCTAGGGTAATTTTTCACCATTGAGGGCATTTGACTGTTAAATGCTAATACGAATTAAATAAATGCTTATGGAGTCTGAGATATCTAATCAAGAAAACCTAGAAAAGATGAAAATTACTTCCCCTCCTCCCCCCTGCTACTTACAACAGTTACTCGTTGTGAGATACAGATGTGAAGCATCTAATGAACATAATGGCATCTATTTTAGGAACTACCATAGCATCAATATTATTTTGCAGATCACGACACATTAGAAAAAAATTAAAGACAAGGAAATTGTAGTGTCCCTGTCACTTGACTTCATCAGTGGCACTTTGTACTTTATCCTTGAAACCTGTCAGACTCAGTAAACAACATTACTTCAGTGTCATCTGTATTCACCAGAAGTTCCTAATAGCTGCTGAGGTAACCTTGACTGTCAGTCATGAACATGAATGGCAACCAACAGTGACCACATTTAGGCCACTGGTCCCATCACTCTTATCTGGACAGTCTTTGCTTCTCCTTTCGTTACACTTACATTTCTTTGCATCATCACATCCCTTCATTCTTTACTGGGCCATCTACAATTGATCCTATTTCCTTACTCCTAAAGAAGAGGTACAAAATTATTAAAATTAATGGCTTTGCTCAGTATTACAAATCATCACCATAAACTACCAAGGTATATTGTTCTTTATATAATCAAAACCTGTTTAAAGAAAAAAAGGGTTTATCATATTTTTAAACTTTTTTTCCTTATCTAAAAGAAGGTAAATGTCTTTTTTTAATTAACTTAGGAATTTCCCAAATAAATGGTTATTTCAAATCCCACCATTATTTGAATCCAATTTTTAAAGTGATACCTTTTTGAAATCCCACTTTTGAAAAATTTACTGCTCAGGAAATTTGAGCAGCCTACCCCTTCTACTGGCATCCTCCTTCCATAGACCTGTCTTCCTCCCTATGGCTCCCTCAGTGCTCTTTTGTGCCCTGGAAGTGTAATGAGGAGAAGCCAGAGTTCAGGAAGAAGAGTAGCAGCAGATGAACACCAAGATCATTGTAGAAATCCTTAGATTTGTGAGAAAGCCCTAAAGTTATAGTGGATTTTTGCTGGAGGCAGATATTTAGAGAACATCCCTCAGATGTTGGCTGAACTGCCTGCCAGGATTGACCTTAATCTTTCAAGGAATGTATATCAGGAACTCAAAGGGATATACTTAATTTTATCAGGAACTTAATTGAGAAAGCTTCAAAGTCACAATTTATACATAAAGGCCAGGGCCACAGATGCAGTGGCATCTCTCCTTGACTGCCATCTTGGTCAGGATTACTTTTGATGTCTATTTAGCAGAGAATTTTCCCTACCTGCAAACAAACGATCATTATTACACCCAGTTTCAGCTGGTTAAGTATTAGCTAGATGCCTATTTTTTTTCTCTCTGTTACCATAGAGATGGGAAGCATAAGGTGAGAGCACAGCAATGGTTTGTTCATAAGGCAAGGATCACCTGCTAGACTTCCAGATGGGGTTTTTAAAGGAAGACCCTTCACTGAAAAAATGGAAGTGCTTTGTTATGATGGCACTTGTTTGATTTTTATAGTCATTCTGCCTTAAATGGCTTCCTGAAAGCCCATCTGAAAAGTGCCATGACCCTGGGCAATCTACTACTTTTTATTTTTAAGGTTTCCCATACCATCATCATCAAAAAGCATAAGTCTGGAGGAAAAATCTAGTCTTCCGCTATACCTGTGAAACCTCACAGTCTTCAAATCAAGGTCACAGTGATACGTATTTGGAAGTGAAATTGCACAATGGTAGGTCAGGGTATAAAGTGCTCAGAAAGCCTTTTTCAGTGCTGCTAAGGTGTCAGATGAAAACTCAGCTTAATTGTTAAAGCCCAGAATCAGCTTCCAGGCTGACAGACTAAACAAGGAAAGGATCTCATAGAATTGCTGAAAAGTAATATGAAGATATAACTTGGACACACCACATCCATAGAAACTAAGCAGTACTGATTTGATCATTCAGAGTATAAATAATTATTCCTAATTAATGAGTTCCCTGTAGAAATACATGTCTGTACTTGAGAACCCCATGGTCTTTACAGCTCTAATATCCATCATATCCAAATCTTAGAGAACAGATTTCCAGCAGACATGACCTCAACGTAAAACACTGCCAAGAGAAGGAAAAACAGAGTTTTTTCTATTTAAAAGCAGGTGGTGAACTTTGAGTTAGAATTGCTATTGGTACATGAGATTGTGATAAATAGTAGTCATGTGTAGCTTCCACAGATAAATGAATTCATAGCTGACTAATAGCATGGTTTGCTCATTTAGTTGCTGGATTGCTCAAAAGCAATATTTACATCCACAATTTCTGCAAGCACATAGAAGACAGTGGCAAAAAACCCTAATGTTCTCTTCAAGGATTGCAGCCAGGCTCAGAGGTTTATAGTTAGAAATCTGATGCAAATTTTACATCTGAAATTGATGGCTTTTATGAATTGTGGTCTAAATAAAATGTAATGCTCATTCCCTTCTTATAGCATCTGAACCTTAACAGTCCATAAATAACAACTCCATCATATGGGGGGACTGACAGGAGAGAAGGGGCTTAACATTCATATTGTCCTTTTTTGTTCTGTGAGCAAACATTACATGACTGTATTCTCTACTCAGTGCAAAGCACACTTTTTTGTAGTGCAATTCTGCAGTAGTAAATTTGTAGATTCCCCTGTCATTAAATATCCAGCATTTTACTCCAGCCAAAGATTAAGAAAATAGGTAAAACAAAATCTGTAGATAATATGCTGAACAAAATACAGAAAGATTTAAATTTTGTGGCTATGCCACACTATTTCACTAGTTTCTTTGAAGTACTGCTATGTAAACATTTTTAAAGCTTTAGAAACCAAGTTCACATAAGCAGCTCCAGAGCAGTAAAAACATCAAATTACTTTATACAAGTGTATTCCCTTATAAAGCAGGAAGGTATGCAAGACTTGAGTTGCAAAGAAAAAAGAATTTAATTTTCCGGCGTTGTGCTCAAGAATACCAGAAAATTAAACTCTCTCAGCTCACACTGGACTTACTTCAAATATATGCTGCCAATCAGAACATTCCTTCTGACAGGATTCCACTTACCAAGTCCTTTGCAATACATGGGCTGTACTAGTTTTCAATCAAAAAGAAAGGAACGTAATGCAGAATCTGTCATCTGCTACAGATGACTACAACCTCATGGGAAGTTTTGGAGAAGAAAGCTACTTGTAGAGCATTTATTTGGTGAAATTAGTTTAGATTGATCTTAAAAGTAACACTGTCATAGATTAAAGGAAATGTAGAACACATTTAGGAGGAGCAGAAGATGTTCTATGAATCAGAACAAGCTATTTTTTTAAAATTCAAACTGTTTCAGTCACCCTCATCAGTAGGCAGAATCAGCAGTGACTAACCCTATTGAAAGACTGGTAACCATTTGTTTCACTCAGAATCTTTAACATAATTTTTATTACCGCTTTGCTTCCAAAACACTCAAGGTTAAAGAAATAACATGAAGAAATAATATTAAGATTCATGTCTCAGTTTTCAAAATTTATTTAGGGACATTCCAATAAATAAATTTTATTCTACCTTTTTTTTTTTTGTCAGCTCATTGGAGATAGCAGTAGAGGAAAGAAGACAGTTTCTTAGGTGATTACTGGTGAACTTGAATATTATATTCAACTAGCAGGTGATAAATAGAGTTTACATAGAATGAATGGCATGAGGATAACCAATGCAACTGAACCATCAGTGTATACTCTGAATGTTGCTGTTTTGAGGTATTTCTCTCATTTCTCAGTGTGTATAACATAAAATCTGCTAGAAGTTCAAACGTTGTATTCACAGCTGTGACCTGTGTCAGAGTAGGAGGAAAATGCATGGTCAAAGTGATTCAGAGTACTGCAACTATGAGACAATGGTGCACACTACAGCCAGTACATCTTGGTGGCCTCTCTGGCACAAGCATCTAGCAGGCAAGGCAGTAAAAATGACAGATCATACCCCCATAGATCTTGACACATCTAGTAGTCACGTTAACAAATTTCACTGCAAAAAATATACTACCTGGTTTTGTTTTACATGCAGTTCGAGGATAGCGTCCAGAGTGCAAATGTGTCTGTTTGACTGAGTGTCACACCTCTGTGTTCTCCAGTGACCTCATAACTTATCCATATAACACATATATCCATCCGACATGCATTAGAATGCACTGTGCTGACTGTGTTTGAGGCAATCAACGACTGCTGAATCCTCACACTGTGACACTTGTCTGTGACTTAATTTCAGGTAGTCTGGGCAATCAAGCAGCCAGGTGGAGAGCAGACATTATCTTACACTTAAGTTCTACTTTTTGCATATACATTTTTGTAGAATTGTGACATATGGCCCAAGGATATTCCTACATTATCAGTTTGAAGCTGCAGTTGGTGCTTAATGTGACTAGTGATGCATGTCTTACAGATACATTCTTAAAGACAAAGAGAATCTATTCTCCCATGCCTTTGAAAATAACACTTCTCTGTTAGATGTTCATGCAATGAATTTACATAACACTTTACACTTTAAAATGTGCTGGTGCCCAACACTGCAGCAGACAAGCTTGATCATTTATAAAGAGCCTCTGCTAAATGTCACATAGCATCTTTGGATACGTTAGTGAATCTATATAAGGAGACAGTAATAAAGGAGAAGGACAGAACCATAAAACAGACAAGGCTTACAATTAAAGAGATCTGACAGGATCTGAACTCCTATTTGACTTACAGGGTTATCAGTATATGTGTTCAGATGCAAACTTTGACCCAGCCCTAGGAGAAACTGAAAGTCTGACAGATAGCACACACAAAAAAATCTTGTTTGATATGTTAAGGCAGCAGTTTTAGACTTAGTGAGTAAGCATTCTCTTTAATAATGTGAACTGTGACTTAGGCTGGTCTTAAAGCAGGCCCCAGATCAGTGCTTCATTTAAAGTGGTTCAGGGCAGTTTTTTAGATTGACAGAAGTAAGACTTAGACCATCTGCCCACTCAAAGTGAAGCTTAGTAACTAATATGCTGATTATAAAATAGGGGGAAATGGTTGTAATTTCCAGACTTGAAGTTTTCAGTTGTTTACATACACACAGACTTTTCGCACTGCTGGTGACCTCAAGGGCCTTAGTACTTTAGCATATAGATGGAGCAGAATCACATTATCTCAATCAATTTGACATGTGCACACATTAATATCTTAGGATGACTGAGTCCTAGAGTGTGGTGGGGTAGTGACTGGAAAGAAGCAAAAGCAGGTTTTTACATGGGGCAACTAGTTCATTCTAAACCCTCATTTCAATAAAAATATGACGAATAAAAGAAGAAATCTCTACCTCAACCTATGCCTACTGTCGCATATGCAGAAAGTATGGCTGCAATCCCTCATCAAGAAACACTAAGAAACAAGTACATGAGATTTCTTATACATATGTTTCTTTGGAAAATAGTTATCTCTTAAAGGCCCATAAGCGATTTGCCCATGGTACCAGTCACAATCAGTGATTCATGATTTTTTATTTGTACTTTCATGCCATTAGAAATAGTATTTGTACAGTTGGCTAGAGGGTTTTTTTTATTATTATTTATAGGCACAGTTACTTTGTCCTAGTGGTGTTTTGGTTTCAAATAAAAATCTCCTGAAGTTCCTCAGCCTTGATACTTGTATGTTTTCTGATTTTTAACTTTGTCAGAGGGTTAGAAGCAGAGGGAGAGATGGGATTATTTCATTATAGTACAGCTTCCAAGAAAATACTTTTATATAATAAATAATTATATATAATCACAATAAAATATATTATTCATAATTAATTAAAATTAAATAATTTTATAATAAAATATATAACACTGAAATATTTTTATAATTTGTAGATCCAAATATGCTCATTTTTCATTCGATATTTTTTCAAGGCCAGGTTTCTAGCACCCTTTTCTCACTTAGCTTGCTTGCCTTTATCCTACTTTATTCTTTTGTTGTCATAAACTTTTTAATTCAAATATATTCAGAAAGGAATTCTAACTTGACTAAGAAGATTTCTTTGTCTAAAGACAGAGAAGCTTTGCCATGCAACTTCAATAAAAATGGAGTTTTGCCCTTATAATTTAATGTGTTAGCATTTTTAGTGCTATTTGAGTGAACCTTTCAAGTATATTTTGCACAAGAAAGAAATATCTAATTTTGCATCTGTACCACCAAGCTTAATTGTTCCAACATCTGTTTGAAGTATTTAAAAAAAATACTAGTGCAATAGTCAATGAACAATATCACTTTAAGAACTTAAAATAAAGACCAAAAGCGGCTTGAAAGAAATGAAATCATTTAAAATGTTAATTTTCCAATTTCAATATTTCCCACTTAACATACTGCTAACAGTAAGACAAACAGCATGTTCCGATTGCTGTTTATTACCTCATCAATGGATTTTTCTGCTCTGCTGAGTATAATTTAGTCTAGATACATAACACAATCCACATAAAAGATAAATCTCCTAGTCTTCAGCTGAACATTGTGAGTTTTACCTTCCTGATTACTTTATTATTACATTTAATTGTCAATATGATTTTGTAGTGCCTCAAATTCAAGTATAAAATCTATGCTTCTTGCACAATAAGAAATACTAAATGCTGCCAAATTTCATCAAAATAACAAATGAGGCTATATGCAAATGTAAATAAGATCCCGTGAGAGTGTTGAAAACGAGCATGTTCATAAAACAAGGAGCATAAAAGCCTATACATGTTGTTTAGAGTCCTATAGTATGAGACTGTGACACTAATCAGAACAAAAATTTAACCAGTAAGGTTTTCCTTACAGGATTTCTCTAGATAGCAGAAATTAATTTATCACTCAATATATGCTACGGAATAGAGTCAAGCTTCCAGATGATTTCCATAATTTTGATTATCCCAAGAAAATATGTTTAGTAAAAAGCTCTGGAACTCTGAAAATACATCAAAGGTAACATCTGAACAGATGCAGGTTAATAGACTATTTATCTAATAGTCATTTACTTACTTGTGTATGTAACTATAAATACCATGACTACAATTTGGAACTCTTTTATCTTCAAAAGATGGCAGATTCCACCAAATTATAAATACTTATATTTATATATTACCTTAGGCAGGGAAATGAGTGGCAAAGTTCCATGTAAATTCAGTATATTTCCTCAGTAAAGGTATTATGAAATATTTGGTAAGGTATTTCTATAGCAAGGTAATTAAATAAATTTTAAACATAGCAGCAGCAATTAAACACTCTTCTACACAATAATTAAGTTTATTTCAAGTCTGGAGAGCTTCATGGAACATCTGGGTAAACACACTACTAGAAATATTATTTTTATAACAATCACAGCAGCAAATATACCATATGGGAGTTTAGCAGCAGACCCCAGAGAGAGAACAATTCTACAGAGATGAAAAACTATCTCCTCTTCTCTGTTTCATAATGTGAAGAAACTGTGAAGAGTTTATTCCATCAAGGCTTTAAGTTGCAGGCAAAGTCAACAGTCATCATCCCAAAAGCTCATTTGTTTGGGTCAAGCAGAGAAAATTGTCAAACACAGTTATAAACAAGTCTGTAGAGACAAGTCAAATGATGCAGTTACACCATCTTCCTGACTGTTTCATGCTCAAATCTACATTGTTCCTGGGTGGTGATGGGGGGAAAAAAAGGGTACTCTGAGGACTTAACTTATTTTGAACTTCCTGGTGTTCCTATTCAAGGTAACAGAATCTGACATACCTGGACAGCAAAAAAAATAGAACCCAACCAACCATGCTACTTAAAAAAATCACCACTAGAACTTACTATTGTAAGACAGGTTAAAGAGATTCAAGATAGCTTTGCACATAGTAAAATGCACTATGTTAGAGAGGATATAGGTGCATTTGATACTGCACCCACCTGGCTGTTATTCACATTCTGTTTCGGGTTAAGAAAGTATCACAGAGGATGTTTGTTTGTATTTTGGTTTCCCTCAGCATTTTGAAGGAGCACAGGAAAATAGGTGGCCTGAGCAGACAAGCACTAGTGTTATACTGAAAGGTCCCCTTTCTTCCTGGCTACCTAGGACCAAAACAAATAGGTGCAAGAGATTAATACTGGAAATAGTAGAGTAAAAAGAAAGAGTGGCCTGCAGTTATATTACAGAGAAAAATAACATTTTGGTTTTTTTTCCCCTAAATTTTCTCCCCAAATCAGTACTCTTATTACATATAAATGAAGACAAACTGTGGAGATGTCAGACTCTCAACCTAATCTCAGACATTGGCTTCCAAACATCATTTTGGTTGCCAAAATTCAGCTACATCAGTCTTACCAATAATGGTTTGCAAAATAAATCCTTTGATATCTCAGTGGCAATAATTGCTAATGTTCCTATACAAATATGATCTTCAGCACCTAATAACTTTATGTTGCAAGAGACCTCGACATTTGCAACATGTAAACTCAACAGACTTTATGGCAAATGAACACAGGCATGACAAAGCATGACAAAAATGGTGACCCTACTGATTCATTTCAAGGAAGACAGGATTTAATTTTATGTAAGTGCCCTGTAACAATTAATGTTGCAATATTGCAATCAACATTGTTTCCATGTGGAGCCTGATACCCATACAAATCCTGTTTGTCAATAAAGAAGATCAAAAGTAATATTCTGCAGGGTTCAAGACAGTGAGAATACAGATTTTTATCTTCTTTTTTTTCAGCATTTGTTTGGTTTTTTTTTACTTTTTTTGTTCTGAAGAAAGGCAACCATGAAACTTAAGACCCTCAGATCAGTCTCTAACAAACTTGCAGTTACCTGGGAGCCATAGTCCATTCCAAACTCCAGTAAAGTACCAAGGCTCCCTACATTTCAAGAGGATAACATGAAAAACAAATGAATTGCTTAGAGCTTGCTACTTATAAGCACTGGCTACAACAGTACAGATGAAAACTTCTTTCCCCTCAGGGTCAAAATACATACATGGTTCAGTGAAGATACCAAACTTTTGATGCCAAGTCAGTCACCGAATACAAATAAACAATGCTCAGCTCTGTATGGAGACCACAGTTTCACTGTCAGCTTCATATTCAAACAGCTGTGCCTCATCTCTGAGCAGCAGTGTGAGTCGCAACTTTCACCTCTGTCTTGACAGGAGGAACAGGACATAGCCTGTTCCAAAGGCCTAAGGCCTTAAGCCTGTACAAATGCCTTTGCTCTTCTTGTTCCTTCCACAATGTCCATTCAAATAGTATTATTCCAGGGCTGTCACATCTTTGAAGGGAAAAAAATAATAAAAAAAGAGAACAAAAGGAAAATCACAGAAATTGACACATAGCCAAACCAAGAATAAACTGAAATTATATTTTTTTCCCCCCTGAAGTCGATATATGCATGGCCTACACAGACATGCTCAGGAAGAAAGAGATTTTGAATGCATCTATAATGATCAGTCTTGAATAGACTGTAAAATGTGAGCTACTGCATTTAACTGATAAAAGGAGACATCATATTTAACACTGATTTCATTTTTATATTTATTAAAACAATAAAAAGCCATTATGAATATTGCACAACATATCATATAATAATTTCTGGTAAATGGAATAGCCTTTTTATAGCATATCATTATACTCTGACTTTCTGCAAAATGTAAGCCATAATACTTCTGACTCCTGATGCTGGCATACCATCAACTGCTAGTGATCAAGCTGGGGCACAGGTCTAGAAAATCATCCAGTCTCAACAAGCATTTCCAGAAACAGAGACAATACTATCCCCAATAGGTAATTTTCTTAATGTTAACATGTTTTGTGCTTATTAACTCTCTCCAGTCTGTAAATGCTAGATCTCTCTTTTTTAAAAAAAAAATTGTTGCTTTCAGCAGAGAAAACCCCCTGTTTTATAGTCCATGTGTGTCAATGGAAACTCTCCCTGCAAATACCCCAACAAATTTGTTAGTTTCTGCCATTCATAGTGGTTTTTCAGTATATATGTATAAATAATAAACAAGTCTACTAACAGATAGACTAAGAAAATACTCAAACATAAAATTATAGATTTAAAGAGTAAAAACTAGTATTTCAAGTCTATGCCATTTTCCTGGGTTCTGAGTGAAACCACTCTCATTATGTTTTCAAAGCAAGTACGAATCACAAATCAAAATATCTGAGAGGAACCTAAATGAAACATATTTTTAAATAAAGGTATTATTAAGCTATCATAAAAATTTGTACACCTCTCCCAGGCCACATCAGCTATTTCCATGGTAGTGCTGTTTAAAGAAAAATAATTGAGTCCTTGGATTTGACTCAAATACAGGACCAATTCCAATAGCACTGCCTGAGCCACTACATTGGATGGAAACTGGTGGGAAGGAGAAGCCAAAGCTCAAACTGTATTGTTTCTGTTTGGCTATGTAATAAAAGCTCCTTTGCACACCCATAGCGGAGCACAGAGATAATGGCAGGAGTCAGCCCAAATAACGCTCTACTCTGGCTCCCCACAGGCTTGCCCACCTCTGCGGTGCACAAGATCAGTGCAGTCTGTCACATCAGATCACTAAACTCCATTTCTACCTTTTCCTTGGATGAGGGACTCCCTGTTCCATGTACATATGTGCTCTTCATTCATTCCAGCTCTTTCGATCTTCTCCTGCTCTCCTCAGAACAGCATTCCTTCAGCCAGATCAACAGAACATGGATGTGCTATAAACTGCAGCAAAGCTAACTAAATTAAAACAAACAAAAATAATAAAGGTTTTGTGAAAAAAAGGTGATCTCCTAAAATGATGTCTACGTATCCTGAAAGATGCTTAAACCAAGAGAATGAAAACCTTCTCTAAGCAGAGGGACAGAAAAGAGTAGTTGAAGCTTGGAGTGCACAAGGCAGACACATGTAAAATTATACCAGATAGAGTGGAAATGCAAAGCATGAAGTTACAACCTCGCATAGCTTGATGGCACACATTCTTGGTGTAATGGTAAATTTCTTTTGCCTTCTTTAGTAACTTATGTAGAAAACACTGTTTGACACAAATTTTATTTTACCAGAAAAATTTAAGAAGCAGTCAGGCATAAAAAAATCAAATTTAAGGAACAGGCCTAAACCAGCCACATGCACTCCTTTCTGATAGTGGGTGTTTGTTTACACTGTAGAGAGCACCTCTGCCTATCACCAAAACCATGCCAGTTATTTAGCAATTCCCTTTTAGGTTTCCCACTACTGCTGAATCAATCTAAATTATTTGCATCAGTAGTGGAGTAAAACACTAACATTGTACATTTACATGCATCACTTGAGTTAGAATTAGTTGTAGTTTTTTGTATATGACATAAAAATAGACCTAAGTATTGGATATAAGTATCCTTAAATTTGAATATAATTGTGGTACCACCTCTGCTGCTTTACAGTACAGCCTGCTAATAATACTCTACAAACTGATGAATCGAAAGAATATAACCTATGTGGGGATCTGTATGAGCACTGAAATTTCAGTGGAAATGTACTTATTGACCTGAAGTGATTTTGTTCTGAATACTTTTTCATTGTCACTTATGAAAATATCTGAAAGTCTTGCTAACCAGAAAGTAAAATAATGCCTGGTTTTTTTTTCAATTTCAAAGGCATTCCATGCACATAGAAAATGTTTAATTTATGTTCTCTAAGGATCTCTTGAGTCATGAACCAATTTGATGTACTTTCTAAACCTATATTATTCTATACTTGTCACAACAAATAGATATACTCATACAAAGCCATTTGATTTTAAATATGAAGTCTACTTTATATACAACATCCCTCCAATTAGGAATAAATGCAAAGTCAATATCTTCTATGAGACATGACAAAATATTCAATTTTTTTAGTAGATCGACATAAAATACTGCATTTGTGAGAGAAAGTAAAACTGACAAATCTTCAGTAGCAAGATCGAGGTTGTCGAATTCTGGAAGAGATAGTATTCAAGCTTTGCTGAAAAGCTCACAGACAAACAACTTTCCTGGGAGTTGTTGCCAGTTCATGGCTTTGACTTTATTTAAAGATTAATCTTATGTTGTTGTTGAAACTGTAATTAGATAAGACAAAAATAATGAACTTTTAAAATGTTCTAAACACAGAAGTGCCTCCTATGAATTATGACTGGTTTTAACATCTTTTTAAACCTCAGATTAAGAAAAGCACTTGAAGTACTTAATTTTAAATATATGGATAATCCCATTAACTTCATTAAGTCTTAACTATGTTCTCAAACCTGAATGCTAAATGAATATAAATTTCCAAGAATACATAAAAAACCCCCAACTCTAAGAAACAAGTCTATACATGAAACATTTATTAAAGCAGATTATAATAATGCCATTATAACTATTTGAAAATATTTTGAAATCACAAACCCGTCATTTGCATGAGGGATCTGCTCTAGCTATCATTTAGTGTGAGCTAGATGAGAACATAGGACCTCTGCTCAGTCAAAAATCAACCAGGAGCTAGTGATACATTTTGTTCATCATAAAAAGTCATTGTAGAAATCAAAGAGGTATCTTGAACTAGCTTAAAATAAATAACAAAAAAAAATCTAGTAGCTTTTACACAGGATACATTTTCTTTTATAAATTAGATTTAGTTTCACTCTGAAATCCTTATTAAAATGTAAAAAAAAAACAAAAAACAAAACAAACTATATGAAAGTGTCTTTTAAAAATAGCCTTGAGGTTTCAGTCTGTTTATCTACTAGTAGTTAAATCATGTCAGTGTCCAGACAGAGCTGCAAATATGCTGGGATTTTAATATGGGAAGAAGAAAAGTCACCATATATGGAACACAGATATAGGTTATAGTGCCTAATTTTATTTTGCAAATTTTCTATGTTCCCCAGTGACTGAAGTTTCATTTTTCTATCAGAATCCATAATAAAAGGCCTGTCTATTGCACCATTCCTTAACCATGACCTTTCCCACATCAATATCTTATTCATAGAATGAGTAATTGCATCTATAGAGCACCTGAAAACATCTGTTAATTAAGTATTTTTTTCCACATGAAATCTGTGAATGCAGGTCTGTTGGGTTTTGGGGGGAGGAAGGTTGGGAGGGGAGGGGGTAGGTTGGTTTTTGGTTTTTTGGGTTTTGGGGGGTTTTGTGTATGTCTGTTTTTTTCCTTATTAACTCTGCCCTTACCCTTCAAATTTAGTCCCAGTGAATCTCACTCCTGAACAAGATTCTCTCTCCCATAAGCTTCCTGTAACACAACTTCATCACCATTAGACCAAAATAAAAGAATAGAGTTTGCTGTCTTGGCAAAGATTCAAAGCAGTGAATGACTGAAAGATGCAGGGAGGAAGCTGTGAGTTAGTAAATCTGTAAATAAAACAGATTTGCACCAGGGTACCCAACTCCAGCATCTTAAATTACAGAGAACCAGCTCTACTTCTCTCCACCTCCTACCCCAGCTTTCCAGGATACAGACAGGAAGAAATATGAATTTCAAATTGAAAGTGAGGAGACACAAAAGGATTTAGAAAGCCTAGATCCATGATGATGAACTACATGATATCTGTTTTTTATAGTGGGAATGCCTGTGCTCTAGCAAGAAATGCAGAAAATAGAACATACACAGCACCCAATTTTCTGCCTGGTCTTTCAGGGGAAAAACTGGATTTGCAGAGAACCAGAAACAAGTTCCAGCAGGCAAAATGTATACTTAGAGTTCAGTTTAGATTTCACCCCTTCGTGATCATGGAATTTAGGGATTTTCCCTGTTTTATATCAAGTTGCTCATAAACTGGTAAGAACCTTGATTAATGGGCATCAAATACCTATTGACTTGGGGTCCCTTGAATTAAAATATAAGAAGGGCAAATATGCACAGCAAAGAAGTTACACTTAAAGAATTAATAATCAAGGGCAACAAGTCAATCAATAGCTATGTGAAAACCCAATAGAACTACATAGGTCACTTCATGTTTAGTTATACTGACACTTCTTTCCTGTCCTGATGTTAAAAGGCTGCAAAGTAGGCAGAAGAGTGACTACATATATGCTTTTTAAAGGCACTTCTATGCACTCAAAAGTGCTGAAAAGCAAAACCTTAATACAAATATTCCATCTTCCACTCGATTTGTGACTTAATGTGAATTCTGTGCTGATGAAGACTGATGGTTAGCAAAATAACCCATCATTTTACTGTGGTACTATCCATGACTACACCATACTTTCATTCTTTCTTTTACCCACCTTGTATTTCTGTACTTAGTTGAAGGAGCCCAAATACTCTGTGATGTTTATCTTATTGTTCTCCCATGTAAGTTCTGAAGGGGGAAAGAGAACAATATGCTGCTGACTACCATATTTATTAGGCAGTTAAATGCCTCCCTGACATCCGATCCCGTCAGATCTCGGAAGCTAAGCAGGGTCAGCCCCGGATTAGTACTTGGATGGGAGACCTCCTGGGAAATGCCGGGTGCTGAAGGTTCTAGTCCTGAGGACTTCACTGGCACTGTCCAAACTCGCTCGGCCGTGGCAGATGAACCTCAGGACTTAAACGGTGGGGCCAGTTCTGAACACGCTGAGCCTCACTTAAAAAATCCACTGCGCAGGCTGGAAGGGCACAGCCACGTGGGGACAGCCCTTCCCAAATCTTCGTTTGCAAAGCTGAGCCACACACACACCATATTTATAATGCCCCTAGCATCTTAGAGAAGTATTAGAAAAGGTTGGAAGTTGGCTAAATATTTCACTTACAAACTTCCCCTAAACAAAACTTGGCAGGAGAAAAAAATAGCAAAATATTTCTCTCAAATATAAAAAATCTAAATCAAATTAAATATTTCCCTGTTCTATTTAGAGGTGTTTGCTACAAACTGACCTAATATCCTTCCAATTCTAAACTGTGCAATTGTGTGTGCAATATCTGCTGCAGAAGGAAATTTTTTACAGAAAATTAAACAAAAATACAACATGGTCAGAAAAAGAGATGAAACAGATAGATGATAGAGAAAATATTTGAGTATTAGGTAGAAATATCCAGGATGGATCAATAATACAGCTTCTTAATAGATGTTTTTATAAATACTTACCCTGTACTACCATCAATTCAATGCCTAAATAGATGAATTTGCCTGGGAATTGACCCGCCAAAGCAGACATTGTAGGGAGGGTCTTATGGTGGGAAGGAGAATGGCAAGTTTGGTTGTCCTTTTTTCTTTTTTTTTAACTGGTAAGTAAATAACTAAATATCAGTCAAAGCTGCATGTTTTCCCTTCAAGAATTCATTTGAGAGAGACCATATAGCAAGTAACATCTTAGCCCAATACTGTTAGAAATAGCTATTACTACTACCTGCCAATTTTACATGATCAGAAAAAGTCTTCATAATAGTTAGTTTGGGAGTTTCCTTGTAATAAGTAATCAACGTTTTCATGCACCCAAGCTCCATTTCAAGGTTCAGTGATTCAAAAACATTCTGTAGTTGCATGCCTCAAATATAAGGCATATTTGAAGATCAAAAACAGGTAAAGTATTAAACAGTGAAGAGTAAACACAATTGAAAAGAAATTAATTTTTATTATTCAGCCCATCTTCTAGGCCACAAATGAATTCAACCTGTGCCTGGTAATTCAAAATGATCATGCACTGGTTTTAATTCATGGATTAAATTTAGTATGTAACATTTAAGAGGAACCAAAATTCATCTTTCACCCAAATTATAATATGAGCTTTGCATGCTCTAACAAATTGTAACTGTTTAAGATTTAAACCACTTTCTACATATTTTCAAAATGATATGGAGTGAAACTGAGGCAAAAAAATGTGGAATTTATTCCATTATCCTTTTGGACTTTTACAGGTTTTATTTTTCATGATCAGTGTGTGCTGTCTTCCCTTTTGAAGCTTAGAGGCATGAAAGTATAATTAAAATACATCACTGGAGATGAGAAACAGACAAATTAATTGGCTTGGAAGCCTAATTTATATTCTTTAAACATTTATGAGGATGCTAAAATGAACAAAGGAGTATCTCTCCAAAAGAATCATTATCACCTTCATTGTAACTTTTAATGCTGTGTTTGAAAAATCTCTTGGTATCTCATCACATGTTCTAAATATGCAGTCCTAATTATAATTTGCCTTGGAATAATGCATCAAATGACTTCCTTTAGTGAATTCATGGCATTAAAAAGAAACAATACTACATTCATAAAGGATATGTTTGTTCTGTTGAAGTTTGGGGTTTGGGTTTTTTTTGTTTGCTTGATTTTGTTTGTGCGTTCTTTTTGTTGTTTAGTTGGTTTCGGTTTTAATTTTTAAGGAAACTTTATTACTATTGGAAGTAGATGCTTGAAAATAATGTATGATTCCTTAAGAATTTTTGCTGCCTCATCATAAACCAGCTTGGACAATTATTTTAAGCTGCAGATATGTAAAAAAAGTCATTCTTGAACACGTCAGTTCTAATGAGATACAGATGGCCACCATTCAGCTTTGCCTCCACAAATAACTCGAGGGTAAGCATGCACCTACTCAGCCAGGAAGGGAAAATGTCAGCATCAAAAGAGGCTAAGCAGATATGGGAGCCTGCAGGTTTCAGGGCAGCCAGACAGGACTAATTGTGGGCACAAAGCTGGGCAACATTGCTGATCCCAATATTTCATTTCCATGTCTCCCTGACACTGAAGTTTGGTCCTTACCCCTGAGATAAGGAAATGTAGCTGCTTCTGTGGCACAAGGTGGCCATGCAGTGTTCCCAACCAGAGTTATCTTAGAAAATTCTTTTGCTAAAACACAGCAACATTTTGTTCAGAAAAGAGAGAGGACAAGTTGATAACTGTGAAATATAGGAACCTGTCAGTGTGAGACTTAGCCAACTATCATCCTTCTCCTTTGGACTCTGCCTACACTAGCACAAGCCACTGCCTACCCAGAAGATACCTGCATTTTATAAATACAGAAAGTATTGTACCTAATCCTGAATGGTTTTTACAGCCAGTGACAAAATTCCTGATGAACTGACTTGAAGAGATGAACACACTGGTGTTCTTTTATAGCAGAGAGTACCATTTTATGCCCATTCAAAAGAGGTAAAAAATACATATGTATTTAAAGACACTTTTTCTGGTGTAAGCAATTACACCTAAGAAGAGAATTGTACCCAATATCTTTTGTTTCTTTAATGAAATATCATTCCACTACATCATAGAATTTACCACCATTCACTCTATTACTGAACACGTTTTTCTTTGCTGTTTTTAGAAGCAATGCAACTTACAGTAGCTATTTGAATGTCCGATTAGAGAAAATGTTTTGTCTCTTTTAGTGATTTGTAAACCTGGATAAGAAAATAAATGCAATATAATTATCTCCATTCAACTGAATTTGTTACTACAAGTTCACAAACATTTGTGTAAAAAAATTAAGTTTATGGACATGTTTATGTAACATATGTCCACTCATAAAAGAAATTATAAGACTTTCTTATATTTCTTATGCCATTAAAGAAATACTAATTTGTATTTACAGAAATTTAGGAAGAGGAATTTACTATTTAGTTTCATTTTTATAGTTATCTATATTAATGTAGTAGACCTAAGCTTATGGAAATATTTCTCCTTGGTTTTACAGCGGGTTGAGATCGCCAAAAATTTTTCAGTGCTCTGGGAAAGAGGGCTAAGTTTATATTAAAATTATTATTGTAATAAGTCTCCTTCTATATATTTCCAACCATTTTGATTGTTACAGGACATTTTTCCTAAATGCTTCCTGTTCCTTGTCTTTCTGATTATACAAATATTTTTTTTGAAACTGGACAAAAATCAGATATCATTTGAAATAAATATACAGTACAACTTTCTTGATACTGCTGTTTGTGCATACAGAAATTTATGTAAAATTGTTAACATTTTTTTCTTCATGAATGGAAGATGGAAGCAAAAAAAGAAAACAAAGATGATTTTATGATAAATAATGCATAGATATCACTGTGCTAAGAGATGAAACTTCTGCATGGGAATGTTATGCAGCTGAAAATAATGTCAAGGAAAAAAGAATATTCTTCATTACTTTTGTGGAAATCATCTGAATCGCAGCAAATTGCCATCTAACCCAATATTCTCTAAGAAAGAATAAGCAATGCACTGAAGGTAGTGGTACTATAGAGCAATTGAATGCTATTCTTTTCCATCTGTCCTAGGTCTAGTTACGCCTAAATTTAGGCTTCAGTTTTAGAGTAGGCTTTGGGTCATCAGCTGCGTTGAGCAGTGTCAGGCCAGATGACACTGACTGTTACGGGCCAATGATATTCCATACCATATTCAGGTGTCATCTCAAGTATAAAAATAGGTGTAGGAGGTGCTTGGTCCAGTTCCTTCATGGCTGTTGTCCTGGTAGGACTCACGGTGCCATCCCAGGAGGGATGGGAGGCCCAGACCCAGGGCCAGCTTACCACCATTTTATCTTAGGGAAGTAAAATATTTATTCTTAGTTTTCTCTCTGCTTGGATCTGTCCCTGGGTAGGTTGAGCTCTCTTGCGAGGTGTCTTTTGGGGTGCTTTGTGGGTCCAGAATGGTTTGTGATTTGTGTTGATGGGGAGTTACTGTTTCTTTTTACCTTTGTATATATGTGTTATATTGCAGTTTTACCTTTATTTTTCCTTCTTCTGTGTAAATATATAAACCTGTTTTAAGTTTTAGGTTTTTTCCTTCTTTCCCTTTTCCCTTGGTGGAGGGGGGAGGGAAGCTCTGTCTCTGTGTTTGGGTACTTGGCATTTTGGCAGCTCAACTGAATACACCATCCTACAGGTATTTTGGGCAGTTATTTAGAGATTATACTTGGACTATCACATGTAGTAAGTCTATGCCTCAGGGAGCACGTCTTCATTTTCCTTATCAAAGTGGTATTTTCTTTTATCGAGGCTGAAATATAGCTAAAATTGCATAAATGTTGCTTACAAAATAAGGGAAGGGGAATCAGAGTAAAAACAAATCAAAATTCACCTTCTTTGTGGCTCATCAACATTCATTGTTTGGATTTTAAATATAAAATGTCTGAATAGAGAGGATATAAATGTGAATAACCAGTATACTTAAGAGAATACCCACCTGTGTGTGTATATGCTTTAAACAATTAAAAGTAAAAATTGTCAAGCATCCACATTGCAAGCTGTCTTAACTGTAGTGAAAACATCAGCGGCTGTTCAGCTCCCAGTTCGTGCTCTGGATGTAAAATTCAAATACAGTTTTTGGTCCAAAGGCACATATCTACCTCACTTATAAACAATATAATTTCTGCATCTGTTTGCTTAACAACCTAAGACATTGAAAACTCAATTCCCCATTACTGCTGAGCTGTTTAGATATGCTGTGAAATTTGATGTACATTATTCCATGGGATGATCTTGTTGCTTTTTCCTACATATTCATATCTGCACAACCTGGTCTGATGCTGATCTACTCCACACTCCATAAAGAGCAGAAATGCTTCAGTAATAGAAATTTAGCAAAAGATGGCCTATAGACCTTTGTCTGAATATCTGTGAGCAAGCACTACCCCTCTGCATTTTGGGACCTCTCAGAGGAAATGCACTAACCGTAAGATCAGGCACATTCTGCGCCATCACTTTACCCTCTAATTATGAATTTCATAATAATCTTAGTATTTATACATCTCAGACAAAGTAATGAATATTATTAAATAGATGTATGGTCATAAAATATTATCATTTCACATCAGTGAACCTGGCCAGAACTTTCTTATCCTCATCTGGTATATAAGGAACTGGAAGGACAACATCTAAGTCTGAGCTTCCTGTGACAGACATTTACATTCATTGTTTTGTTTTGACAAATGCTCAGTAATTACATACAGAATTTTGTTTTAGGATTGGCAGCAACACCAAAGTTATGTTACAGAATGAAATATAACTGAGGAATTTCCTCAGGAGGACAACTATTTCCATGGGAACTCTATATTTACTTTTAGAATTTACATAGTCAACCTAAAGCTAGAGCAAATATGCCAACTTTGGACTGAATGAGGAAAAAAGAATAAAAAGAAACCTGTCACTGAACTTTTAATCACATAGTATCCCCCCTAATTGCTTTTAAATTGGAAATTATTTAGTTTTGGAGCACATCTGAGAAATGGGCAGGCCTTTAGCCTTTTTTACATATTGTTTTTACCTTTTTCCTTTAGAGAAATACTGACTTTTACTTTCCATCCCCCTTCTTAGAGAATGCAGGTCAAAAAGTCTCTGCCCTGGTTTTAGTTTAAGTCACCACTCTCAGCAGAACAACACAGATCTGTAAAGAGAATGCCTTTTTTCTACTTTTTCCTGTGGATGGTTACCCTACCACATATTGGATATCAAATTAATAAAAATAATTAATTTGAAAGAATAAATCCACCAGAGATTAAAATTTATAATAGAGAAATAATCAAGAATCTAAATAGCTTACAAATATTCTTCTAAAGATATTACTTTGTTCAAAAGTTTGGATATTTAGGCAAAATTAAGGAAAAGCTTCATATTTTATACTCATAGCATTTATATTAATTTTTAAAATGTAGTAGGTCTCACTTCTTTGTATGTATCCATTTTATAAGTCTAAATACATAAAACTGTACATATATGTGAAAGTTTATCTCCACAGACAAATCTCTGTGGACATATGTACAGTGACTGGTACAGGTATGACAGCCATAGAAGGTGCAGATATTAAGTACAGACTGAAATTTTTCTTATCCTCTCCTTAATCTGCTCCCTGTTTTGTGTGATGTTTAGCCAGATCTTGATTTGTAGGATTTAGGGAAAAATTTGGGTGGGGGTAGAACATCCTGTTCTAGTTGAAGAGGTACCTGTGTCAGAGAGTAGTACTGTGAGGAAAACTGTATCTCATGAAAAACATATGCAGGTACCAGGACAGTGAGAGAAGAGATTAATTTCATGGGAACTAATTACTCCTGTTCACAGTACCATAGTTCTGGTGACACAATACAAAGCATCATTGGATGTTGGACCAGATATACTATCAAGTGCAGTCTTTTGTCCTTGAAGTTAGAAATGGCTTTTGGACCTGAATGAAAATCTGTAAAGATATTCCTATCCACTAACCTAAAAACTGCAATGTCAGCTCTAGAGTTGGAGCTGGCAAATCCTTATAACAATAAAAGCCTCACTTATTTAATTTGTGCTAATGTCGAAAAATGCAGAATAAGGGTAGCAGGAGCTTGTAGCCTGCCACATGCATCACAAACACTGCAGACAGCTCAATTGGGAGGGAGTGTCGACCTGCTGGAAGGCAGGAGGGCTCTGCAGAGGGATCTGGATAGACTTGAGAGATGGGCTGATTCCAATGGGATGAAGTTCAACAAGGCCAAGTGCCGGGTCCTGCACTTTGGCCACAACAACCCCCTTGTCCTAGTTCAGCTGGAGGGACCAGCTAACCCTGTGTGGTGGTGATCAAACCTGTGTATTCCACCCCCTCTATTCATTCCCCAAGGACAATGGGCCATTAGCAGCAGCTGCCCAGGGAGCCATTATCACTTCACACCCAGCCTGAGGGGGGCGGAGCTGCTAATGGGCCATCAACAGCTCAACAACCCCTGGCTCCCAGAGTTAATCACCCATTGTGTGAGTCCCCGCCCAGGGGGAGGGACTGAGTGCTCCCTGAGGGTACATAAGTGGTGGGTAAGAAGACCTCAGGACCTTCTCGTCGGATCCAGAGCAGCAGCAGGACCTCGACAGCAGGAGATCACCGCTCTCGCCCAGACCACAGCCCTCGCCTGCACCAACAGGTTTTTTTTCTTTTCCTTTTGCTCTGGACTTGGGGGAGCCACAGGGGTCTCAGCACAAGGGCAAACAAACCCCCTTGGGTTTGTGCCCCAGGACACTGGGTTATACTGCTGGGGTATTGTGAGTTGAAAGCAATTTCCCTTGTGTATCAGTGTTGTTATTGTAATATTATTATTAAATTTTAGCTCTGACTTATAATCTCTCTCGTGGTGAGTTCATTTCCCCTGCTGGTTCACCTTCTAACCAGCACATCTTTTGGCGCCCAACGTGGGGCACGAGAGAGAAGTCAGAACTACAATTTCATTTTGTGTATTTGGGTACAGAAACTCCCTGACTACCATGTTGCTTGATGTATTCATGTGGATGGTGTATCTGGGCCTGTTCATATTTCGACACATGGGGAACCATGTGCCTGTTTTGATGCTCTCTTTAATACCAGGGAGAAGGATCAAAATTGCTTTATTAATATACTATGTTTATGTTGTCATAACATCAGAAGCAATGAATTTCATTGTGAATGTATATTCAGTCTGGTCTGCCTGTCCTGGTTTGGGTTGTTACCTCTGGGGTCTCATTAAAAATAGCACCCAGACTGTGGGGAAAACAGGCGGAGATGGTTACTTCCACCTTTTCACCTCTGCTACAACAATCATTGAAAATATTGAGCTTCCTCTTGATGTTAGGGACAGCATAATCCTGCTGTTAGTGTTGCTTTGTCTCCTCTGTACTGTATACACCATGTTTAGGGTCAGAACTGGGCTCTCTAAGGAGACTTGCTGGAGGCCTGCCCTGGGAGTGGATGATGTTGAGTGGCACGGGAAGTGGGAAGATATGGGCCAGTATTTGGAGACCTTCTCTCCTCAAATGATCTGGAAATTCACCCCGGAACAACTGCAGGACCCTGCCAAAATGCTAAGCTATGTGAAAGGAAGATGCTCTGGTAGTCCCAGAGATGTGCAGCTCACAGCAACCTGCTGGGCCCTGGCCACTGCCTACCGCACACTGCTTGGTGTGGTACAGCATCATCAGGAGGAGGAGAAAAGGAGCAAATCCACAAGCGCCATGTCCACCCAGACCATGACTGAGCCAGAGAGGAAGAGAGATACATCAACTAGCGCCATGTCCACCCAGACCATGACTGAGCCAGAGAGGAAGAGAGATACATCAACTAGCGCCATGTCCACCCAGACCATGACTGAGCCAGAGAGGAAGAGAGATACATCAACTAGCGCCATGTCCACCCAGACCATGACTGAGCCAGAGAGGAAGAGAGATACATCAACCAGCACCATGTCCACACAAACCATGGAGGAGCCAGAAGGACAACAGAAACCGATAGCAGTTGCCCCTGTCCAGAAAAGAAAATCAAAGACCAAATCAGTTCGTATAGTGCATGACGAGGAAGAGTCAGGACCTTCATCTCAAGCAGAAGAAATGGAGCCAGAAATAATCACCCGGTCCCTATCCCTGGGAGAGCTGCGTGAGCTCCGGAGAGAGTTCACACGACAGGCAAACGAGTCCATCTTGACCTGGCTACTTCGAATCTGGGATGCTGCAGCCAATGATACAATTCTAGATGGGAGTGAGGCAAGGCAGCTGGGATCCCTGTCTCGAGATGTTGTCATTGATCAGGGCATTGGAAAGAGACAGGAAACTCTCAGCCTCTGGCGGCGACTGTTGTCAAGCGTGAGGGAGAGATATCTTTGTAAGGAGGACCTCCACGTACAGCAAGGACAGTGGAACACGATGGAACAAGGTATCCGGTGCTTAAGGGAATTAGCCGTACTGGAGATAATCTTTTCAGAGGATGAGAGATTCCCTAAAAGTCCAGATGGTGTCCAGTGCACATCCCAGATGTGGTTAAAATTTGCACGACTTGGGCCAGAAATGTATTCTCGCTACCTTGCAACATTGCAGTGGAGAGAGGGAGAAGACAAGGTGGGTGCACTGGTCAGCAAACTCAGGATTTATGAAGACACTGTCACTGCTCCATTACGAGCCCATGTCTCAGCTGTGGAAACAAAACTGGCTGAACTGGAAGAGAAGATTAAGGAAGGACTCTTCCATATCTCTCCAGAACAAACAAGAGTCTCCGCCATCAGAAGCAGGCGTCTTCCAGCTAAGGAGAAAGGGTACACTCCACGCGGCAATCTGTGGTTTTACCTCCATGAGCATGGAGAAGATATGAGGAAGTGGGATGGGAAACCCACCTCTTCCTTAGCAGCTCGGGTACGTGAATTGCAAAGAGGCACAACTAACACAGGGAATTCTTTAAGGTTGAAGGCTGCTCCGGTCTCTCGTGGGCAAGGCTCCAGACAGTATAGGAATGATGATGTTATGCCCGATCCTCTTGAAGGAACCTCCCGGTCATATTCACAGGGAGAGCGCAGTGAATACCATGACCAGAACTAGGGGGGCCCTGCCTCTAGCCAGGTAGAGGAGAGGGACAATCGGGTTTATTGGACTGTGTGGATTCGGTGGCCTGGCTCATCAGACCCACAGAAATACAAAGCTTTAGTGGACACTGGCGCACAATGCACGTTGATGCCATCAGGATACGTCGGGGCAGAATCCATCTCTATTTCTGGGGTAACAGGGGGATCCCAACAGCTGACTGTACTGGAAGCTGAAGTCAGCTTGACTGGCAAGGAATGGCATAGACACCCCATTGTGACTGGTCCAGAAGCCCCATGTATCCTTGGCATAGACTACCTGAGGAATGGATATTTCAAAGACCCAAAGGGACTGCGTTGGGCCTTTGGCATAGCTGCTGTGGAGACAGAGGAAATCAGACAGCTGAGCACCTTGCCTGGCCTCTCAGAGGACCCTTCTGCTGTAGGACTGCTGAAAGTTGAAGAACAATTGGTACCGCTGGCCACAGCCACAGTGCACCGTCGGCAATACCGCACTGACCGAGACTCTGTGACCCCCATACACAAGATGATTCGTGAGCTGGAGAGCCAAGGGGTGGTCAGCAAGACTCACTCACCCTTTAATAGCCCCATATGGCCAGTACGAAAGTCCAGTGGAGAGTGGAGGCTGACGGTGGATTACCGTGGTCTCAATGAGGTCACACCCCCCCTGAGTGCCGCTGTGCCGGACATGCTGGAGCTTCAGTATGAGCTGGAGTCCAAGGCAGCCAAGTGGTATGCCACCATCGACATTGCCAATGCCTTTTTCTCCATTCCGTTGGCAGCAGAGTGCAGGCCGCAGTTTGCTTTCACCTGGAAGGGGGTGCAGTACACCTGGAATCGACTGCCCCAGGGGTGGAAACACAGTCCCACCATTTGCCATGGACTGATCCAGACTGCATTGGAAAAGGGTGAGGCCCCAGAACATCTACAGTACATCGATGACATCATTGTATGGGGGAACACAGCAGGGGAGGTTTATGAGAAAGGAAAGAAGATAATCCAGATTCTCCTAAGAGCTGGTTTTGCCATTAAACGAAGTAAGGTCAAGGGACCTGCTCAGGAAATTCAGTTCCTAGGAGTGAAGTGGCAAGACGGGCGTCGTCAGATTCCAACAGAGGTGATCAACAAAATAGCAGCTATGTCCCCACCGACCAGCAAGAAGGAAACTCAGGCTTTCCTAGGCGCCGTGGGCTTTTGGAGGATGCATATCCCTGAGTACAGTCAGATTGTAAGCCCTCTCTACCTTGTGACACGGAAGAAAAATGATTTCCAGTGGGGCCCTGAACAACAACAAGCCTTTGAGCAGATTAAACAGGAGATTACCCATGCAGTAGCCCTTGGGCCAGTCAGGACAGGACAGGATGTGAAGAATGTGCTCTACACTGCAGCCGGGGAGAATGGCCCATCCTGGAGCCTCTGGCAGAAAGTACCTGGGGAGACTCGAGGACGACCGCTGGGATTCTGGAGTCGGGGATACAAAGGATCTGAGGCCAGCTACACCCCAACTGAGAAAGAGATCCTGGCAGCGTATGAAGGAGTTCGAGCTGCCTCAGAAGTGATTGGCACTGAGGCACAGCTCATCCTGGCACCCCGACTACCAGTGTTGGGCTGGATGTTCAAAGGAAAAGCTCCTTCTACCCATCACGCCACTGATGCCACATGGAGTAAGTGGATCGCTCTGATCACGCAGCGAACCCGGATAGGGAATCCTAATCGCCCTGGGATTTTGGAAATCATCACCAACTGGCCGGAAGGTGAGAGTTTCGGATTGTCCTCTGAAGAAGAAGAGGAGCAGGTGACACGAGCTGAGGAGGCCCCACCATATAACCAGCTACCAGAAGAGGAGAAGCGATATGCTCTCTTCACAGATGGCTCCTGCCGCATTGTAGGGACAAGCCGGAAATGGAAAGCAGCTGTATGGAGTCCTACACGTCGAGTTGCAGAAGCGACTGAAGGACAAGGTGGATCAAGTCAGGTCGCAGAGCTGAAAGCTGTTCAGCTGGCTTTGGATATCGCCGAACGAGAGAAGTGGCCAAGACTCTACCTTTACACTGACTCGTGGATGGTGGCCAATGCTCTGTGGGGATGGCTGGAGCGCTGGAGAAAGGCCGGCTGGCAGCGCAAAGGGAAACCCATCTGGGCGGCTGAGATGTGGCAGGACATCGCTGCCCGGGTAGAGAAGCTGAGTGTGAAGGTCCGTCACGTAGATGCTCATGTACCCAAGAGCCGGGCTAATGAGGAGCATCGTAACAACGAGCAGGTGGATCGAGCTGCCAGGATTGAAGTCTCTCAGGTAGATCTGGATTGGCAGCATAAAGGTGAATTGTTTCTAGCCCGATGGGCCCATGATGCTTCTGGTCATCAAGGCAGAGATGCAACATACAGATGGGCTCGTGACCGAGGGGTGGATCTAACCATGGACAGTGTCTCACAGGTTATCCATGACTGTGACACATGTGCTGCCATCAAGCAGGCCAAGCGGGTGAAGCCTCTATGGTATGGTGGACGGTGGTCGAAATACAGGTATGGGGAAGCCTGGCAAGTTGACTACATCACACTTCCCCAAACACGCCAAGGCAAGCGCTACGTGCTGACCATGGTAGAGGCAACCACTGGATGGCTGGAGACATACCCCGTATCTCACGCCACTGCCCGGAATACCATCCTGGGCCTTGAGAAACAAGTCCTGTGGAGACACGGCACACCAGAAAGAATAGAGTCTGACAACGGCACCCACTTCAAGAACAGCCTTATAGACACCTGGGCCAGAGAGCACGGCATTGAGTGGGTGTATCATATCCCCTACCATGCTCCAGCTGCCGGGAAAGTTGAGCGATGTAATGGACTGCTGAAAACAACCTTGAAGGCGTTGGGTGGGGGAACTTTCAAACACTGGGAGCTGCATTTGGCAAAGGCCACCTGGTTGGTCAACACCCGGGGCTCCATCAATCGAGCTGGCCCTGCCCAATCAGAACTCTTGAATACTGTAGATGGAGATAAAGTCCCTGTGGTCCATATGAGAGGTATGTTAGGAAAGACTGTTTGGGTTAGTTCCACCTCAAACAAAGGCAAACCCATCCGAGGGATTGTCTTTGCTCAAGGACCTGGTTGCACTTGGTGGGTAATGCAAAAAGATGGAGAAACACGTTGTGTACCACAAGGGGACCTAATTTTGAGCGAGAAGAGTTTGTAATGTTTCATTGTATACATGTGTATATATATGTATAGGTAAAAAGGGGGTTAATTTGGGAATGACTAGATGGAGTGGAATAAGGGGTGGATAATGTCCTAGTTCAGCTGGAGGGACCAGCTAACCCTGTGTGGTGGTGATCAAACCTGTGTATTCCACCCCCTCTATTCATTCCCCAAGGACAATGGGCCATTAGCAGCAGCTGCCCAGGGAGCCATTATCACTTCACACCCAGCCTGAGGGGGGCGGAGCTGCTAATGGGCCATCAACAGCTCAACAACCCCTGGCTCCCAGAGTTAATCACCCATTGTGTGAGTCCCCGCCCAGGGGGAGGGACTGAGTGCTCCCTGAGGGTACATAAGTGGTGGGTAAGAAGACCTCAGGACCTTCTCGTCGGATCCAGAGCAGCAGCAGGACCTCGACAGCAGGAGATCACCGCTCTCGCCCAGACCACAGCCCTCGCCTGCACCAACAGGTTTTTTTTCTTTTCCTTTTGCTCTGGACTTGGGGGAGCCACAGGGGTCTCAGCACAAGGGCAAACAAACCCCCTTGGGTTTGTGCCCCAGGACACTGGGTTATACTGCTGGGGTATTGTGAGTTGAAAGCAATTTCCCTTGTGTATCAGTGTTGTTATTGTAATATTATTATTAAATTTTAGCTCTGACTTATAATCTCTCTCGTGGTGAGTTCATTTCCCCTGCTGGTTCACCTTCTAACCAGCACACCCCTGCAGCGCTACAGGCTGGGCACAGAGTGGCTGGAGAGCAGCCAGGCAGAAAAGGACCTTGGAGTACTAATTGACAGGAAGCTCAACATGAGTCAACAGTGTGCCCAGGTGGCCAAGAAGGCCAATGGGATCCTGTCCTGTATCAAAAATAGCGTGGCTAGCAGGACCAGGGAAGTGATCCTTCCCCTGTACTCTGCATTGGTGAGGCCACACCTTGAGTACTGTGTTCAGTTCTGGGCCCCTCAGTTCAGAAAGGATATTGAGATGCTGGAGCGGGTCCAGAGAAGAGCAACAAGGCTGGTGAAGGGACTGGAGCACAAGTCCTATGGGGAGAGGCTGAGGGAGCTGGGGTTGTTTAGCCTGGAGAAGAGGAGGCTCAGAGGTGACCTCATCACTGTCTATAACTACCTGAAGGGAAGTTATAGCCAGGTGGGGGCTGGTCTCTTCTCCCAGGCACTCAGCAATAGAACAAGGGGGCACGGGCTTAAGCTCTGCCAGGGGAAATTTAAGTTGGATATCAGAAAAAAATTTTTTACAGAGAGAGTAATCAGGCATTGGAATGGGCTGCCCGGAGAGGTGGTGGATTCACCATCCCTAGAGATCTTTAAATGCAGATTGGACGTGGCGCTGGGTGCCATGATCTAGTAAATGAGCTAGAGTTGGACCAAGGGTTGGACTCGATGATCTTGGAGGTCTTTTCCAACCCAATCGATTCTATGATTCTATGATTCTATGATTGCAGCTGCCTGTGTGTATGTAGTTCCCATTGGGGACTAGCTATTTACAAACTCAGCAGAATTTGAGTATGACACCATATATTAGATGAGATTTCACAAGAACAGAAGAAAATCTCTGCTGAACCTGGGACAACAGTTACAGCTCAAAGAGTCTCTGTTAAATAAAAAATTCCATTTGCACCATTTTAAAGCACTGATGATTTCAGCACAAGATGACTTAAGGAAGAAATTATTCCTTATAAAAAAAACGCAGCTTAAAAAAAAAGAAGAATGTCTCAAACAAGAATAAGAATGCTCTTAATTTCCTTTTCAGATAGGTGGTTCGATTTCTAGCAATGGAATTACGGAAAATTATGGAAAGTATTAGGATAATCTTAAAATATCTCTCCTGAAGTTTCAGGATTATTACTACCTCCTATAAAAAGCTTTTCAGTTGAGAAAAATAACAGTGAAATAGCAATACCTTTGTGGGCTATTCAGGGATTATGAAACAAAGTTTATACTGAATGCCTTCTAAAAAAACATTAATTTATTTTCCATATGAATAATTTTGCAGTGAATTAAAAGGAAACATTCTTTATTTTCTAGAACTTTACCTCATTAAAAAGGCTCTAATGGTTTGTTGCATCCAGTTACATCAGTATAAAGAATGTAATATGACTGAACGTCTGCAGATAAAAAGACACATGGTAAAACAGTGAGACTTTAGTGTGAATGAAGAAGACATTATAGACCATACACACTATAGATGTTTGTCTTTTATACAGCAAAAATAAATATAATTAAACAGGTGAGAAATTAAAGGTCTATAATTCTTATGAAAAACATATCAGTAAAATCTTAATCTATGTTGTGCCACCATTCCAAAATTACCTAAAACATAAATGACAGACTATTCTGAGTTGGAAGGAACCCACAAGGATCATCGAGTCCAACTCTTAAGTCAATGGCCCACACAGGGGATTGAACCCATGACCTTGGCATTGTTACAACCAAGTTTTAACCGACTGAGATTATCTCAGGGTCATATATTGAAGTCCTTTCATGACGAGAACAATAATATTCAAGATTTTCAGTAATAACTGAACTGCTGTATGTCCAGGGCAGAAAGGAAGAATATCTTTATTCAGTATCCACATCTCATGCAACTCTTGCTGTATGTCCTGTGCTATGCAGTGATAATAGGCAGGTTTGCTATTTCTTTAAGAAAACACTGATTATTATTATTGCCTCTTAAATATTTTCTAGGTAATCATGCTGGAAACTCAATACATAATTGATTTGTAGTAAAGGCTACCTAACACATATCACTCCACAGGAACAGTTATCTTAGCTTTTCTCCTTCACTTTCCACAGTTTGTGTAAGCCTCCTGGCACTCTAATTGCATTCATCTGGAGATCTACTATTCCTCCCTGTCTGTATGCCTCCACCTGAACCTGTTTTTCAACAATATTTCTACTCTGGGCAGAGCTCACCTGCAGTTCTGCAGCAGAGGAGATGCCATTCCAACTCTATAGAGGAAGAGATAATTATTTCCTTTGTTAGTTATTTTTCCTAGGGAAGCACTTTTTTCTGATTACAGACTTTTTCCCACTCCAGTAGTGCGAGCTTTATTTTAAATAAAACACAGTAATTTCCAATGCATGTCACTTTTCCAGATTATTTAAAATGCAGATGGCCGACCAATGTAGCAATCGGAAACATTCCCTGGCTCAGCTCATAAGCAGAGTTTGGATTTTGTTTTTATATCTATTCCCATACCTTGAGCGTTACATAAACTAATGCAAAAAGACACAATCATGAAGAAAGCAGCAAAATTTAAGGTAGACACAGGCTCCACAGAACTGGAGGAGACTTTTATCAAAGATCAAGACAAAAGCAAATAGGATCTTCACAAATGAAAAATAGTTGACTGTCTCCTATACTGCCTTTTTTTTTTTTCTCATGGTGATGAATCTTCTTCTGTGCACACCTGAATCCTCTGCCAAATTGTTGTATATCTGAAACCAAGTTGTCAACTATGACTAACAGTTCTTGCTATAGAGCTGTTGCTGACCTAAACTTTTTCTGCCAGTGATTTCACCCTACTCACATGACTGGTGTCCTAAAAAGTGTATCTGAATACTGTAGTAAGTTGATGCATGCAATTCAGCTGCTCATATAATTGGTCCTGTTTTTAACATGGATATTTTAGGAAATGGTACGTCATATGTATATGAAGCAATTTGTCAGGGATGGACATCTTTAACGAACACAGTCAAATCTATATCCAGCCAAATATGTGAATGAAAACATGATCAGTTTATTGTGGGTCTTCTTAAACTGGAGATATATTTAGTTCAGTAGGAGATTTATTTGCTACTCAGAATGATGTATGTGATGTTGTGGATGATATACCTGACTTAGTCCAGCACCTGACAAATCCAATTCAGTAGGTGACACAAGGTACTTTTTTGCAGAAATATATCTGATGTTATGGGGTTATGAATTTGATACAAAGTAGGTCTTTTTCTTTGGTGAATAGTTCTTTTCTCCTAAAGTATTTGGCTATAAACAGTATGGGATATACAATCCTTTCACATTAAATGCTAATAAATGACATGTCTGTTATACTTTGTAACATTTATCCAGACTTTTGAATGCTGAAACAAACAATGGGAAGTGACAGAAGCAATGCTTCTAAAGGGTGCTTTTGACACAATATGGGAAAGATGGATAACAGATTAGCTTAAAGAGAAACGCTGAATATCTGGTCTGTCAGCAACAAAACCCAAAATCCTTTCTGAAGCTTTTCAATGGGCTTTCAGTAAAAGTGTGCAAAAGTATCAACTCTACCTCTGAACATACTGTTTGGAATTTCCTGTTATGAGATCGTGAAGCCATCCTGAACCTGTGCACACACATATATTGAAATACTGATATACCTTGCCAAAAGACATGATCCTGTTCAAGCTTTTCATCAACAGCATACCAAAAAAAATCAAAAAACCCCAAAACCTCTCAAGACCCCACCGAAAAATTCCATCTCCAAACACAAACCAACCAAAAACAAACAAACAAACAAAAAAAAAAAGCAAGGGGAAAAAAATCCTTCCAGCAATTTGCATTAGAGTTTTGACATTGCTATCATCAGCAAGAAAAAAGTATTAGCAGAAATGAAAGCTATAGATATCACTTGGCATTTGTAAAGATCTTGCATCTATAACACATTCATTGCTGGCCATGTATAGGAAAATGCATAGAGCCTGGCTAAAACAGCTGATGTTTTAAAAAAGACAAGCAATACATGGAGGTCATGGAAAAAGTAGATCATACACAAATCACAACTTACATTAAAAAAAGAATAAAGAATATTGCTTACTGAAGCACATTTTAGCTAACAGCCTTGTTCTTTCAGTGTTTGCTTTGCCAAGTCCAGTGCATAGAACTACCAAGCTCAAGAATTACAGATAGCATATTCCACTCAAGGGAAAAGAATTTTCACTAAAAATTACTTTCTAAGAATTTAATGCAGAGATGGATAAACTTTATTTGTTCCAAGGAAGGTAATGTCCTTTAACAATGAATCCAAAGCATCTTGTCTGGTGCTTAGGGCAGCTCTGGAATGTTTAGGCCAAGTTGCAGCTACACAAGGACTACTTCAAGACCACAAGATCTCAGTGTTGCTGTTTCTTGAATTTTATAATACCATCAGAGCAAAAGTAAATAGTCAATTAGGTCTGCTACTGAAGTAAATATTAAAGTAGGTCTGATACTGTAACAAATGTCCACACATCAAGAGTCAAAGGATATTAAGCTTAAATTCTGAGCTATCAACCTGCATTAACAGTAGGCATGGGTTGTTCCCCCTCTTCACTGCCAACTCTTTATAGCTACACAAGGTAAAACTACTGCACTTTGGAGGCAAGAAAAATATCCTTGAATTTTTCCTTGCTTAGAAAAAGTAATTCAACCTATGAAAGCAAATATCTGTAGATTTGGGTAATCTAGTTTTCATGAGGTCTCCTACCTTATATATCTACTGTTTTGAAGTGACAGCTGGGTTAGAAGTGCATAGGCAGTTAATTCATATCAGTGGCAAAATATTTGTTGTTATAAAATTTGAGAAGTAGCAAGGGTGGAAGTTGTTGATTCAAAGGTACCCTTCACAATCCAGTGACTTTTCATGCAATTTAAGCTATTCTTGGGACATTTGAATCCAGTCACACTCTTAATGCTGGTGGCATTCTGAGGAGCAAAGTCAGAATAAGATGGGTTTTCTAAAAGCTGGATACCAGCACTGACATCATCATAAAGTCTTGGGCATGTGTCTTTAATTCTGAACACCAGAGGAAGCATTGGACATAAAAATATTCGAAGTAGTATCTGTGTTTTTAAAGACTTGAAATCCTGGCATAGACTGCTGCATGGAGTTTCAGGTTAAACAGCAGAGATACTGAAAGGGCCATGCAAGAAAAACTCTTGAGTAAAGTTACTCAATATAGCAAAATCCACTCGGAAATCCGTAAATTTTGAATGTAAAGTTAATATAGGGAAAGGAAGCTCATTTTTTCATGGCATAACACAAATCATGCTGCATTATTCCTTCTATAAAGGAACTCCATGTATACCAGGGGACTTCTAGGATTAAAGCCTTATCATTACGATATCTAAATAAACCAACCAAACAAATAAGTATTTTGCATTCAAAATTGCAAATTTTATTAGAATGACGTGTGAAACTGCTAACTATCTATAATATTTCTAAACAGACATAGTCAAAATAACTATGAAAGACAACAGATGAAGAAGGACTTAAAGTGTGTGTTGCTATGCCTATCTCCTATTGTGCCCCCACTAAACAAATTTTTACATTCAGGCTTGTTTTCGTTCAGCTCAAGGACTTTCTGGTTTGCAGTAAATTCTACATAAATCCAGATCTTCTATCTCCTCAGAGGCTTGGCTCTGTTAGCTGTTCCTTCCAAAAGTCTGTTCAAAATGCAGTTTCCAAGATCTCTTCTGCAAGTCTCCTTCTATCTCTTCTGCCTATCTTACCACATCATCTTTCCCCTGTGTTCTCAACCTTTTTCCTGTAAGTTAGACTGTTTCACTGACTTTGGTTTTTTTTAAACTATAATGTAGTAAATTAAAGAAAGGAATTATGACAGATCCTTTGATGCAGAATAAACGAAAATTCACTATTTATGGCCTTAAGCTGAGACAGGGGAGATTCAGATTACATATTAGAAAAAAAAATTCACCATCCCTGAAGGTATTTAAGAGGTGTCTGGATCTGGCCCTGGGTGATGTGTTTAGGAGTTTAGAAGTCATAGTGATAGTGCTGGGTTGACAGCTGAATTTGATGATCTTAAAGGTCTCTTTCAACCTTGATGATTCTATAATTCTCTTATGTATTTAGATTCCAGTGCAATTCAGATAATAAAATTACTTGACGTGGGACCATGTAGAAAAATATATTCTCGCTTCAATTTCATGAGAAAGAGAAGTGTATTAATGAAACCAGGGCAGCTTTGGTGTCCAAATAGCATTATATCTCCAACCTCTCTGAAAAGAAATACTTCTTATTTTGTCCACAGCAGAGTTAGAAGGAGTTCTCTGGAGTTTTTCGATTCTGCTCAAAATACTAAAATGATTACCCAAACCCCACCATGATTTTGGTTAAAGCATTTGAAACCAAATTCCAAGAAATTAGAAACAACACTTGAAAGTAGTCTAGTACCCTATTTCTCCAACAACTTTGTCAATCTCCTGGCACTTCAAAACACTGCAGTATCAAAAATCCTCTACCTCCACTCAATTTATTCTCCCATGAGAAGAGACTCACATTTTTATTTATCAGCTCTGACTGATCTCAAGCTGTAAATGTGCCTGTCTGATTTTTCACTTATAATTAGGGCAATTAAACTCTGCCTCTCTGGGCTTGTTGCCTGTACAGTCCAGTTGATTTTTCCCTAAAGATACAGAAAGGTCAATGACCAGAAAATGGCTGCAGACACAAGCAAAGAGAGTCCAATGATACACTCTGTTACATGGTTTACTCACTAATCTCACTCAGGAGTATTCTTTGCTTTAAGTACAGACTAATTTAATCTTAAGTCATCTGAATTTTACAGAAGCCTTTCATGTACATCAGAAGATTTCAGTCCAATCTGTTCTCATCACAAGTGCAACCTGAAGAATATTTTTCTGTCTTCTTGCATCTGTTACTCAGTCTGCTTCTCACCTGACACATTATTATTTTTTCCGTATCTAAAACTAACAATATATTCATGTACTACAAAATCCTACTTTACTTTCTTTGCCAAACCCTGAGAGGAAAGTCACTGTTACCACGCTTTGATTACTGCATCAGTTTCCCAAAGGAACTTCAAATGAAAGACTCAAGCTATTTCAAAAAGAAAATCATACCCCCACGGGAAGCCATAAAACAACAGTCACATAAGGTTTATTATAATGTATTGTGTGAGAGCTGAGTTTAGCCTAGAGACACACTTGAAAGGTTGAGTATTTTAATGTATCTAGACCTGATAAAAATATGCTTCTATGTGTATGTGATAAGGCGCAAACTTTGATAAGAACTAAAAGGTAGTTTTGAAAAGCTTATGTTCAGTTCTGCATTAACAGTTTATCACCAGCTGTAATGCTGTAATGCAGTTTATAAGCAGGGAAAATTGATCTAACAATTCATATAATTATTGTCAATCCATTTTTGTATGATGTATATTAAATTTGAGTTTCTAGAAAACTGTCTGTTAGATGCAGAATTTTCCTTTATGGACTATGAAGGCTATTTTACTTCCTCAGCTCGGCTATTATTTTAGAAACATTTGCTTCCAACAGTTAAGAAGCTCAACATCATATTCTTTTTATCAGGTAAATGTAATCTAGAAATAAGAAGATTACATGTAGGTTGTGCCTAAACACACTGAACTAGTTCTTGTCTTGCTATAGCATCTTGAACGTAATCCATTTTATAACTTAATGGAGGAAAATTTACATAACATGCCTTATTAGGAGAAATATGATTTGAATGGAGTTATTTTTCAGATGGTAATGCAGGAATAACATCAGGTTTAGACTGAGAATATTAATACTTGTTAACATTTCATAGAAGTGGAAGAGCATGATGAGCATACTCCAATGTGACACAACTTTATCAATCAAATAATCGTTTATGATAATTCTAGTCCACATCTCGACTGGTGTCACAGGCAACAGTAGCCCCACAGTTCATCAGATGTTAACAGTCAATTACAATAATGTTAACAACCAAATAATCATAGCAACTGAGTCTCTTGGATCATGGTCTTGGTGCTGGATCATTGTTCAGAATATACATCACTCCATGCATTTGTATACGATCCTTCATGTTTTAACAAAACATATTAATACTGTCTCCTTAAGCTGAAGTTTGAATGTGACAGAGGCATTGCCACAAAGTGCTTTAGTAATATTTAAACTGTCCAGTTTGTACATTTTTAGATTAAAAATAGTCTTAGGTTTCATTTTGAAACTACTTTATGTAATAACATTTTTCGCTCGCTGAAGTAAAGCACATTATGTGACAGCCAATTCACAAGTTCTCTAATATGGTTGTCTTTTTTTTTTTTTCCAATTTGATGGCAATGAAATAGCTTATTAAACCAAAATGCACTAGTTTTATTTCCTTAGATTTTTATTTTATGAGAGTTTCCACACAAGGAATTACCATTTTTGTTCCAGTTCAGAAAGGACAAAAATTCCATTAAGACAAAATAAAATTAAATAATATTTAAACCTAAATATAAAAAAAAATTCTCCCTATCATCACCTAAATAAAAAAAAATGAAACCCAGCAAAATATTATTGACCTATGGTTTTGTAGCAAACTCTGTACCTTTACAAGTTTTCAACTCACTACAAATATTTAACAGCCATTCAGGCATATTGCTCTACATCAAGGTCATCTGACCCCATTGTGTTCTGGTGGTTGCTTCTTAGAGTGTTATACTTTAGAGTTGTGTAACATGCACCTCGTTTTAGTTTTTATTATTTGCCTTGAGACCAAACTGTTTTTGTGGAGTTACAAACTTACATTTTGCCTTGTATTCAGACTTGATTTGTATTCAAGGCTAAGCAGCACCCTAACCCAATGTATTTGAAATGTTTCAAGGGAAAGAAAATCCCATTCTCAGTGTGTTTGAACTGAGGACCTGGGAAGAAAGCCCAGATTTAGCATTAAGTGTACTTCTGTTTGCTGGGTAAAGATTGAGATGATGCAATCCTACCTTTTTTTTTTTTTTTTTTTAATGTCACTGTTGCTGGTACTTGCAGTATCCATTCTTGCACAGAGGACTTTAGCAAACTACCCTACTGTTTTTTCTTCTACCCAGACACTGAGGTTATGAGTTTCTGTTAATCTCACAAGGATACTCATCTTCACTGCAGTGTGTAAGTGCCAACTAATTTGCTGCTGAGAGCATTGTCCCATCCCAGGTAGATTAGGAGTGTCTGGCTACAGTGCCTCTTGGGAAGAAAGGCAGGTGCTGGAGATAAGAGGTGGCCACACTGCATCATGCCATTAGCTTTTTGCAAGTTGATCTGATTATGTGCTTTCAGAAAACTTTAGCTGGGTTTTTTCCAAGTTGCTTGGGAAAAGCACTTGACTGCAGAGGAAAGGCAACAAACCACATAAATCTGCAGAGTATTAACTTCCTAACCTGTTTTTATTTTATCTGTAAAAGGCAAGGCTCTCCACCATATTCACACATCTTCCAAACATAACAAGGGCTGTGAAATTATACATATAGCAGAATCACCTAATTGAAATAGTTAGAAGTGGCAGGCATATGTATTCTGTCTTGCGGAATGAGCAGCCAATCTACATATTCACTGAATGTTGCAGTCATTGAAGATAACCTGAACACCAGAACAGACTACATAAAATATAAGAGCCTTAAATATTCCCATTTCACATGAAAGGTCCATTCAGAACATGAGGGGTTTGCAGTAGAAATTCAAATTAAACTCTAGAAAGATTGATAAGAGGTACAGAAAACACATGGTGTCATTTTGTCATTCCTGTTCTCAGGGTACAAGATCTTTACTGCTATGAGGTAGGAGAAATAAGAAATCATGTCAGTTAGACTTAAGGAGAGACTTCCAGCTAGAAGGCATTTGAATCTATTAGACAAGTTACTTCAAACTGTTACTATTAAAGGCAAACCTCAACTCGAGGGTAAACTATCAAGACAACTGACTTTGTCCTCTTTGGTCTCTGGTCACCTGCCACATGACAGTCACTCAAAACAACCAGAAGTCATACTAACCAGGAGAAATAGGGCATTCTTGCCTGCACCGTTATCTGGAAACCTCTAGAAAAAATAGCTTTTTCTGCAAATAATTCTTTATATTCTTGTAAGAAGTAGAGGTAGCATAATTTTTTGCAACTTTTTTCTTAATATAAGAGAACAGTGACTTATGGCTACATTCTCTGTATGTTAGCACTGTACGAACAGTGCAGAACAATCAAGGCAGGTGTTAACATAGATCTTCCCTTTCTGACTTTCATGCAAACTCAACTCATTTCATAGTTTGCATGGCTTTAATGATAATATGTAATGTGCTCTCTGTGCTGTCTATCCATATTCCCAATTAAGAAGAAAGAAAATTATTTTTCTTCCATAGAGAGGAGAAAAACCACCCTGCCATAGGTTGTACACCATTTGTTGTAGGTTTGAGCAGATTGGGGCTTTGTCTCTTATTTTGCCTTTTACTTTTCCTACTGTTATTAAAGTTCATTTGAAACCTTTATGAAGAAGGCTTAGGCTTAAACTTGGTTAGAATTTTTTTTGGTTCTTTCGGTTTGTTTTCCTGACTCTTGCATTTCCAATCTGTGAAATGTCTGATATAGAGCCTAAATTAATCGTCAAATGCATAGATTATCTTTGTACATCTTGGAAGGAAAATGCATTTTCAGATGCTTGCCTGTGACAGTCAAAGTTCTATTATCTTTGAACATTTTTGGAACAGTTATGCAAATGAATTAGACTTTTACAAACAGAAGTGCAGGTTTGTGCAGGTCACCTTCTTAACAAAGCCAAATGCTAACTTTCATATCTATTTATAAACAAATTGGTTTTTTCAGCTTTGATTCTGAAACTGTGACATCTCAGAACAGAGCAATTTATTTTGTGATGGAAGATTTGTAAATTACTGCAAATTAAGATGTAAATAAGTGTATCAAGGAAAAGTCTTCAGTAAATGTGTTATAATATGCCAACGCCTTGGGTCACAGTGGGGAAAAAGGAGGGGGGAGAGCAATATTTTTAATATTTGTACCTAAAAGTGGTACATTTTGACATAAACTTTGATTTGCTTCAGTAGCCATTACTGCTAAAGGTTTCAGACTCATATTTCACACCTCTTTGTCAGAGACTAGTGACTCAAAGACAGTCACTTGTGTTGTGAGAAAGGAGGGAGGGAGAGAGACCTTTACGTTGAAAAAATTTCTAGGAGTATCAGATGAAACAGATCTCCAAAATAATATTACTATTGCACTCCTCATTATGCTGATATAATTTTAACGAACATGTGTCCAGGCTCTAACCAATGATTATCTTAATTTGTTTTGCTTTTTTTATTATTGTAGGCCCCCTAAAGCTTTCTAGCAAGTATATCCCTCCCACAAAATTCTGAGCCAAGTCTTCTGTCCTCTTTTCTTCTTTATGTGAATTTTTGATATGCAGAGTACAATCAGAAAAATACTGTCTGGGTTCAGTGCCTAGGCAAGTGCATATTTTTTATGTTGGACTCAAGCTCATTCCTTAGTATTCTGCATTTATCTGGGACAGCCTTTTTTCAATAGACTAATTTCTGTAGAAACTACTATATTTTTAAAAATCTCACATAATCTTATAAACCATCATATACGTCATCCTCAGTTCTGCTCCCTAAATCCCAGTTCATTAAAGAGGTAATTTACTCCTGTGGGTGAAGGTGAGACTGAAAAAAGAAGTCTGATTTTTAGGGTTTCTTTATAATTCAAAATACAGTTCACTTTCAGGTCAGTCATAATTAAGTTGTATATTTATGTTCTATTAATATATTATGGTAATATTTGCACGTAAAGCATGCAAATATAAAGCATTCAGATCAGTTGCACTTGAAGTGATACTGTAAATTTATGTTTCAAAAGAAGGGGTTCATCCAATCAGCATTCATGTAACTCTGGTCCATATATTTTTCATTTTTTCCTTAAAATCTTGATAACTGCTCTTAGACTTGGCTAACTGCTTGCTACTTATTTCACATGGCATTGAAGGACAGAGCAGAACACTGTCTGACTGTAGTTGAGAGAATTTCACCCCCTGAACCTAATATTTTGTTTTCACATCTTCTTTTATCCTTTGTTTCCCTTATATGATCCAACAGTAAAGTGACCAACCCGATCTGAAGATTCAAATTGAGTCAAAAGGATTTATATTTGATCATCACATTCAGCTATATATATGCCGTGGATGAACAGAAATGCTCTCCAATGCGATTACATTTTCAAGGCACATTTTAAGATTGAATCCAATACAGTATATTCCATTTTCCCCATCCTACAAATCTGTTCATCCCTGTGAATTTCCTTTTGCTTGTCTCTGGTTTATAAGGTTGAAAATTGCTATCAATAGATGTCATTAGTGGATACAGAAATGTGAATGGACACCAAATTTCTCTGAGACTGTCTGAAAGTTCTGCTAAAAACAGGAATGGGTAAGAAAATTACAGAAACAGTTTGTTTTCCTTCAATTGTTTTAGCTTTAATTGAACAATTTAGGTGGTGAGCATGTTTGAGTCTGCTATCAGTTAAATTTCGAATAGAAACTTCCCAGATTCTCTGTGGAAGGTGACTCTTAACACTCCAGAGCTTCTGTTGGGCAGTTCTTCTCATTTTTGTGATGAAAGAAATCAGATTGAAAATATTTTATTTCCTGACTTGTCATACAAAAACCTTCATTTGTGGATAAAATACAGGTATAACCAATGAAATAGTACAGGGAAACAGTCAATGAGACATTACAAGCATATACTCGTGTCTCATCTTCCATTTCAAGCTGTTATTTCCATGCTGTGGAGACCACAAGTAAGGACTGTCTTGCATAGTTAACAGCTTATAGCAATACCACCTTGACACTGCATGGACTAATAAGTGTCAGAGGAAAGACATATACGGAGGGAACCACACCTGTGACTTCTGCAGCTTTTCGTTTTTATAAAAATTGGACCACTGCATTTTTGCAAGACTGTTTCATCTGAGCAGTGCTGTAAATTACAGGCTAATATTGGGGGAAGTTAACCAAGCAGATTTCTTTTTCCATTCTTAGAACAGAGCTCTTTCTTTTTTCCCTATATTGATAACATTTTTCCTGTCCTCATGAAGTAAAGCTTTTTCTTTCCTCTTCCTTCAGGTCAGAAAGAATCCTTTTTCCTGTCATGAAGAAATGTCCTCTCTTGTCCAAAATTCTCATAAAACAGAAATTTTTCACTTGGTGAATAATGTAAGGGTTACATACTCTAATCATAACTCATAGAATAGTTTGGGTTGGGAAGGACCTTTAAAAGTCATCTAGTCCCACCAATAAGAAGGGGCATATTCAATTAGATTAGGTTGCTCAGAGCCCCATCCAATGTGACCTTAAATTTTTTGAGGGATGTGGTATCTCTGGGCAATCTGAGGTTTCATTTTTTTGCTGCCCTCATTGCATTTTTTTTTTCTTATATCTAAATATATAAATATTGGAACATTATAATCTTTGAAATAGTATTGGTCATGGGTTAATTAACTTTGGTTAAATTTTTGAGAACAAGTTAATTTCTCAACAACAACAGCTACAACAAAGCTACTACCAAAGATGAATCTTTATTCATCAGATAAGTAGGACACATCATCAAAATTCCAATCAACATTTTGCCAGTCATTATTAACTTTTCTTTCATTTATAAATCCTGAATCTAAAATTTATGTTCTGAACTGATGTACACAGGTCTTCTACAGAAGAGATACCATACAATGCATCAATCAAAACCAGTCTATAAGAAGATTGGTTTTGCTTATCAATTTTTCCATGCCTAGATCAAGTAGCCAAAAAACTGACATGAGATTTTTTTTCTGACTCTGAATGCAAAATACAAATGCATTTAGTGTATCCTCGATATGCTTAACATAATGAAGGAGTTGCCCATTAGTTCAATGCTGAAAGAATTACAACATTTTTGAGCTCATTCATCAACTGGAAAGAGCATATTACACTGATTAAAACAGAGTAGTCAGGTGCTTTTGTGAAAAAAGTAGAAAATCCAAGCACAAAAGATAAAATTATTATTTTACATGTTATTTCAAATAGAAAATTTACCTCAATTCATTATGCTATCTAAGTCAAAACACTCATTCTTCAACTTTTGACCTGACCTTCCTGTCAAAAATCTTGAATAAATGTTCAGAAGAAAATGTGATCACATCAGAAGGAAAAACTGCTTGGACATGAACTGTGCATTGTTCATCACAATTAAGTTCACACTATTGTAAAGCTAAAAAGTGCACATGTGGAAGCAGAAAGAATAACTTTGGCCAAAAATAAATCAAAAGGACAGAGAAAGATTCTCAGCTAATGTAAATTTGTCTGTCTTCACTTAAGCAACAGAATTCAAAATTATTTACACCACCTGAGCTAAATTCATTATAGGTTTGGTGTCTGGTCACATAAGCTCCTACTAACCACCTCTAAAAAATCTGTACAGTTGGACTATGGTGGTAGATGCTGCATATTTTCTTGAGCATAATCTCAAGTAAAAGAAGGAAATGCTTACAATTTTTATTTTAAATTGAGTTGATAAAAAGTGGGTAACTATATTCACTATAATTCCCAGTCTCTCCTACCATTTAGGAAGAATGCAATTTAACATGAGAAATATAGACTTTTTTAATATGCTTTTCAAAACTAGTTACTATTTATAAAATCTAAATTTTTGACCTTTTAGAAATGGTTTTCAGGGATTTTGAGAGCCTTGTTGAACTGCGATATTTTCAGTCAGGAAAGAAGCTCTGAAATATGTCCTGGAAAACAGACACTTCCATGATTGAGACTAAAATGTTAAAGCAAATGGATAAGAAAAATGAAATAGTAGTGATTACTTGTCAGTTTTACAGGCTTATGGGGCTGTTATAGCTAAAATATTTTTGCTCTTCAAGTGCAAGATGTAAAAATAATTAATTTCTATTAAACTCTTCAGGTAGCCCATTACTATTTAGAAATACAAAATAAAAATCTGTGTTAAAAGAAATTCTTTTTGTAGTGGGGCAGATGTGGGAAATATTACTATTTTGATGTATTAAAATGTACAATACAACTGGGGTTTTCTTGGTGCCTTGTCTAGAAAAATAGCTGTTATTTAATCTAGAGAGGTGAATCACTGTGTATGCCCACTACTTTTATCCTCTGCTTATTTTATAAGGAAAATATTCTTAATGTACCATAAATAGTAATTTTACTGACATGACAGAATATTACAGCACCACAGAAATCATGTTTCTTAGTAACAATGATCTGAAAAGTAGGAACAAAATTCTTGTTTCTTCCATTGACACAAATGCTTAGAAATTCTGATATATTTAGTGGGATTGGGATTACTCCTAAGGTTTACATGTGTGACTGAGGTAAGAATTGGGCTCAACAAAGTAGATAAGAATTAGAGCTTAATATGATGGACCGTACTGACATTAAATAAAAGAGTCTTTTATCCCCCTACCTAGGAGCAACCCATAAGCTTTTGATATATAAGTTGTGTTGACTTCTGTATTATTTTGCCTATATAAGCAGGTAAAAAAAAACCAAACACAACAACAAAAACCTATACAAGAGTCCCAATAAAGAAACATACACAGTTAAGATTTCAACACGTCTATGGCAGGTTGTATGGTCTCTCTAGTCTGTCAATAATGCAGGCAGTGAACAGCTGAGATCTGCAAGTTAAAGAAAACCTTACACAGTTGTAAATCCATCAGTTATAATAGCTCCAACAGAACCTTAAGATTTTTTCTGTCAAAAGTCAGCATATGTAATTGTTCTTTTTCCAGTTTGGAAATGCCTATTAATAGTATCTGTAACACAGATTAATAACCTTGAAAAGCCTTTATAATACTGTGCCAATGAGCCCAACACTAAGTGGGCAAAATTCATATAGAAATATTGTTGAAGCCTAAGGTTTCTTACTGGGGTAGGGAGTTACATGGAAATTTGTTATTACATATTGTTCATTTTGTCTGTTTGTGGTATAATTGTGTTCTTCCTTTTTTTTTTTGTTTTTACAGTCTTTAACTATAAATGTAGTTGTGCTAGCCTATGATCCACTGTTCTAGTTCTTCTCATTCTACCCATATACACTTTTTGACCACATACATAAAAACACAGAATAAAATATCAACAGTTCCCATTAAAATAGTGTAAGGTCTTTGTCAGCCCTTGAAAATAACATGTCCTCCTACTACCACTTCCAAAATCTATATCAAATATTCCTTCCTGACTTTTCTGCTTTATGGCTTGTTTTGAGTATGACAGATAATAGATCTGTCTCAATAGTTATGTTTCATTATAAAAACACTGTTTACTTATTTTTCATAAAGGCTGTCACAGAGCAGCAGAAAGGATGGTTGCCTGCGTGTGACTCCTGTCTGTTTCACATTCAAAAGCTCTGCCTCTGAGACCTGCAGGTGTGTCATATGTGATGGCCTTTAGGCTGAACCAGAGGAAAAAAGGACCAGAGTCTCAGAGAATTGTGTAGCCTGTGGCTGGTACTCAGGGCAGGAAACTCCTTCAGGGTTTTGAATTATAAAGGAACGACTGGCTTTGCATGACATATTGTTACATTGCCTTCTAATAATGGATTTGAGTTCTGTTTCTTTCCATAAATGAAATTGATCAAGCTCAGCATCAATAATAACAACCCATTACTACTGTAGGATACCTCTACAGAGCTAGCAGTGCATCAGAATCATGAGCTGAAGAGAGTATATATGTTTGCAAAGTTTATCTAAAACCTGAATGTCTCAGCAGTTCTTTGGCAGGGAAGAGTTTGGCAGCAAATTGCATCCCTGCAAAAGTTGTCCAAGCCTCATGGGTAATTCCCCAAACCGTATCTGTGGTTCACTTCCCACACAGAGCAGGGATCACTGTCAAACACCTAAGACAGCTAGTTATATACAGAACTGTCAGAAACTTGTAATTTTAATCCCAAAATCTAACTCTGATAAAAATTAATCTGTGGAAAGAGAGCCATTAACAGCATCCAGCAGTGAGGTGAATTATGAAAATAAAAGGGTTCTTTTGCACACTGCATCCTTGTTTTGTGACTCTTATTGGTGAGAGATGCTAAACAGTAAGACAAGTAATGTGTTAAGATTAGCTAAAACTGTATGTGAGATTGTGAGTCTTTGTCTCCAGATGGTTCCTCAAATAACAAGTCAAGCAACACTTTTTATTTCTCTTTTTGTATTGAAAGTAAAATAATAGGAACAAAATGTATGAGGTTGAAAAAAGTGTGCTTTCCTTGGAAAGAACAAGGCCAAACACAGCAGAAGCAGCTCAACAAGGACATATTTAGGGAACCTGGGGATCCAGAGAATGTCTCCTGCCAAGCTGAAAAAGGCCAGATGCTAAATCTGATAAAGCAATTCTCTGTGGCACACATAAACCAACATTCTTCTGAAGAAAAAACAAAATAATACATAATAATAATAGATTAAAAAACAATTGAAAAATAAAAATAATTGATAGTAAATAAATTGCCCAGAGACTTCCAACAGTACTAGGCAAAATCTGAGCTGTTACCATAAGGTACTGGTTTCATAAAATAAAAGGTATACTTTCTAATGCTGAAGCTAAACAAATTTTTCTTAAAAATTACTAGCTTGCGCTTCATTATTCAGAGAGGAAAAGGAAGAAGCAACTCAGATGCTAGTCTGTGAGTCTTTTACAACTAATTCAGAGATATGACCCATCATTTTTTCCCATGCGTTAATACAGTGTTATGTATCAGGTCAGACCTAAGGCCATCTAACTAGGTATCCTGTTTAAACAATGGCAAAATTGGATGCAAGTATAAGAAATGGCAAATGAGCACCCTTCATCTGTTTTCTGTTCAGAGACTCTGTAAGCAGAAATAGGGGGTTCTGCCTATTTATTCCTAACTCATACATACCTTAAACACCTATAGCATACTACAGATGGCAGCTCTACAACTCAGCTAACTTTGCATGAAGAATATAATAGTGTTTGTATTGAATGTGGTTTCTAATACCTTAATGTGGTGGTCTCAAGGTTTTAAATTGTTGATCTCTCTACACTCTAACTGTGACACATATAATCCTATGGATCACTGTCATAACTCTTCTCAGGTATCAACTGCAATGACAGGTCCAACATTCATTGTTCACACAGAAGCTACAGCATACTTTTGATTTCCCTTCAGATACTGTAAGGCTGCAACTAGGTCATCCCTGAAGCCTTCTCTTCTCCAGGCTGAACAATCCGAATTCTCTCAGCCTTTCCTCGTAGGCGAGACACACCATCTCTGACTGTCATATGGAAATATAGCTCTTATGATCTGAGGATGCAAAGGAAAACAGCACTCCCTACTCGAGCAAAAAGGAACAGGTAATGTTTTAAGTTTAATCATACATGGTGTCCCCATGTCAATAGGATTTAGATGCAGTGGGGGTGCAGGACATCCCTTGCACCATGGGACATGAACAGCCTGTTAGTGAACGTATGGGGGAAGGGGTAAAACATATACCAGCTAACCCTTCGGGTAAATTAAGATCCTGCTCCCTTGGTAACTTTTCTGGTCATACTGCCACTAAGACAAACCCCAAAAGTTCCTCCAGAAGTTTGTCCTCTGCAAAAAAGAACATGTCTTCCCTTGGAGACTGTTAACAGCTATGTGTACATTCCACAGCCTACAGAGTAAGTCACAAATACTTCATGTCATCCTGTTGTAGAGAAGAAAAGGGCATCACTGAGAAAGAAAAATGTGTGCAAAATCTAATGGGTAACAATGGCACGTGGTTGGTAGAAAGAGGTAAAAAAGGCAAGCTACTCCATTATGTATAATTTGTGAATAGAAAAGGAACTAAGTAAGCTGATTTAATTTCAGTTATTGCTCATAATTTAGGAGACCTTCTAATAACTCAAAGTATTGTGGACATAACAATTTGGACTACAGCATAGATTAATTAGTACCAGTATAGGCTGTATGTTATTTATCTTTCTCGTACTTGCAAAGATGACAATCTTTCAATTAGACTTTGACAGCTGGATTTGCAGCTCTTAATGCATTTAATGGACGTTTGTCACCCAAATAGATCTGTCACCTATTTACACTGCTTGTGTTCTCAGCAGTTCACCTATCTGGGAAGTATCATTTCCTCAGACGGTAAGATTGACAAAGAGATAGACAACAGGCTAGCAAAGACATACAGAGCCTTCGGAAAACTCCATAAAAGAGTCTGGTCCAATAAACACCTGAAGAAAAGTACAAAGATTAGTGTCTACAGAGCCATTGTACTGTCTACTCTTTTATATGGGTCTGAATCCTGGGTCATCTACCGCCACCACCTGCGGCTTCTTGAACGCTTCCATCAGCGCTGCCTCCGTTCAATCCTAAACATCCACTGGTCTGATTATGTGACCAATGTGTCTGTTCTTGAACAGGCAGGGGTCAGCAGTATCGAGGCCATGCTGATGAGAACGCAGCTGTGCTGGGCAGGGCACGTCTGCAGGATGGAGGATCACCGCCTCCCAAAGATTGTGTTCTGTGGTGAACTCGCCACCGGCTGCCGCAAGAGAGGAGCTCCGAAGAAGAGATACAAGGACTCCCTGAAACAACACCTCAGCCTTGACTATATTGACTGCCACCAGTGGTCCACTCTGGCCTCCAATCGGGATTCATGGAGACACACCATTCATGACGCTGCTGCTTCCTTTGAGAATGCAGTCAGCCTTGAGGAGAAAAGACAACACAGAAAGAACCGTTCCTTGCCAATGTCACCTAGGGAGACGTTCCACTGTTCCTTTTGTGACCGGACCTGCCTATCCCGTATTGGCCCTTTTAGCCACCAGCATGCTTGCAGCAAGCGTGGGTAGTGCCCTTCTCAAATCTTCGTTCGTGAAGCCTAGCCATGATGATGATGATGGAGATGCTTTGAAATTAATTTGTTATTTTCAAGAAGAAGAAATAATTTTTTTGAATTGCTGTCACTTTGATAAAAGTTCTTGTAGCTGGTGATAATAAAGGCAGTCTTTAGAATTGAAGAAAAACTAATGCAGAGACTCACTAATGGGGCAGGTGGAAAAAAAATACATTCAAAAGTAAAGAATAAGCTCCTAAGAGGTCCATGTCCTGAGGTAGTAAAAGTACAGCAAACCTACCAGTCAGCAATGACAAGAGGTTAGCAAAAATAAAAGAAATTTCTAAAAATGCTTTATTAATTAAAAAAACAGGTGTATTATTCTTGAAACGAGTGCTCTGGTTTAAAATATCTCCAATCTGAGTCAAAATGAAGGGACAAACAGAGCAAAACAACTGTTCCTAGTTGTCTTTCAGATCTTCTGAACTTTGACTAATTGGCTGGTGTTCCTTCACATAGGAGTGGACTTTTTCTGCATGCTATAAGTAAGGCAGTGTTCTTGATAACTGAATGATTGAATACTATGTGTTCAGTGACCTGATGTTTACTTCTCCTAATATATTAACATATATATTTACTGAGTATTTCCCTTTATTTCTGTAAGGTATTTCTGATGTTTGTAGTCTTTATTACATACGCACACAATATATGCATCTGTATATATAGCTGCATCTGGAATATGAGTGATAGAAATAAAGAGGAAAAAAAACAAGTACTTTATGAATTCATTAAAAAGGCCTTATACATTTTTTTGTACAATTAGCAATGAATGAATTATTCTGTATTGATTATTAAGGACATTTCCTTTGATAGTGAGAAAATATCAGACAAAATGTACTTATGCAAAATTATTTTTCCCTCTTTGTGTGCTCATCTTATGCATTGAATGAGCTTAGGATGTAGAGTGAAAGTGGGAGCTGTAAGAAGAGCATGTGATCAGGTAACTGAAAGCTGTTTCCTGATTCCCAGAGTGACAGAATTATGGTTTTACAAAAAATCTAAATACAACAGTTTCTTATATCTGTGTGCTTTACTGAATTTAATCTTTTCAAATTTAGCCTTTCATTATAGAGTTTTCAATGAGTTGAAATAAGGTCTTTCATTAAGGAGAAGGGTTAAAAATAAATGCATATAAATTAGGTCTTCAACTTTGGAGACATTCAGACATTGAAGTGGATAAGGTTTTGAACAAAGTGATTTAACTTTGCAGTTAGACCATGATCAGAGGATTGAACCAGAGGATCTTCAGAGGTCCCTTCCAGCCTCAGTTATGTTGTGTAGTGTGATAATAAATCTTTCCTGAATAACATCAAAGAAGTGAACATCATCCTTTTTACCTCTTATTTTACAGAAATTATTATGCAAATTATAATTTCTGCTTTGTTATAGGTAGTTGCAAGGTAGAAGTGGAAGATGCACTACTGGACTTAGGGTACAAATAAGAAATTAGGAATAGATTACTTCTCCCCACTTTTATTTTCCTCCTTGTATTTATTTCCAGTACTTCCCTCCATGCCATGATTAAGGTTAGGAATTGGAACTGAAAGGCCGATCAGAGCCTCTCAGCTTTCCCTCTTCTTACATCTCTTCCTCTGTCACTGATTTATTTCTAGTTCATCATTTGCCATTGTTGCTGTTGCCAAGGCATTGGCTTCAGCCCAGCCCATAGATTAGGATGTTCATGTTCAATTTATTATCTTGGTCAGTTTGCTACATCTTTCCTGAGGAAGTAAGTTACAAAAAAGAAATCTTGGCAATCCATTGATTATACCACAACCACACCTGAGCAGAATGTCAGAGATGAAGAAAATACAGTTTTCAAACCCATGGAATTTTTTCACATCCAATTTCAGATTCCAAAACATAATGGCAACATTAGAGATGTCAGAACTTCCCAAGAGATTCCTCAAAATAAATTTTAATGAAACATGTCAGGCAAACCAATCAGAAAGTCACTACCATATAACTTGATGATAAATAGACTAAATAGGAAATATATTTAGTCTCTAAATAAGCCATGAGATGCCAAAATTGTGATTTGCAATTAAACTTGGAATGTTCATACATGCATCTACACACACATGCAATGCATGCAAACACATATGGAAGAAAAATATATTTCCTAAGCCTAAGCAAATAAGTATTTTTGCAAGATTACTCTGCAGTTTTCTTGCAAAAGATCTACTGAGGGCAGAAATTTAAAAAACAAACAAAGAAACAAACAAACAAAAAACAACCAACACAACAAAAGAATAAGCAAAAAAATAACACAACCAAAGCAACAATTACAAAACCCTAAACCCAACAAAGACATGGAGAATGCAAATGGTAGTTTATGTAACACAGAACTTTTATATTGGAGTGAAATAAAAGATGTGATTTCATGTAAATTCCAGAAGACTGATTAAAGTACTGTTTTACAATAAATTATTATCAGAAATCATATATGAAAAGGCAGATTTTTTGTTAGTAGGATTAGGGTGCCAAATGGTTAAATGTAGTGTTTAATACAGAAAAGTGTGCACATGGCTGTGCAGCACAGGAATGGGTGAAATATTCCCGCATCTGCTATTTGAATTCTTTGACTGAATTGTCTCTGTATATGTTTGTGCATATGTATGTAAATGTGATCAAGTATACAAGTATACGTGCATGTGCACATTGTCCTTATATGACTTCCCGCAGTGAGAACTTTAGACACCAAGATGCAGTGGTTTTCCCTCTAGTCTTTAGTCATCACTAAGAGCAAAGCTAATGCCAACCCAGGCTTCTGCGTTTTGCTGCTGAGTGACTGCTGATTCCAGATGCCTTGGTGAGACTAATCCTTTTGTTACATTCTCTGCTCTGGGGGTGCTGAAAGCATTTTGGTGTCTGGTAACTAAGCTGTATTGACTGAGGAGTCAGAAAAATTATTTACCATTTTTTGCCTTGCTGTTTTTTTTTTTCCCATGACCTGTTACAGTCAGTTATGCAATCACATTTTCACTTACACAAGCTGTTTTTCTTGGAAGTCTGCTGTCACAAAATGTTTTTCTAACACCCCTAGTTTCCCTTCCCCACAGTCTAAAAGGAAACTTTTTATACCATTCTTTAAAACAGAAGGTCATAGATAAGGTCAACCTGGAAGATTAAAACAAAAAACAACAAAAACTTTAAAACACCTAATCTAATATTTGCTTGTGGTTCTTGGCCTACTGCTGCCTTCAGAAAAGACTCCTAGAAAATATCCTTGTATAATGTTACTTATCTGGCCTTTCTAGAGAACATTATTTGCTTGCATTCAGTAATTCATTCTTAATTGCAATAGAGCTTTCAAGCTCTCAGATGGAAAGCAATATAGAACTGGAAAACATTATAATTAATAATTCATGTGAAAATTAAATGTTCTGTGAAGCCAAGGTAACAATTTGTTTATATATCTGTCTGTTCAACCCTTTTTTTGCTACATTTCTTAGGGAGATTTGTGGAATTGAAAAGTAATTTGTATCGCCAAGGTGCTCTTCCTAAGCTTTTATTCTCATGCTTTTGGAAATGCTCACCTTCTGCGCTATAAATGGCTGTGCATTAGGAACTGTGAAAAATGTGGTTCATGAACAACTAATAAATTGGTGAAAAATATCTTAAGCTTGTTTTCATCTTCTTATTTATCTGGAGCTTATTTTTACTCCTTTCCAAGTCAAAATAAATATCAATTAAAAGTTATTTTCTTTTGCAAAAATGATTTTTCAAAAATATATGGAATTAGCTTTCAGTTAATCAGCTAAGAAAAGGATTAAATAATTCCACACACATATTTCAACACGTCTTTATTATCAATGTTAATATGCTTGCCTTACAATCCCTATATTTTTTAAAATTTATAAATTCAGAAAAAAATAGTCATTGTGCCATATATAACTCTCGCTAAGAGTGAAAACCTGGATTCCATGATGCATGTAGAATTGCATCATTAAAGCATTACATTTTTTTATGTAGAAGTGATTTTTTTTTATATGCAATGTCTAGTATGAAATAAAATGGTCTGTTTTGTTAACTAAGTTGGATGTAATTTTAAATTTTACTTTATTTAAGCCTAATTTATTCTCAGTGGGTTACTTTAAAAAATTATATAGGAGGGAAAAAATAAACATATCTTATTCAAGAAACTCTAATATAAAAAACCCTGTATGGATATCTTAACAGTAACTGAAGGTAATACATTCCAGTAGAAGCTGTTTTACTGTTTACAGGAAAAAAATCAAAGTGAAATTTTTGATAATTTAAAAACTGTTAAAGCAGAAGTTAATATAAGATTTTAGTGAAATACACCATGTACAATGTTTTTGATGTTATCTCACAATTATTAATGATCTAAAGAGAAAAAGAAATAACTCCTGCAGAGAGAACACAGAGGTTAAGAACATGTGGCATTCTTCACTGAAATATGATATTGTTTTAAAGTCACCACATTTTTCTCTTTAGATCATTACAACCTCTATTAAAAATACAGCCAAAGTATTTGAAATGAAATGTATACAGTGTGCTGCCGTATGAATGTTGCATACTGTGTTCATACAGTGGTGTTGGTCAAGATTGCAGCATTTAATACTAGAGTTATTTACAGAGTGTGACATCACAGTCAGTCTGCATTTTCACAAATGTTTTAGTGTAGTCAAAATTTTTCAACAGATATGGCTGAAAAAAATGCATAATGAGATCTTATCAATGTAATTGGAATTATTTTAGGGAAACGTACTTCTATATTTAAATTAAATTTAATTTTCTGTAATTTTGACTGTTATAAGGTAAGGTATTTGTAAGAGTAAATTTGCAATGCAAAATTCTGACACATTCTGAAAATTCTTAGTGTCTCTTTCTTTATGAAAAGATTGAAAAATGCTTTAATCTACCACCGTTAGATAAAAACCAAACACCCCCCCAAAACAAAACAAAACAAAAACATATGAAAAATTTCCCACTTGCACTTAACTTTATGAATAATACTAAACTCATCACAGAACTCAGCTGTAGGAATAAATATTGGGAAGAGGCATCCATAGCTAACTAAGTTTCATATTCTCTTCTGCCAGAGCTCAGCAGCTCTTCCAATAGGCATATATTGGAACTATGCCACCTTTTGAACAAATACCACCTGTCTCTCTGCTGGAGACAAGGAGACATCTATCAGGCTTGATAGGTTTTTAATCTTCTAAATAGAGTGAAAAAACTTTACCTGAGTTGGTTGCAAGGAATGAAAGGAATTCCCTGCTAGTTAAACTACTCTACTTTGTTAGAATGTCCATTTCAGCATCTAATTAATAAACACACTGTTCTAATGGTTTCCAACAGATTCAAAGTACTGTCTATATAATCCACTATTTTAATGGACTTGTTGGACTGGCTGCCTTCTCCTAGTCTGGCTCCAGACTTCTCTGTGGTGCTATGTTTTTACCATCTACTGTTGTTTTCTTGTTCCTTTTTATCTCTTTAGTAAAATGAAACTGTAAATTTTCTTTCAAGAAGCTGATCAGAAGTTGTTCAAAAGTCAGAATTTATTTTCAATAACCCAAGGGAAAAAAATAGAGGAAAAGAAAATAGAGTTGTAATTCTGATTACAAAGTAAAGATTTGTCAGAGAAAGGGAAGTTTCAAGTGACTTTTGCCCTCTTACCCACAGGTGATTCAACCTGACATCAGCTGTGTGAGATGTGAGTAATGTTTACAGGGAATTATGATCAGTTTGAAGTCTCCTGGTAACTTCTCTGAAGGCATCAAAGGACTTCTTTAGATTGGAACTGATATCTCTAAAAAGTCAGAAAGCTCTGCAGAGTTCAAGATCTTCAGGTCATTCTTATCTCTCTTAGTCTACTGCAGAACCTCATCAACTTTCAACCAGTGACCATCTTCCTTGGGTAACCTTCCCTGCACAACACCATTTCTCCCTCTTACCAAGCTATTTACGGCACAGACCAGTGAAGTTCCATCATCAAGTTGATCTTGCAAAAAGGTAGACCACACCAGGAAAATTTTTCCTCTTTCTGTCTGAAAGTTTAACTAAATGACCCAGCTTGATTCAGATGATTAAAAACTTGAGTAAGTCAGTCCTTACCAGTGAGGATTTCTTTATGATGCTGTAACCATGATAGATGTCCTTTGCAGACACTTAGTCCTAGACTTTCTCAGTGTCTCTTCAGTGAAACTACAGGGGAAGAGGGAATACATATGAAGTTTTAACAAAAATTTAGCTGCTTAGAAATAAGTCTTTTGCTACCCAGAAAAATTCGCACAGAATCATTTACATGAGCTCTTATTTCATCATAAAAGAAATGAGAAATAGATGTTACGTAGACAAAAACTGCTACAAGCAGATCTTTCCCAATTCACCAACAGAGGGAATAGAAAACTCATTCCTCCTAGGATGTAATTGTACATTACAGTAATTTTTTTCTTATCCATAATATATTCTGTAATTATTCCACAGGTTTTAACAGGAGAGGGAGGAACATCTTGGCTGTAGCATTTTCACATATTGTAGTGTATTGCAGTTATTTTCCTATGCAAGAAGCATAGGAAAAATGCTTCTTCAATTTTAAATTTTTAGAGTAAAAATGCACCCAGAATTAATTACCTCAGACCACAAGATGTACTGAAGGTGGATCTGGGAGGAATAGGATAGATTTGACTGCTGGCAGAACTTGCAAAAAATTTTTCAATATAAGAAATTAATCTTTGTCAACAATTAGTATGACAGGCAAAATTGGCTTAAATGATTGATTTACTGTCACAGTGACATAACAGCTGATGAACCTGGCCATATAGGTTGTGAAGTCAAAATGGAAAAGATAATGAATGGCATTATGCAAATATATATAAAGTCAAAGAGTGGGGGGAAAAATCAATTTTAACAGTGAATTCTCTTAAGAATGGCTGTTCTGACAGTGTAAAGGGACATATTAGATACTTTGGGAAGCTAATCCCTTCCTAGTTTTAACACAGAAAGCTGCTGCTAACAGGAGTTATAGGGATGTTTGCATTAAAAAAGCTGATTTTGCTCCCAGGGAAACAGGTTATTTACAGCAGAAATGCAGCTGTGCAAGAGCCACAGTGAGGATTAACAGTTTGGAAAGGATGAACAGAGTATGGTAAAACTATTTTGTATGAGATAAAAGTTAATTATGTATACATGACACAAGACTTCTGCTCTTGAAAAGTATTAATCCATTAGACTTGAACCTGATCAACCCCTGATTGCTTCCCAGCCTGTAGTGGAGTGTGCTGGTTTTGGATGGGATAGAGTTAATTTTCTTCATAGTCACTCATATGATGCTGTGTTTTGGATTGGTCCTGTGTTTTGCATTTTTACGGAGCACAGGGTTGATAATATAGAGATGTTTTCATAATTGCTGAGCAGTGCTTACACAGAGCCAAGGCCTTTTGTGCCTTTCTTACTGCCACACTGGCAAGGAAGTTGGGGCTTCATGGGAGACTGGGAGGAGACACGGCCAGGACAGGTGACCCAGAGTGAGCAAGAAAACATTCCATACCTTCTGGTGTCATGCTCAGTATATAAAGCTTGGGATGAAAGAGGGAGGAAGGGAGGAGGCTTGCAATGATGGCATTTGTCTTCCCAAGTGTGGTAGTTTTGGCCTTAGTTTTAGCTAGGCCTTATCTAGGCCTCAGTTTTGAGCAGGCCCAAAGGATGTGACATAGACTAGAAGGGACAAGCGTGACCTGACTTAAGCAACCAAAGATGCATTTCATATCATCTGACATCATCAGGAAGCATCAAGAGTTATAAAAAGACAGAGGAGGAGCTTCTGTCTCTTTTGGTCTTTGCCTTGGGCCCGTGAGGACGCACTGCCTGCCTCTACCGAGATTAGGCCTTGCCACCATCCGCACTGTGTTATCTAGGGAGGTGAACATTTTCTTGTGTATTTTGCTCCTCTCTTGCTGGGAGTTTTCTGTGGAAGAGGTTTTGTGGGGTTTGGGTGGTTGGAATCTGTATTATTGGCTTGGGTGACTCAGTAGTTATTGTTGTTAGTCTGGTTTTCTTTTCTCACATTTGTATATATGTGTATTATATCATATTCTGTTTTTGTCTTTTAATTGTCTTTCTTTTGTATAATATAAGAAGCTTGCACCTTCGGGTTTTTGGTTTTTTTCTCTCCCTCCTTTTCCCTTGGTTGGAGGGCGGATGGGAGGAGGGAACCCTTTCTCTCTGTGTTGGGCAGTTGGCATTTTGCCAGCTCAGCCTAACACACCAAGTCACCCTTATGCATGATGGGGCCCTGCTCTCCTGGAGATGGCTGAACATCTGCCTGCCCATGGCAAGAAGTGAACTAATCCTTTGTTTTCTTTGCTTATGTGCATGGCTTTTGCTTTCCCAATTAAAATGCCTTTACCTCAACAGACAAGTTTTCTGACTTTTATTCTTCCAATTCTCTCTCTGGTCCTGCCAGTGGAGGAGTGACCCAGTGGCTGCGTGGGCCTTGATTGCTGGCTGGGGTTAAATCACAAAATTGGGTAAAAGTGAAATATATGTGAGCCTTTCACCCCATCACAGAAAAGTAGTCCAGGCCTTCAGGTCCATGATTAACCTTAGTTTTCTGTATAAGAAGAATGAAGAAATATAAATAGCAAAGACAGCACTACAAATGAACCTTAAAAGTCAAAGCATTGATACAGCTCTGGATTTTGTGATCCATATAGATGCTTACATACAAGCTTGTTGTATGAGAAATAGTTTTGAATGTCTAGTTTATAGAAATCTTTTAATTTGTTTACTTATGTGTGTAAAGATAAGTAACACTCTAGTGATTACACCCTATGCTTATCAGAGGTAATTACACTTTACATTTGCAAGAAACACAGTACTTCTGTGAAGTTTGAATCTGCAGTGAGTACACAGTGGCACTAACATTAGTGAGAAGCTTTGAACTATACATTGTAATCAGAATTTTCATCATTTGACATGGGACAGCCACAGTATTTTTCTTCCTCTAATGTTGGATTAGGTAAGGCTGCTGTGTTTGTTAGGAGTTTTTGCTACCAGTGCTGGAGGTTTTCTCAGTATTTTCACTTCCCTAATAAAAAAAAAAGCTTTAGAAGGACTCACAAAATTGACTGTGATCTTCAGTTTAGTTTCATTTTATGAGTAATTCACTTTCAGACAAAATTAAAAACCCTTTTAAAAGCCATGCCTTGCAGAGTCTGATTTTCATTCCACAGTTATTATTGTATAAATTTATTTTGCATAAGCCTATTTTCTCAAGTAATAAAAAGCACTCAAGACACAGATCACGACATTGCCATGCTCGGTGTGCTTACATTTTCTAAGATCAGAGAGCAGGCTGTCAGGGCAGTTAGCAAATGTGCTTCTTCAATTCAGCATTTCTAGGATTTTCCTTTAAAGTGTATCATCTTTCAAGCATAATCAAGAAGGAAATTATCTTGTCAGGACCATCAGATTAGTTTTCCTCTCTAGAAGCTTGTAGGTTTCCAAAGTGTTTTGTTTTTCCCCAATGCAAATCATGCTGCCCTCCCCTTCTCTTCTGTTAGTTCATTTTGAGCAGAATTGGAAATTAAATTCACAGTTTTATATGCATCTATGTTTCAGCAGCAAGTAAGATCAGTTCCAGGTCAAAGACTTCTAACATTAGATTTCTGGGATTTTTTTTTCCTTTGCCACTGAAATTATTATCCTTCTTTCTTTAGTATTTTGGCCATTAGTTGTAGGTAGCTAGGTTCTTTTCTTTGAATGCAGAGAGGAAAGAAAAGGGTGAGAAACAACAATATGAAATGCTGTAATTTCACCTATATGAAAAGGAAACCCTAAAGTATGCTCTAGGAGATCTAAATTGCTCAGCAGATGCTGTTTGTCAGAATTATTTGAATGGAAAGAGGCCTAAAAATGACTTCTTAGGTAAGGTTACTGACCAGGACAGCTGAAGTACCTTGTTAGGGGACTCTTGGATGGAGAATGAAGAGCTAGAACACATTTTTTTTAGCTATTAAGCTCTGGATGGGCAGGAGCATAATGTAGCTCTGAAAACAGGGAGGGAAAAAAAAGGATTAGGTAAAATATATTTTATTTACTTTAAGAAATGTGCCTTCCCATAGAACAGTCTTAGGACCAACATTGCCAAAGATAATGTGCTTCAGTAAAAAAGTAGAAAAAACTGAATAATAAATAATTGTAAGAAAGTAACATGGACCTCTGTGTCAGCAAATAGGTAGGTTTCCAAATGGTCTCATTTTCTTAGTCTGAAATTAGGATGCTTCCATATCTTGTTTGACTTTGGTTTGGAAGGGCAAAAATAGTACTTCTGCTGGCTTTGTTCTGGGTCTGCAAAGAAAATGGGAAAAGGAGACAAAGGGAGAGCCTGTATCAAGTTTATTGCATTTTGGATCACTTGATTTTGGATCACTGTTTCAGTTCTGCTCCAAAACCTGCTCCTGAGCAGTTCTGCTGCCTCTGTGTATCTTAAGGTAGAAAAAAATGGCAAAGGGGAGTTTGTGGTACTTACATCCTTTATGCGGGAAGGGGTACTGTAAATCTACCATGACACCTTTCTTCTGAAAAAAAGTCAAAAGCATGTTATTAACTATTTTATCACTTTTCTTAAAGGAAATATTTCTTTCTGTCCTCATGAGGTTCTTTTCTCTGCTGAGACTGAGCATTTTTACATATAAGGGGCACTGAGTGTATTGGTAGGTCAGTGCCTTCATGAAGGAATTCTTTTCAAAGGTCAGCTTCTCCAAAATCAGGACAAAAATGGTCTTGTCTTGTCATTATCAGTCAGTTTAACAGCTGACAGTTCTTTCTACTGGCCTCCTGAGCATTGAACATGCTACAAGCTGGTTATTATGCTTTTAATAAGACATATAGCCATGATTGGTTGCATCATTATATTCTGGTCATGAAGTTCAGTAAGTCTTTTATCATAAGGGAATGACAGAAGCAATACTGTTAAAGGTGTTCTTTTAAAAACTCCTCTTTTTATCATTTTAGAGGGTATAGCAGAATTCCTAACTTCAAGACCTAAGTGGATTGAGATCAATTTAAATGTTAGAAAGCAGAAATAATCTTTGTTCTTATTTCTCTTTAGAACCTTAAGGTTTCAGATGTAACATCTTCAGTCATTTTTACACAATCAAAATATTCTAGTCTTCTGTTTGCTTGCCAATCTTACACAAAAACTGAATAAAATACGAAATAGGAATTTGGACACTAGCCTAAAGGGATTGGAAAAACCTGTGTATATGAATCAGATTTTCTCAGTGAGTTTACATTTCTTAATCTTTTCAGGGCTTTGGTTCTTCATTTGCAAAATCAGGATTTGATCAGTTTCTGCCTCACACAAGTAAGGCCTATGAAATGCCTCAATATTAAAATCTCTATGGCTGATAATCTAAGTAAACAGCAACAGTCCTTACACTGGTAGTTACAGCTTTAAGAAAATCACCATATGTTTTGGGACTCACAATAATGCTTTGCAAAGTGGCAGCATGACAATACTGGCTATGTTTGTACATCTTCAGGACAGGCTCCCTGGAGAAAGCCCATGCAATCTTTAAAAGTGTCCTGAAAAAAGAGGCAAGAGAAATTAGAAACTCCTTGACATTTAATTATATTTGTTTATGAAGAAAAAGAGAAAATTACTGCTTTAGTTTAAGGGGTTTACTGAGGAAGAATTTAATACACTGCATGAAAAAATGCTGGAAACTGTGCGGCATTTCTTCAGATGTTCATGCTGGTACTTCCCATGAAGTGAGCATTAAGACAGTCATCTGGGTTTGTTTATCTGTTTGTTCACCCACACCAGTGTGGTGGGGTCCTGAAATGAGAAAGGATCTAGTGTTTGGGGGCTTTTCTCTTTTGAGACTCTTCTCTAACAACTTAACCAATGAGAATGGTCCTCAGGAAAAAGTACATTGGAAGAAAGAGCTTGCTTTGGAGTTAGTAAGGGCTTGGAAGCTGATATGTTTGGACTCTTTTTCACCATGACAGGGTCTGGCTCCAATGTGCCTAAAACACCAAATTTCCTTTACCTCAAATAAAACCTGAGCCAGAAATATTTCAAAATAAATACTTCACATCTAGAATAATGTGGTTGCAGTGGGATATTTATATCCACACAGAAGTAACTGGACAAGATAGAGTCATTGATAAAAAGAAAAGCAGCTAAATTCACCCTTCCTAGTCATTTTAAAGCACCTAAATTATCCATTCATTTATTTGTTTTGTCTCTTCAAGGTACTTTTTAATGTACTCCTTATTGTGGGTAGTTGTTAGGGATGTCACTGTTGGAAATAAAAATTTCAAGGGTTTTTTTGAAAATTCCATATAGATGGAGTTAAAAGAAAAAAACCTCAAAAATAACAGAAAAAACCCCCCACAAAAAACTCAAAATTAGGATTAACAAATTGCAAATAGATTTTTAGCTGTTTAGTATTCTCAGGTAGACAGGCAATTCTGCTTCCTTCCACTCATCAGTCTAGCTTGTTGAGGCCTAACAGAAAGCAAAGAAAGTGCTTAAAACTTCCTCTTTACTTTTGTGTTCTTTTTCATCATATGTTGTTGTCATCCTTTAAAACCTAATTCATGCAGTCATGATTTGGGAAATAATGTGTACTGTTTGAGGACAAAGTCAAGAAATGCCATTCTGAAGGTTGGATGGGTTTAATTTTCTTTTCCTACTCTCTAGGTCATATTGATCATAGTTCCTCAGTAATCATGAAATGCATTACTTAAAATCAACAGATGAAAGGAAAGAGGAAAGACAGGAAGCAATATTTTGTTAAAATCTTATGTATTTATTGTCTCTCAGAGCTTTCTTAATAGTCATTAATTTTAATTAAGTGATACAAATATGGATAACTATTCAGTTAATGGGTTATGCATAGAAAAAGAGAACAAATACTCCCTCTGAAACTTTGATCAGTCTGGGTACTTTGATGGAAAATCAATGTATTAGATCCCAAAGACTCTTATTCTTGTTGAATATGCATAGCATAGTTTAGCAAAAACTCAAATACAGTGTGGACAGAAAATCTTGGGATGTCTCCAACTTTTAGTTACTCATCAGTCTCTGGGTCTCTGTCAATACGGTGTGAACCTAACACAAATGCGAAACAGTTGGGTGACTGTAGACCAATGTCATAGCTGTAATATCTCCCTAGCACAAAAATGATATGGATGTGCCTGGATCCTTGAATAAAAGAAGACAACGAGCTTGAAGCCCAGGAGTGCAGCTAGGAGTCACAGAACTGATATACCAAATGTTGCACACACATGTTTTATATGAATTAAGAAATTGAGCTTTTAACCTGGAGCTCTTTCCATGGTAAGTCCATCAGAAACAACCTACTTATTTCATTCTGTCAAGACATTTTCCACAATGTCTCATAAGGAGTGAAAATGCAGAAGTCTTTATAAAAGTATACTAAGCAGTACATACAAGAACTCTCCTGGTTATCAGTTCCAACTGTGATTTTCTTAGGAGGCCTACCTTCTTTGTCCTTACCTCCTTAAAAACTAGGCTTATTTGAATAGGTGCCATTAAGATTTTGTGAGTTTTCTTCAGCAAATCTTCACCTCATTAATGAATAAAGGTCATACAATGTCTCATTTTAAACTAAATCAATATAGTTATTCACTTTCTAATGTGGTGATTAATGAATATGGCTGCCTAAAAATAAAGTCCATAAGCACTGAGGTGATTTAGTCAGGTGAAACCTCTCCCTTTAGTTTAAAAAGTCATACACCAATAGTACTGAAAGTTGTGGTCATTATAGTGGGCTAGCTCTATGATAATAGTGAAATGGTAGGATCAAAAATCAGGCATTACTAAAATGTTAATGGTACTTGTCATTGTAATCAGGCCAGTGATTTTTAATGAGGAACCCAGCTTGCACAATTTAATTGTGAAACTTTGTTAAGGATATGCTGTTAGGAATGTGACTATACGTCAACAAGACAAAGACCTGACTCCTGCACACTGCAATTTGTTTGGAAATTTTTCACTCAGAATATGTGTATTAGTACGATGCAGATGATAGTCTGACTAATGTAGAACTTGGTAGTATTGTAATAGCAACAGTCATTCAAAAAGCATGACACAGAAGAAAAATCTACCCTGTAAACCTTCTCGCAGATTTAGAAAAAACCCTCAAAACTTGGGGTGTAACAGTGTGTTAGGTTGACTGGAAATAAAGCAAAGAGAGAGAGGTTTAGAAAGAAAAGAAGAAAATTAATTCAGTTACATTATTGATTTGGGAACTATAAGAAAAAAGTTTGAGTCACACCTTGTCCTTCTCAGGAAAGCTGGAAATAACATAGCACAGTAAGTACTTACTGCACAGATCTTGTGCAAATTAAGCAGTTTCTTCAGAACTGCAGTTTCACCTTTGTCAGTTACAGAATGTACCAAGAGCCTGAATTAACCCAAGATAACCTTGCATAGATGAGGACAAAACCAAAACACCAGGTATTAGGTTTTCCCTGCAAGTAGAAAGTGAGGACTGACCTCATGACTCCCAATAGTTTAAGAGATGTCACTCTAATAGCTCCATTTCTCTTCACCTTTGCCAAGAGGGTTTATCATCCAAAGTGGTATCTAGGAAACAAAGCATGGTGAGTATGGGTGCTCTCTGTAAGTTTCCTGAATAAACCAGCTCAGCTGCTGAAAAGTCCATTTATACCATTTCATCCCGAACTAATAAAACTGTATCAAAGTCCAGGAGTCATAAGACCTGAGGCCAAAGATGTCTCAAGTGATAGCTATTTCTTTGGTATAGGTGGTTTGTCTCATGACCTTGCCTTTGCTATGTGGCATTTGAAACACTGGCCTCATTCAGTACTGTCAGTCTCTATCTATATATGTGGGATAGATATAGATATAGATATAGATATAGATATAGATAGATGATATATAGATATAGATATAGATATAGATAGATGATATAGATATAGATAGATATAGATAGATCACAAGTTGAGACATTATTATTTCTACATAGTATATAAATGGCGATAGCATGGGCTATTCACATCTATGTGAAGTTTTAGTCTGCTGTGAGAATCTCTATCCAAATAAGCTTTGTGCAGAAACAATATACCCTATCAAATGCCATGTGGAAAAAAATGGATGTGTGTATTTTTCTACCTCTTGATATGTAACCAGACAAGAGGAGAGACTTCTTACCTGCCACATAAGATCAAATCAGCAGGATTCTTTTCCCAAATAAGTCATCTCTTTCCAAAAATGATGGTTCATACCCAATAAAGCAGAATAATTGGAGGTGATCCTATTAAAAAAATTGTTATTTGGGATTTTTTTTTGGTTGAGTGGGTGGGTTTTTTTAGAACAGGACTTAAGATCTACAGATAGGACTTTGTAGATTAAAGTAATGTAGGTGTTCAATACAACCTGGCTTTGAGTTGCCTTATCTTGACAAGCACTGCCACACTCACCAGCATGCCTTCTGTTTGGCAGATGAATAAAAATTTATATCTTGCTTTACAGAGTGTGGTAAATATTAATTGCTCATTGTGACTTCCTAAGATAAGATATTCAAAGCTCATGTCCTGCAGCACATAGTACTTGAGAACAAATATCTAGCAGGGTCAGCAAACTATGTCACACCTTCTTGCTTCAGATTATATAGGAAACAACTTTCTGGCAGCTCACCACTTGCAGAGCCAGGCTGACCAGAGCAAATTCACAGAACCAGGACTTAATATTTTTCTGTAGGCAATGGTGATCCAAGTATTGTGACCAAAAGTAAAACTTTAACCATGAGGGCAGCCCTAATGAAATGGGAACAGAAAGACAGGGTGAGTCTCACAGAGAACAATTCTTGATCCTTCTAATATCTGGATGTGTTATGCAAATGTTTGTAGTGTCAATACACAGCTTTAAAACAGAGGAACGGGGGTTCAGTTGAGAAACTGGTATCCACAGCAGATCCACTCAACAAGCCACACTATATCTCTGATGATGGATTTACTTTGCCTTTGTAGAGTCTCCTAGAGGCTGTTATGGGAATGAAATCATCATGCTGTAAAGGCTTTGAGAAGTCCTAGTTAGTACTTTTCGACATTCTACAACTCTGCCAAGAACAAGTGATCAGTGAATTTATGTTAATTTTATAATACCTGTAATGAAGCCATGTCCAGTTAGCAACTAAAAGAAGCTGTGACATTTGGCACACATTTACTTTTGTTGACTGAAAGAGGAAAGAAAGTAATGCTTTTGGAGCTTCTGCCATTGCAAGTCTACAATTACTAAGTTTCAATTTTCTTACTACTTTTTGTACCACAAAGGAGTTACAGTATTATGTATGACAATGATTTGTAATGAAAAGGATAGAAATAAAATTTTTCCTTAGTTATATTGTAAAGTATGATTAGCAGCAAGTGATGGACAGTATCATTCTTTATGACTGTACAATTGTCAAAGGTGAAGTGAGAAAACTTTATACCTTGATTTTAATTTTTAAAGAATTTATTTTATATATGAACTGTAAGAATACAGGCTAAGTCTTGCATGAAATAAGATGTAGGTGGAGGTTTTCTGCTGCTTCATGCACCTGTAAATTTATTATGAAAATATTTCTTTGTGACCACATTCAACTGGAAAAGGAACCAGAGTGGTCTGAAGAAAAAAAAATAAGAAAGAAAAGCCAAAAAAGAAGGAAAAAAAAAAAGAAAAAAAAAGAAAATTTAAACCTTAATATAAGTTAGTTTGTTGATTTTACTTTCTCAAAATTTTCATCATTACAAAGATATTTACAAGGAAAAGACCTTTGTGTACTTGAAATTTTTCTGTGTCAGTTCTGAATAAGAAGACAGACATCTAAAATGTCCTATATTTATACTTTCAGAAAGAAATTTTTCACGAACAACAGTACTAATTCTGTAATCCTGAATATAGTTGCAGTTTTTTACTACTATCAGCAGTCCTATTGAAATCTGTGACAATGTCAACATTTGACATTATTTGAAACAAGGTCACAGAGAATATCTTTTACTGAATCAACTTGAAGTTGCTCGAAAATTCTAATATGCTCTTGGATTATTTAAAACAGCTTTCTAGTTTCAGAAAGGAGATAATGTATGATAGCTGCATTACCTCTGCAATAACATTACTCCTTTAACCATATTTGAATAAGTGACTGCCGACCTGAACCTTAATAAAAATTATGCTGCTTTTTTTTCCTTTTTTTTAAAGCACTGTTTGTTTAAACAGCTTTCAAATTCACATTGGTGCCCTATTTCCACATTATCCCTTCATGTGCAGAGCTATAAATGTATATGAATCACATTGAGAACCTGAGTTAGTAAATAACAGAGATGAAAAATAACCTTAATAGAAGAACGCTATCTTACTTTTAAATCAGATGTGATTCCCATCCCACAACATCTACCAGCACAACTGAGTAGGAAGTATAATGATAAAAATAAGCAGGAAGGAGCAAAGGTTAAGGTTTCTTAAACTGACACTGTTATTGAATGGATGGCTCATGAAATTCCACCCTGGGCTCTACCTATGTCTTAGAGAATTCCCCTCTCATCTTAGCTAGCAGCACCTGCCATCATGTTTTTAGATGCAAAAATAAACCTCATCTAGCTGAAACTGCAATGAAATTCTTGATTATTCTAGACAGAATTTTTTTTTAGGAAATCAGGATTAATAGCTCTGACCCTTATAACAGCTGTACTGGGATTTTTGAAAGTTGATGAAATTGTGACTCAAGGATGGAATTTATGTGTGTACATGTGGGGAAGGGTAGCTAGTAGAGAAATGTGTAGCCTTATATATTATGGGCTACTAAATACAGAACATGACAAAACAATTATGGGAAATAGGTACTGTACAACCCCACCTTAATCCAAGTGAAACTGAATCTTGGTTTGCATCATGAAAGACAAATACTTCCCACCGTATGTTGCCTCATAGCACCCTTCAGGGACATTTGTTCACAGCTGACTCAAAGAAGATTACAATCTGTTGAATCATCATTCAATCTTTCATAAACAAGTAAGTAATCTGTGAAAAGCTTCCATATGACTAAGAAGTGTCTTGATTTTTCTATAAAGATGTCAGACATTATAAAGTACAATATGACTGTGGAATTACTTGCTGAAAAAAGACATTGCGGTTTTGATATCATAATAAAACTACTCCTTGAGAACAGCTTTATTTTTTGAAGACAGCAGTGGTGAAAAAAAAACATTATCTGCCATACAGACAAAGGCCCAGTTTATAAATAGTCAAAAGTAACACTAAAAAAATCCCACATGTATGTGAACACAGAGCCATCAAAGACAGTGCAATATACTTCAGTACTGTAAGTTGTTTCTGAGTGAGGGACAGCTCTGATGGTTTCATGAACTGCACTGATTTAAGCTACACTGGAATTCCAGCCTTCTGACAGTTTCTCTGGAGTTATTCCTGGCACTGATATGTATCCCCAAAGTTCAAATGAAGACTCATTCTGTGCTCTTATATCAATAATACCTCTATATAAGGTATAAACAAAGTGACATCTAATAAACAAAAAGCCTCATGGGAATGAAACCATGTCCCCTTTATTCAGCTAGTGGTATAAGTTGTTTCCTGAGAGTTTATTTTTTAACTGATTGCCCTGATCAAAACTGAGAGTAACTTCCAGTTTAGCATGCTAAGAAGCAAATTAGACACCATACAATTATTTCCTGCATTTTCACAAGTTGTTATTAAACTTCCCCTATTCAATCAGTTACTTGTGTTCCAGACCTTTATCTACCTTACCTCAGTGGTATTTTGTATATTTTAATTTGTGGATTCAAAAAACAAAAACTAAAACAAAAAACAGGCAAATAAAAAAATCACAGTCCCAGAATTCACAAAACTCTTTGAAAAGTTTTTACACCCACATTGCTGTGTAACATCTATGAATTTGCTTTTCTATGACTGCTTTTCTTCAATCATTTAGAACTGTCATTCAGGGAGGTTGAGACTACTGAATGAAAATAATGATGCTACTTTTCTGTGTCTGTAGCTGTTCAAGTATAATCCTTGGAAAAAAAACAAACCAAAACCAAACCAAACCAAACCAAACAAAAAACAACAAACAAACAAACACCAAACAAACAGGGGACTTGTGAGCATTCAATTCATTGTAAGTGCCCTTTTACAAGCAGATGCACCAGAAGTTGTTCGCCTTAGCAAAACTCTTTCAATAGCTGTATGTCCTCAGGATCACATGTATGCTTTCAAAAATTGGGAGATCATGCAATATCACTCATAATTTAAATACCTCCTGTCAAATCCCTTAACATCAAATCAAAGTTTCCTTTGAGCAGAATACTGTGGTGTCAGTCTGTCACAAGGTCATGTTCTTACAACAGATAGTGTTACTTTTGAAAGGGAAAAAGTGAGAGTCTGTAGAGTAAGATACTCATATAAAACTGTAAAAATTAAATGCAGTGAATCCAAAGCTGTATGTAATATGCAATACAGTAACAAGAAATCAATTCACTACATCTACAACATATAGCTTAATTAAAGAACTAAGCCCTTCACAACTGTTTTGGTTTAGCTTGGGAAAATGCTAACTGCTCAATAGTCCATCAGAGTCCTTCCACTAGAGAAAGGGAGGAGTTAAAAATAACCGAAGAAGAAGAAAAAAAATCCAAACCCCAAAGCTTCCTATATTTGTACAAAAGAGAGACAACTAAAAACAGAATATTATATAACACACACATATATACATAAATGTGGAAAAGAACAATAACAACCACTGAGTCACCCACTTAAAAAACACAGACCTCCACCACTTCAGCTCACAAAAACACTCCAACAAACTCCCTCAAAAGGATACCTGGCAAGAGAGGAGAAAACCAATGACAAAAGAAAAAAAAAAGTACTTCCCAAACCAAACAGCTGTGAAGTGGTGATGAGGCCCAACACCCCCAGCAACAGCGATACCAGGTCTGCTCAGCACTGAGCCATAAAGGGTAAAGAGAGCTAGGGACCTCTTACACTTTCTTTTATATTTGATTTGACATCAAAATGATATGAAATATCTCTTTGGTTGCTTCAGTTGGGTGATACTTGTCCCCTTAAATCTATGTCACACTCTCTGGGCCTGAAAAAACTGAGGTCTAGTTAAAACTAAAGCCAAAACTACTGCAAATCCCAAAAGTTAGCAGCTTTCTTTTCACCTGTTATAACAGGTTATCTATCTATTCATGCATAACCACATTTCAAGCTACCAAACTCACAAGGTACTTTTTCACACAAAAAGTTTCTAAGTATTGCCATAGAAAGCTAAGCATTCAAGGAATAACAGGTAACGTCTTCTCTTCGAAGATATACACAAAGGCTGGCTAAATATTAGTATTGACCCTTAAGCTAAAATCCAAATTTAGATATATATCCATGGTTTTCAGGGATAAACATAGGGAAGAAGAAAAAACCCACAGCATTATCTGTTGCATGAGACCTAAATATATGCATGGGTTTTCCCTTAGTTTATGCTAAATTTTAACTGACAATAACAAAAATAAAACCAAATAAAATTACACAGTGTCTTGTGAGCTTCCTATTTACCTTACAATTCTATTCCTATAATTACACTGGTCATTATAATAAAATGCTAGCTCTTTGACACCAAAGTGCCCTGGGATACTGAAGAAATGAGGATTTCAGATTATACTGTGCTATCATATTAGTCTAAAGTTAAGATGTTGATAAATGAGCAAAGTAGAACCTATTACTAATGGGGAAAAAAACCCACCTAAAACCATGTAGGATAGAACAGTATGCCTCTTACTGTAGTACAGCTCTCACTAGTTGCTCTCCTGGGAAGACCTGTGATGAATATCTCCAATTTGCTACCTGAAGAGAACAGTCAGTGCACTTGCGTAGTTACTCTGCCTTCCTTCCCCTGAAATCATATTCTCCTCCTAATTCATCACCCAGGTCATTGTACTGATCTCCTAGAATAAAAATAAAAGTTACAATAGGCTGTGAATATTATACCCATCTCTGCTTAGTTTATTTACTTTTACAAGGGGAAAAAAGCCCAGTGTTTGATTAATTTTGTGCTAAATATCTTCTAAAAATGTGTAAGATTGTGGTGGTTTGGTCTGGGCTGACTTCCAGGTGTCCACCAAAGCTGCACTACCACTTCCCTCCTCAATTGGACAGGGGAGAGAAAATATAACAAATGGCCTGTGGGTTGATATAAGGGCAGGGAGATATCACTCACCAGGTATCGTCACAGGCAAAAAAACCCTTGACTTGGAGAAAATTAATTGAATCTGTTACCAATCAAAATCAGACCAAGGTACTGAGAAGTAAAACAAATAATAAAACCACCTTCCCCCATCCCTCCCTCCTTCCTGGGTTTAACTTTATTCCCAGTTCTCTTCCTTCTCCACCCCCAGAGGTTCAGGGAGATGGTGAATGGGGGTTATGGTCACACATGTTGTTTCTGCTGCTACTTTTTGTCAAGGAAAAGAGTGCTTCCCCTGCTCCAGCATGGGATCCCTCCTGTGGCAGACAGCCCTATTGGAATTTCTGCAGTCTGAGTCCTTCCCACAGGTCACAGTTCTTCACTAACTGTTCCAGCATGCACCTCTTTCCATGGGCTGCAGTCCTTCAAGAACAGACTGTATGAGTGGGCCCCCCAGAGGTCAGAAGTTCTAAATAAACCTGCCCAAGGGTGGGCTCCTCTCTCCATAGGTAGAGCGGTTCTGCCAGAGCCTGTTCTAGAACAGGCTTTCCACTGGGTCACAGACTCCTTTTGGCATCCACTTATTCTGGCATGGACTCCTTGACAGGCTGCAGGTGGATCTCAGCTTCATCGTGGATCTCTACGGGCTGCAGGGGAAACTCTGCTCTGGCATCTGGAGCACCTCCTCTCCTTCCTTCCTTGCTGACTTTGGCATCTACAGAGCTGTTTCTCTCACGTACTCTCACTCCTCTCTTCTGTAGCCACAATTACCTCTGTCTAATAATTTTTTTTCCTTTTTAAATACATTATCACAGAGACATTACTACTACTGCTGATCTGGTCAGCCTTGACCAGCAGTGGGTCCCTCTTAGAGCCAGCTGCCATTGGCTGTGTTGGACATGGGGCGTTTCAGACAGCTTCTCAGAGAAACCATCCCTGTAGCCCTCACAGTACTAGGACCTTGCCACTCAAATCCCATATGTAATCTCAGAGGTCAGTGCCACATGATCCACCCTTTGATGTGCAAAAACCTCTGGCCAAGATTTTCACAAGGGGCTATGTTCTACAATTCCCCACTCAAAGCACATTAAATGGTTTGATTTCAGAAAACGCTTATCAGATTCTGTTTGAAAGCTGATAACTTGTGAAATATCTCAGAGTAGATATTCTAGAATGTAGGGGCATCAGAATCACTGATTGTCATGATCTTATTAACTCCCACCAAAGATTTACAGTCTTCTATCAAAGTACTGAAAATAGACTAGTGCCTAGCTTAGCAAAGTCACATATTATGGATTGTTTTACTCATCTAGTAACTGAGTGTATAAAATCTTGCCTATTTCAAATATTATCTTGAAGTATTATATGCATTGCAAATCTAAAGTAGCTACTGTTTTGAACTTAATTTTTTAAGTAAGTACTTTTGTCTGTTTCAACTGAGGTAGAATGCTGCTGTGGAACCAAATTTTGGATTTGTTCTGAAAACAGTGTTGATAACATAGGGATGTGTTTGCCACTGTTGAGCTGTGCTTACACAGAGTCAAAGCCTTTTCTGCTCTCACCCCACCCCACTAGTGAGAAGGCTGGGGGTGCACAAAAAGTTGGGAGGGGACACAACTGGGACAGCTTAACACAACTGACCCAAGGGATTTTCCATACAATATGGTGCCAGTATATAAAGCGGGGCAAAGAAGGAGGAAGGCAGGGAAGGGAGAGAGAGAGCAGTTGGAGTGATTATGTTTGTTTTCCCAAGTCATCATTACACGTGATGGAGTCCTGTCCTTCTGGAGATGACTGAACATCTGCCTGCCCATGGGAAATGGTGAATTAATTTCTTGTTCTGCTCTGCTTGTGTGTGCAGCTTTTGCTTTACCTATTAAACTTTACCTCAATGCACAAGTTTTCTCACTCTTTTCTTCTGATGCTCTCCCTCATACCAGTGGGAGGAAGTGAGAGTGTGACTGCATGGGGCTTATGTGCAGACTGGGGTTAAACCATGACAGCACGTAACAGAAGGTGGTCTGGTTCATTTAACACAGGACTTAAGCACAGAAATTTGTGTGTTTCCATAGAGAAAAGCCTGGGTTATAAAGCTGGTTAACAGTACAAAATATTTTCAGAAATTCTGTAAATGCTGTGGTTTCAATATGTGCAAAAATGCTTCTAGTTTTATTAAGTGACAGCTCTCATCTATACTTCAGGGAAAAAAGTTTTTATAGTGTGCCAGAGAAATCTACAGTCTTTCCTAATAGCATGTTTAAAACAAAAAAGTAATTTCAAAGTCTGATTTAAACACTCATAGATTGAGAAGAATCAGAAATGTACTTTACTCTCTAGTCTCATGGTTACGTGGTCTTGATTTTGTCACATTTGATCACTCAGTGCATCATGAACCCCACTTTTTGAGCTGAACCATTGACTGAAACCAACCATTTGCCATTATCCTCCATTAATAACTAGTGCTAATTAAAATAACAATCCATAAATCCTAGGAACATATTTGTAATAAGATGTGAGTGTCAACAGGATGGCTTTTGGTGAAAGACAGAAGAGTGATTTGCTCTTAGAATAAATTAAATATTGCTCTGTGCCTCCAAACTCCTTTCACCATGATCATATCTTCTGTGTGAACCTAGTCAGAGGGATGCAGATAATATATGGTCTATAACAAAACCCATGAGTATATAATTTTTTACTGGAAAACTTTTTTTTTTTTACTCTTTTAATTGTGTGGCTGCAGGACTAAATTTTAACAAACTTGTACACCATGCATCAACCTGTCTGAGACTGGGGAAATGGCAGACACAAGGTCTGGCTTAACTAGTTGAGGATGTAAAAAAATATTCCTTTTTTGTCATAAGGTACTAAATTGAGGAAATACATGTAGATTTTTAGATCTGTAGACAGAGTAGAATTGGAAGACTTGCTCGGTTCTTACAAGCTTGCCTAAAACATTACTAAAGAGCTTACATTTTCACGTTGGAGTTTCCAGAGCAATTTTCCATGCAGCCTATATCTGAAGCTACCCAGGCTTTTTACAACAAAGTCAGTCTTTTTTTAAGAACAAATATTTAATTTGCATCCTCACTAAGAGCTCGACTGCATGACCTAATAATCTCAGCCATATCAGAATTGAAATGAAGTACAGGAAGTAGGAGTTGTTAATTCCTGTTCTTTTTACTCAATTTTGATTTGAATTATCATCTTGGTTTTGTGCAGAGCAGTGAAATAGGAATTGTTAGTCTTTCTCCCTTAATTTATTTCAACCTCTCTAAAGCAGAGTTAAGAATGGGTTTTCCTGCAGCAACTGGCTTTTACAGAAGCATTTGCAGTACAAAATTTATACTTAAAAGCTGAGAGTGTGGTGCTCAGAGAAATTTAAAATTACTGGCATGTTACTGATTTGTAGATTAGTAATTGTAAATGGCTCAAACACAATCTTTGTGGTTCAATAAATCTCTTAAATCACCTATTTTCAGAGGATAAACATACATATTAAAAGGCAATATTACTTATAACTCTTAGATATGTCTCTTGCAAGTCTGTAGTCCTATACTGTCTATTTAACAAAAACAAAAGGATGCTTCGTGTGTCCTTTAAAAAGGTTGTGACTTCATAATTGTTAAGCACCTTTAAGTATGTAAAATACTGTGTAGTTGAAACCTTTTAAATGACTACGAACCATTTTGAAATAAAAATGCAATTAGGCCAAACCATGTTTTTGAACAATTGAAGAAAATGCTGATCCTTGGAAAAAAGTTTAAAACAAAAGCAAATTAAAAAGAGAAGTGAACCTGATTGACATTGTTAGTTTTGCTTCTGTGTGGTTTATTTTGTCTCAGAGTGTGGATAAATGTCTGTGTACATTTCACATGACTCCTTTTAGTGTGTTTCTGCTCATGTTTGCAAGTGTGCATTCACTCTCAGATGCTGATGCAATCATACTTGTTGCATGTGCACTAACACCGTACTAAAATGTGAGAGTTTGAAGTTGCTGGAAATCTCTTTCTCTTTCTTACCCCATGAGATCCCAAATCCACAGCTAACATGTCTAACGAGGTCGTTGTGGCTGTGCCTTGGTGTAATTCATGATCTCAAAGAGCATGGTCCTGTCGACAAGCAAAGTCAGAACCCTGAACTTTGGAAGAGACAACTCTCAGTTTTTTAAAGAATTAGTTGACAAGATCCTTGGAAAACTGTCCTTAGGGACAGCATGGATGAACAGAGCTGGCAACCCTTTAAGGCCATGTCTCTTAGCATACAAGAGTTCTTCATTCTCATGTGTAGGAAATCAGGCAAGACAGACTAGAAATTGACACGGCTGAGCAAGGCTCTGCTCCTTAAACGGAGGAGTAAGATGGAAATGTACAGCCAGTGGAAGCAGGGAGGTGACCTGGGAACAGTACAGAGGTTCGGGTCACACACACAGGGATGGGATAAGGAAAGCCAGGCACAGATAGAACTGGACTTTGCAAGGGATGTGAAGAATAACAAGAAGGGATTCTATAAGTACATAGGTCAGAAAAATGTACTCTTCCAATAAATAAGAGAGAACTAGTGACAATGGATATGAAGAAGGCTGAGGTGCTCAATGAGTTCTTTCCCTCAATCTTCACTAGCAGTCAGATTTTACACTTTTCTCAAATTTCTAACGTTTAGGCGGGAGTTGGAGGAGTGAAGTTCCTCCCACTCTAAGTGAAGAGTAAATTTGAGACCACTTGATGAAACTGAATAGCCACAAGTCTATGGAGTCTGATGAGATGCAACTCAGGGTCCTGAGGGAACTGCTGAATATTGTTGCCAAGATCCTCTCCATCATAATTGAAGGTGATTGTAGTCAGGTTAAGTCCCTAGTGACTGGAAAAAGGGAAACATTGCTACTATTTTTAAAAAGGATAGAAAGGAAGATGCAGAAACTACAAACCAGTAAAGCCCCACCTTTTTCTTGGGAAGATCATGGACCAGACACTCATGGAAATAATGTTAAAGCCCATGAAAAACAAGAAGGTTGTCTGAGACAGCCTGCATGATTTTAGCAAGTGCAGATCACACCTGACCACTCTGGTGGTCTTCTAGAATGGAGTGGAAGCAAAGGTCAACAAGGGGAAACTGACCAGTGTCATCTACCTAGAGTTCTGTAAGGCCTTCAACATGGCACCACATGACAGTCTTCTGTCCAAAACAATCAGGTATTTGAAGAGGACTATTTGATAGGGAAGGAATTGGTTAGATGGACACGGCCAGAGAGTTAGAGTCAATGGCTCTATGTTCATATGGAGACTAGTGATGACCGTTGTCCCTCAGGGCTCTGACTTGGGACTGGTGTTCTTTAATATCTTTATCAATGACATAGACAGTGAGATTAGGTGCATCCTCCAATTTTCACATTACACAAAGATGAGTGATGCAGTTGATGCAACAAAAGGACTTTGTGCCATCCAGAGGGAATTGGACATACTTGAGAAGTGGGCCCAAAAAAATTTCACAAGATAGATATATTAATGCCAAGTCCCATAACATCAAAAAGAAAAAAAAAAGGACAAATATAAATATTTTGTGGTGGTTAGAAAAAAAAACCACAAGGCAGGTACAACTACTTGGATAAAGAATATTTTCATAAAGACTTATTTTGAGTTCCCCTTGCCCATTTATTTCCTTAGTTCTGAAATCTACATTCATGATTGTTCTAAAATAATAGTTGAAACATTAGGCTTGGCTGGCATGTTTCCAAAGCAGACTCCTTAGACTTAAAAGGTTTCTGGACCACACTATGCAGCATTGTCATGAAATGAACAGAAACCAATCTGTGGTGACTCACAGTCACTTGATTGTTTAAGAGGGTTTTTTTAATTAAAAAACAAATGAAAAAAACATTAGTGATTATAATATACCTTTCCAATATGCAGTGAGGAAAAAACCAGAAGATTCAAAGATAATTACCCCATAACAGCAATGTTAATATTATCGTGTCACAATCCCATCTTTTTGTCATTGCATTAGCTGACTTTATTAGGACCTTTAAAAGATCTGCTTTGAGAACGCAGTTAGCATTGAACAAAGCATTTAAAAGAGACATTTTGTAGTTTTTTTGTACAATAAATAATTTTTAAAAAACCCCAAAGCCAAAACAAACCAACAACAGAAAAAATATTTGTTTTCTCAACATTTGCATTTCCCTTCCACACATTTGCCCCTTTTTTCTTCAGTCACTTATCTGTTCTGTCCATGCTGTTCCCTTGCAGTATTATTCCTAAATTATTTTATTTATGTAATACCTTCCAATTGCATACCTACTTTTTGTCAATATCTCTATTGGGGCCTCTTTACCTTCCATGAAATCCCACTGCCTTTAGATCTCTTGTCTTGGATCACGCTATTCCTTTTAGCTTAAGGTGCTTATATGATACCCTATAAAATTATCACAGTACAACAGGTCAGTCCTCAGTCCTGATAATGAGATGGTCTCTTCTCTCAAGAGGAATTAAAAGAAAAGTAAGTATTTCCCATCCTGGTGGAATAAGCAATCAAATTGTTCCGACTGCCAAAGCACCCTGCCCCTTAAAATCTTCTTTCATGCTGTTTGCTGCTTGCTTATGTACTTCTGATTTAGGCATGAAACTCAACAATTTACTGTATTGGACTAGGCCTGGAGAATACTCAGTCTGCTTGTTATGTTCTCCTCTGTGAAATAGGGCTGGCTTGTCCCTCATTTGGGTGGTAGTCATTGAGGTAGACCAGCCTGCTACAGTCCTAACTATTAGATATTAGCCCCAAAGATGACTGGCTTAACTAGACAATCCACAAAGGTGCAGGTTTCTGACCTGAGTGGCAATATCATACACACATTTAGAGGTGGATAATTGATTCATAGTGTATCAATTCTTTCTGATACACTCCTGCAGGAATATATATATGAATACGCATATTCACTAAGGACATCTATTAGCTCTGACACAAATATATGATTGACTTGTTTATTGGGTCCTTTGTCAAACATCTGCACTAAGTATCTTTTACTTTGGATTGCAAAACTGCAATCAAATGTCTGCAATGTTTTCCTAGATTTTAAAAGTATATATTGCAAAGCTCTACTAAAACCAGTAAAAAATGTCTCTCCATGGAAGTATACTAATTATTATGGGCAATATTAGGAACAGGATTGCCACCACATTTAAATGAACAACTGATTGATACTGGAATATGCTGGGTTGTTCTGAAAGCATAATTCTCATAGCTATTAATGTTATTTTTAAACCGACTAAATATAGATTAGAAGTCAAATGAAAATATCTTTAAAGGCTTGTGATTGTTTATGCAATCCTGAAAGGTATTTGAGAATTCTTAGTCAGGACATCTTAAATATCATTGCCAAGTGACTTCAGAATCATAGTACCAATGTAATGTTGCTTCAAGAAACACCTGAGTGACATTTAGTATTTAATGCTTCCCTGGACTTCTCTGCAAAGATTAGAGAAGAAACAGTTTTAGATTCTGAGTCAATGTTATCACACTCAAACTGATAAAACACAAACCAGAGAATATTGCCCCAATGGCCTCCAGGTGAAGTACATTTCTGTAAGAGAAATTTTTCCACATCTTCTGAAGTGTATGTGTTAGAAAGGTTACAGGTTTCTGCCTGCTTGCTAAGAATTTGTTTTTGGGATGTCCATGAACAGTTCAGATTTACCCCAGAGGGGAATCTGATATTTTAGAAATACATATACACTGGAAGTGGAATAAATTCAAACTGAAGTTTAAGGAAATCAGGGCTTTTCTGCTGAAGACAGTACAAAAGAGATAAAAAAACAACCAACCAACCAACCAAAAACCCCCAAAAAAGTAACCAAATTAAAACCAATCAAAACCCCAACAAAACAAACAAAAAAAACCAAAACCAAACAAAAAATCAAAGACAAACCACAGCAGAACAGAAAAAAACCCCAAACCTATGAAACAAACGAGCATTGATACACATTTTAATGTTTTTTAGTAGTTCCAGTTCTTTTGACTAAAATGTAAGGAGAAAGAGCTGGTCTGCACAGAAAGTATGTGCTTTGCTGTTTGAAGTTAGGGCTCATCTTACAGGTTCACAAATTGATGAGAGATGCAAGGTGCAAACATGAATAAAGAATCTAAGGAGATCTGTGGAAGATGTCCTAGGAGCAGGCTGTCCACAGTGTTTGATTAATTGAGAAATGAAGTCTCTGAATTTCATTGCTTTCTCTGATTTGTGGGGTTCATGTATTAGACACTGTGTCTCAATCTTGAAAGACATATCCAACTCTTGAGATGTGTATCCTGACCACATCCCTCATAAGCAGCAAGAAGTACTCTATTATTCTGTACATATATTGTTTATCTTTTGAAAGACACCTTGAATTGAGAAGAAGAGAGGTACATGTGTTGGAATTTTTTAGGGGGAAAGGAAGGTGAGAGATGCCTCACAGGGTCATCTGGTTATGCTGAAAAAGCTCAACATCTGCAAGATTACTGAAAAAAAAATCCCATATTCACTAATACTTGTTCAGCTACATGTAGTAAATCTGCTCTGGCAAGTATTTGCAATCCCTTTTGTTTGCTTTCTGTGAATATTCAGGAGAATAATGTTTGATCAAAGAGATAGTGTTCCAAACTCTTTTGCAAATATGTATTTATGAGAAAAGTATTTGCATGGGGATCTTGAAAGCTGAGATTTTCCACATAATGATAGATTTAACTCCTCTGCCTCCAAATTTTGCAGAAAATGGAAAGAAAATGTACCATCACACTTTCTTTCTTAGTTTAGTACATTGTGTTAATAATCCTAAAAACAGTGACTTCTGCAAGACTATTTGCACTGTCAGAATTATCTTTAAAGACACAAGTTTTAAGAAGGGATCACCAATAGACTAGAGGTAGGATTGAGATCTGTGTTAATTTATTTACTTCTATAGCACTGAGTCATATTTAGGTCCCAATTTGTTTATCCAGATACAGGTATCTAGTAATGTTGTGATGACCTGGGCTCTTGTTGATACTTTCCTTGTCTTCCATAGCTCGTGCATCTCACCATCCAACCCTAGGAAGATGTGCCACATACCCTGGGACACTTTGAATACCACTAAGTGCCATGGTTAGAACACTGAATTGCACCCTTTGTTCAGGTCTCAGTTTCTTAGATTACCTCCGAAGTAGCAAGGAAATCTTCCTTTCCTAGGAAAGAATACTATGATGATGAAAACTGCCACAGACTGTAGTGCTTGCATATGATAGTGATGATACTTATATAAGAAACTACAAGAAAAATTCTGATTACAGGGACCTTTTTCTTTGAGAACATCTTCCCAAAGTAAATCAGATAACACCCATAAAATCACCAGTGTTTAAATACACAAGAAAAATATATTCAATAGAAGCGTATTTGTGCAGGAATTTGTTAGTTGTTTGGGAATATTGTATTTTTCAATGATTTTATGAACAACTAATTAGAGCGGTTTCATTTCAGATTTTTAACTTTTATGGTCACATAATGAGTGAGATTCATAACTTATCATCCTGTAATATTTCCTCTTATTGGCACCATGATACTCTTGATTAACTGTGGTTATTGAGGAAATCAAGACAGAAGAATAGGGAATAAAACAGGATCTTATAAGTCTAAAAATATGTATATGTTTTCATAGGGAAAACATTTTAAATTAATTTTATTTATGGATTATTTTGTTACAGTATATTATTACAGTAGTGCATGCAAAAAATGATATTAAATATAAAATTCCAAATTCATATTGGTAACAAAAATATCTTTTCAAAACTCTTAATCTGAAGGATTATGGATGCCCAGTTATACAAGTACATATCTGCCCTCTAGGGATTGGAAATGGATACAGAATCAGCTGTGAATGATGTACTAAGTTTGATTTAGCAGGACAGCATGTTCACATGTGTATTTGCACACAGTATAAAGAAAGTCACACATCACTCAGTGTTCCTTGTACAGACAAAGATGATCCAGCTTATACTGCATTTTAAGAAACTCCTAGGCATTAAAACAGGTTAGCAAAGTGTTAAGAATCAATGACTGAAAAAAACTCTTCATATATATCATTCATTCATTGACAATCCCTATTCATATGACCTCAAAAATATCAGTCTAAGAAAATAAGTATTCCAATAAGCTACAAGGGAAAGGACTCATGCTTAAAATCTGTACCAAAGTAGGATAAGGTTTCATAGCCTTTCTTTTATATGTGCATAATCCACACATAGCTGTATTGCTGCAAACTGTGAATTTTCTGTACCAGTAATTTAAGGACTACACACATGACATCCAGCAGTTCCACTGGGGAATAGTAAGTGAAGTAATTTCACTGTTTAGAAATTCCAGCAAATCACAAGTAAAACATAATCTAACTTTATTGGCATTTTTATTCATTAGCTATATCAACTTCTTTTTTTTTTCCTGACAGACAGAAACACCAAGAAATGACACCACTGTTTGAACTTGAGGAAATTCATATAAAGAAGAGATGCATATCTGACATACAGCCACTATTATCTGACTGATATTCTTAGACACTTATCATTAAATAGTCACCCCTCTGCCCCTTCCAAATGCTTGAAGCTGGAGAGGACCAGGTTTCCCGGAACCATGTCCAGATGGCTTTTGCATATCTCTATTCCTTCTCTTCAAGGATGGAGACTCTGCAACCTCTTTGAACAACTTGTGCCAGTGCTCTGTCACGCTTATGCTCTTAAAGTGTTTTCTGAAGTCCGAAGGAAGCATCCTATGTTTCAGTTTGTGGCCATTGTCTCTGGTCCTGTCACTGGGCATTGCTGAAAAAAACCTGGCTGTCTTCTTTGCACTCTCCCCTCAGGTTTTGATATTCATTGATAAGATCCCCCTGAGATTACTATTCTCTATGATGAACAGGCTATTTCTGTACAAAACCAAAAAAGATGTTATTTAATATTTTCAGTCATAATAATTCTCAAAGATGCTTGTATAAATGTGTTAGTCCAATTTTAATCAATAGCAGGGACATTATATAATAAGATTTGCATTGCTCATTTTGACATTGAGTTTTTAACTTAGACTAAATTAAAATGTTACCACTGAGAAGAATTTCTTTTCTAAAGGTCATAAACTAAAATTATGTCTTTTGCCTTCAAGTGGAAAACAAGCAAACAAAAAAACAAGAACAAAAAAGAGTCATTCTTATAACCAGTCACTAAAATACTGAGATAAGAGAAGAAAAGGTAACATTTAATGCAAAACAAAAAGTGATCAGACTGAAGGAAGAGGAACCTGGGCATCCTGAAACAGAGAGCAGATAAACCAAATAATATAAAGAGAAAGGAATTGATATTAATTGAAAAACTGTTTAAGAAGAAGGAGGCTGAAATGGGAAGCCTTGAAAATGGAATGAAATCCTAAAAAACCCCAAACAAAACAAAACAAAACTAAAACAACAATAACAACAAAAGTAAAACCAAAAAGAGTAAAAAGAGAGAAAGATAAGTATACAAAAGGGAATAGTAACCATCTCCTAATTGAGGTTCCATCTTTGGATAGTCTATGAAAACCAACAGTGAACTATATGCGACACTGCAATACAAGCTCTTGTCGATAATAGTCAAATTGATTAATTGCTAAGGCACACAACTGGGAATTAAGATATACTATCTCCATTCCCATTTTTCAAATATTCAGTGTATGTTTTGACCACAATAATTGTACAAGTGGATCAGTAATATTTCAATTAGTATTAGTCCTTTTGCATAATTTACAATATGTATTACTAATTATACAAATGAATATTAAGTTGAAATGTAAATCCAAACCAGGTTCTTCGCAGCAGTGAATGGCAGGAGGAGAAGAAATGACAGACACAAACATGTCTGCATGTTTGACTTTTTTATGGAAAAAATATTTTGACTTTATATGGAAAAAATATTATTCACTATGGGCACTGTCAGGCACTGAGACAGTGCACAGAGAAGCAGTCAGTGTCCATCCTTTGATATTTTCAAGACCAAGCAGGATAAACCTCTGAGTAACCTACTCTGATATCATATCTCTCTCCACTACTTTCAGTAGGTTATTGGACCAAAGACCTCCCAGACTTCCTCCTAACCTGAATCATGCTCTAATCCTATGGTTCTACCTAAAATAGAAGTTTAATTTTATGTCTGACCATTTCAAGTAGACTAGATGCCATATGATTGCGTTAGAACAGTGTTAAGCTTAATGAAACACACCTTTTCTCTCAAAAAGGTTTGTGTTGGACCTCAAGCACAGGAGTAGATGCACTGTCCCACCTCTTCATGCCTTTCCCCTGGTCACACAGGAAGGACGACAGTTCACCATGTGACTCACGCTTGGGGTTTGCTCTCTGTTGAGGTGAGGCAGGAGAGAAAGACAGCTTGCTTTGGCTGTAAGGCTTCTCCTTGCAGTGGCTACATTCACAGCAGGTATGAGTTGAGCTGTCTGAACTCACAAAACCAGTCAGTACAAGGACTAAAATGAGCATCTCGTAGAACTTCTTTATCTTATTTGTTCTAGATGTACCGTAACAAAGCAGAAATCAAGGAATGTTTCTATAACAATGCTCCCAGGAACCCTGCCAACATTCTGGGAGACTTGCTAATGTCCTTCGTTTCCCAGCCAATACACCAATTATCTGTCTTGGGTTGAGCTGGCAAAATGCCAACTGTCCAGGACAGAGTGAAAAGGATTCCTCCTCCCCACAACCAGCTAAGGGAAAAAGAAGAGGGAGAGGTAAAAAAAAAACCCAAACCTCAAAGCAGGTTTATGCTGAAACTAACTACATGTATTTGTACAGAAAAGAGAAAATTAAGAGAAAACCACAATATAACACACACCCACACAAGTTATGCACAACAAGAAATAATTTCCCACTTCTCAGTAAACACAAGTTCTACCATTTGAACTACAAATCATTCTAGAGAAGTCAATTCTTCAGAGACAGACTTAAGCAGAGAGAAAAGTTAAGAACAAACATTTTACTTCCCTAAGATAACATGATGGTAAGCTGGTGCTCCGGGCTTGGGCCTCCCCATCCCTCCTGGGATGGCAGAGTGTCTTGCTGGGACCACAGCTGTAAAGCAACTGTCTAAGCCACACCCACACACCAGCTCTTACCCCTTTTGAGATGATGCAATATGGTATGGAATACAATATTATTGGCTAGAAGAAGTCAGCTGTTAGCTAGCTCAGCCCAGCTCAAGTCAGCTGACAATTCCCAGGCCTACCTGAACTTTTAAAACCTAAATTTAGGCCCATCTGGCCAAACCCATAACACAGCTACACCAATGCTATAACCTTGGGTTCAGTCATTTTGCCATGTGAGAAAGTCAGGCTTATGCTTCTTAGAATATCATCTCCAGATAAACTCTTTATATCTCCATTCTGTGTCCATAATACACATTATTCCATAAGGGCATTGTCAGGATACAGTCTTTATTATATGTGAGATGTTAAATTTATGTAGTTATGAAAAGCCTATAATCGTAAATTAAATTAAAGAAATCACATTTTAATTTTACCAAGTAATTGCATGCCTTATCTCAGAAAAAAGCAGAAAACTCCATCTAGCTGAGCAGGATAAACCTAGCCAGAAAAATGGAAAGCTAAACATGACACTGTGCTTTGATTTTGGAACAAAGTTAGTAGTTCGAAAGAAAATCATTACCTAGCTAGCATAAAGCATCAAAGAAGAGTCTGCTAATGAGCCCAAAATAGCCCACAGCAGAGAATAGCTTTAAGCTGAGCTGCATTTCTCCTTTACTTGTGGAGTCAGCTTTTTGTGGACTCAGGCGTATAATATCAGGGAAAGTTCAGGGTGTGGTGTCCTGGTTCAGAAGGTGAGACCAGTTATCACTGGGTGGGGGTGATCAAAGCTGTGTATTCTAACCCCTCTATTCATTTCCCAAGAACAATGGACCATTAGCAGCAGCTGCCCAGGGAATCATTAGCACCTTCACACCCAGCCTGGGGGGTGGCATGGCTGCTAATGGGCCATCAACAGTTCAGGGATACCCCATGACTCTCAGAGTTAACCACCCATTGTGTGAGTCCCCACCTTGGGGGAGGGACTGGGTGCTCCCAGAGGGTACATAGGTGGTGGGTAAGAAGACTGCAGGAACCACTTGTCAGATCCAGAGGAGCAGCAGGACCTTGACAGGAGGGGACCACTGCTCTTGACCAGACTACAGCCATCACCTGCACCAACAGGTTTCTCCCTTCCTTTTGCTTTGGACTTGGGGGAACCACGCAGGTCTCAGCACAAGGGCTAACAAACCCCTTTTGGGTTTGTGCCCCAGGGCACTGGGTTACACTGCTAGGTTTTGTGAGTTGAAAGCAATTTCTCTTGGTGTCAGTGTATTTATGGTAATATCTTACATTAAATTGTAACTGTGACTTATAATCTCTCTTGTGGTGGGTCCATTTCTCCTGCCAGTTTACCTTTAAACCAGCAAATGTGGCAAGATGAAAAACATGCTTTTCAGATCTCTTGTTTCCCCTCTGAATTGAGTTTCACCAAAATGGTGTAGTTTTCGTCAGAGATTGCTTTCAGAAGAGCTGGGCATGAGCCAATGAGAGGAGTCCATCTGACAGTCCAAGTCAACTGGCATCACATGAGGGAAGTTGAAGATGCTTGCACTCTGAAAGGGATACTATCAAGCTCAAAGAGAATGTGCTCCATTCCCACTGGAGGCCAATGCTGGGATTTACATTGTGAGTGACATGCACCTGTGACAGTATCTTTCAACTAAGCAAGTTTTCCAAGGTGCTGTCTCAGGGCCAACATGCAAAGAGTCTGTTTAGCCAGACTAATGGCAAGTGCTGAGTATTCATCTGTGTGCAAAATATTGCAAACTGTCCAGCTCTTAATATTCTTCAGCATTTCTTTTCTTCTTAGGAAGAGAGAGCTGAAGAACATCTCTTTAGTTTTAGCCATCCAGAAGCTAGGCTTGTTAGGAAAGGAGGAGCTGCCTTCTCAAAGTACTTTTATTTCCAGTGAAAATAGATAGAGCCTTGATGCCTACCTTACAGCTGGGAAAAAGGAAGTGAACGGAATCTCATGCAAAGTACCTGCCCTAAATGCTTAGGTCAGAAATATTGTGGCAAACCTGGGAACTTAATTCAGATCTCCTGGATTCTGATCCAGTACTTCAATCACAAGACTATGTTTTGTTGACTGGATGTAATGCATGGAAAAAAGCCTGTTTCTACCATCATTATCCTGTATTTTAGAAAGGATAGAGCAGTCTTCCCCAAAAATTTGAGTTGGCTAGTCAGTGCCTGGTGACTTCTCAGATCATTACTCTTAAAGAAATAAAATCACAATATAATTTTTAAAATATCTATAAGATAATAAGATCTTGCTAAAATATGTACATGAAAGATCACTGTTTCAGGTTCTGCACAAAACATGTTGATCTATAGATTCCTGTCTCATAATAGCTACCTTATTTATAACGAGTTTTCTTTCTCCTACAGTGGTTCTTGCAATAATAAATTTTCCTAGTGATTTTTGAATCATGGAAGAAATCTAACTGTATTTTATCCAGCTGTTTGGACAAATTAACAATGCCAGCTATGATCTTGGTTAATATAGTAGCTAAGGATGAAGTACATGTTCAGAAGTCAATTGTATGTAAGAAGCTTGTGCTCCTGACCCTATGTTAGCTTAGGGTGAAAGACACAGACAAACAAAAGTGGCATCCTGTGGTCTTTAATCAACTCTCTTTACCAATGTCTGCTCAGAGGTTTGTTGTGATTATGTGGGTTTTTGGTATTTGGTTTTGGGGGGCTGTTGAGTTTTTGTTTGTTTGTTTTTCCTCCTGTTCATTATGGAAGTTTTGTATTAAGCTCTATAGCTGCAGGGCATATGCAGACACCAACTTGATTGTGAAATTCTGTAACCGAGACACTTTGTTTGACACATAAGTAGAGATGTTGCACTAAGGGACTTCTTTGTCCTGCTTAGATATTCTGTACAATCTTTAACAGCTAATGTTTTCCCAGTCACTCCAAAAACCAGAGAAATTGGAAGTGATAACACCTACTGTTTAGGCATGTAGATTGTCACTCAGGAAAAATTAATGACTTCTCAGACTGAAGTTACAATATGTTGCTGAAATTAAAGTTACTCTTGACAAGAAGAGGCCAAAGAAACACTGCTTCAGACCTAGTTAAAGCATCTGTTCCAAGAGAAACATGAAGAATTTGAGGGAAAGGCAAGGAGCTAAGCTTAACTTAGGTGGTCACTGGAAGAAGGGCAGTCCATATACCTCATGAAACAGATCCGTTTTCAGTCAAGGGTTAGTCATTCAGTTTCCAAACACATCAGGCCCAACCACTGCAGTGCAGATCAGGGCCACAGACAGCAGTGCATGGTTTCAGTCTCCACAGGGCCAGAGAGCAGGGAACCTTCCCACTATGAAGTATTTACTTTCAGAATTCTTAGGCTTCCCTACATTCTCCCTCTGATCTATTTGCTACAAAGAATTTACAAGGTGTGGTTAATTCCTCAGCATCTTGTACATGCACTAAACATGAAAGCAGTATTTCACTCAACTTCTCCACAATGATCTTATCATTCATGAGTTCCCCTTTTAAACCTCTTGTCATCAAACGGTCCCACCAACTCCCTAGTTGGCTGACTTTGATGTATTTTAATAACTTTTCATTATCAGTTTCAGCATCCTTTGCAAGATGCTCTTCAAGTTCTTTTAATTTCCTGCTTCTATTTGACCTGTTATGTATTATGGATTTTCTGTTCTCCTCGGCTGAAAAGGCTTTCCAATTTTTAAATGCCAGCATCTTCTGTATGATAGTCTCTTTTAACTTTTTTGATTTTATTGAGCAGCACAAGTATTTTAGCTGGACAGGGTTTTAGTTTGTTTCTTTCTGTTGTTTTATTTTTTGGTGGGTTTTTTTAGTTTTTTGGGGTTTTTTTTGTTGTTGTTTGTTGGTTTTTTTAGTCTTAGTTTTCTATTGCAGTATTTTTAACTTGAGTTTTCTTCCTTTCTGGATTTAGCCTTTCTGATTTTTGCATTTCTCTATTTTTACTAACTTTCTCACTTTTATATACTTCTCTTTCCTACAATTTCATATTTGTATGCTACATTTGTTCAACCTATGCTTTCCCACTACAACGGAAAAGCTGCTTGAACTCTATCTGATATTATAGGGTGACATTCCTAGTAAAGCCACATGGATTAGACCTCCTGCAAGGCCAAGCCCAAGAGAGAAGGAGGAGAGAGGAGGAGAGGTGAGGCAAGGAGATCTTGTGAATGGCCTTATCTTCATAATTTTTTTGTTGTTTATCTAACAAGCTCAATAATATAAACAGTTAGAGAAAGGTTTCATTGAATAAGAATCATGGGATATAAAGCAGGAGTGTTCTTTTTCCATTTGTAAATTATTTTTTTTTTTACTTACATAGTTCATTTATGGGGCAGTCCCATGGAGTAAAAGAGAGCACTTTGGACTCTGAATCCCAAGGACCTGAGTTCGAGTCTCAGTAGGGACCGTCTGTTGGCCATTCAATGCCTCCCTGCCATCCAATCCTGTCAGATCTCAGATGCTCAGCAGGGTCAGCCCTGGTTAGTACCAGGTGCTGTAGACAGTCCTGAGGACTTCATTGTCACTGTCCAAGCTTGCTCAGCCATGGCAAATGGACCTAAGTACTTAAAGGGTGGGACCAGTTCTGCACACGCTGTGCCTCACCTAAAAATCCACTGCACAGGCTGGAAGGGCACACCCATGTGGGGAGAGCCCTTCCCAAATCTTCGTCCATGAAGTCTGTCCATACACAGCTCATTTATCCAGTCAAGGGAAATAAAAGTACCATCTGACTTAGACAAGCTGTGCCATATCATAAGTAATATATGGTCAGTTTTCAATATTCATAAGAAGTTCAGATGCTTAAAAATCTTCGCACTAATATGTGAAAGACTGTAACTAGAAAATATATAAAGATAGAATTTAATTCAGAGTGGTGATTATTTCCATAAATAATTCATACAAGTCTAGTGTTAATGCATGCCTGACTCCATGGTAGCATATCTGATAGTCTGTCAGAGCATATCATACTGTTCCTATCGCTTTCTTGGTGAAAATGAAAAATCAGGTTCAAAAAGGAACTGCCTGACACATAACAGGATTTAGGCATTTCCCTAATATATCAATTTCTGACATATGTGCAGGTGACATGTTTTTATATGTGATGTTCAGCTGGACATATTAGAATAATATTTTTACTAGTATTTAATATTTAGTTTACCACACAAAAGTATGACAGAGAGACAAAGAGAGATAATAATCATAAAAAAATCTTTTATTAAAGAAAGATAACATGAAAGGCAAAATATTCATAAAATACATCATTAAAGCTTATTCTTTAAGGAAACAGGCAAAAGGAAAAAAATCCAAGAGAAAATTATTTTTATCAAACGACAGAACTCAGAAAGCATGTTCCCTACCTGTCTTGAAAATTCATATTGTTTTGGTCCAGTTGACTATTACAGAGAATTAGGATAAATATGCAATTTTAATAAGTTAAAATGATATAATGTTATTTCTCATTGAAGAACAATTATTTAGTTTCTGTTACTTTCTTTTGTTTCAATAGAAAATAGCTGAAAGAAAATCCTTTGTTTTTCTATAATCATATCTCAAACAAAAAAGAAGGCATACAATATTAAACTACTGCCCATATGTTTGTTATACCTTACATCTGTTTAAAAAAGTCTGCTTTCAAGGGTTAGTCATTACAAGGCTTAGGAGAGGTACTATAACCTCAGTCTAAATGAAAGGGAAAGGCTACAGGGTCACATATCTGTAGCTTCCTCACAGAAAAAGGGGGCATGTATTGGACAAGGTTGTGGTTTAAGTGGAACTGAAGCAAAAGACAATACTGAAGTTTTGTTCTCTCTTACGACCTAATTTTATATCTGACTTACTCAGAGAAAGATTCCCACTATTGTCAACTTGACCAGCCAAATTGGTGTTGGCTTTGGTGTTTCTAAAGGGGAATGGAAGCTTTCAGGTGACTTGCAGAAACCACCTGTGTAATCTAATCATTTAGAGTGGTTTATTAGCTATCACAGTGATAAATAATACAGCATGACTTAAGGGAAATTACACCCAACTCCTACTGTTTGACTTTGCCAAAGAAGAGAAGCACACAGATGGTGAATTATGGTGATTTACCATGTCTCAAATGAAGAGAAATCACTTCTCAAAATATGCTAACTCCAAAATTGGAATATTATGTGATTACTGGGAGTCTATGATGTGAACTCACTGTGCCATCATATGGTATTATAAGAGGCAGTTCTGGAAGAGAAGCCAAAAGGCTGCTCCAATGTGGCATGGTACGCAATTCCTGAAAGGTAATGGGTATTAGTTTAGCAGCACTTAAGTACTGCTTCTCAAGAGCTTCCAGAGTGCTCAGTTAAAACCTTTTGAGACTGAACTCAAATCCATCTCCATCTTCCAAACATATTTATCTTATGTAACTTTTCTAATGCTGTAGAAGTTGGTGATAAAGGAAGGAATTGAATCCTGATTCCAGAAAGCGGCAGGCGTGCTAGTGCTGGATCATCAGTCTACCCACTGTTGGTATTCATTAATGCCACCACTGCTCACACTGTGATTTGCTTTGCAATACTGATAGTTCCCTTGGTAAAATGGAAATCATGCAGGTGCTCATCAGTGTAAGGACAGGTGGTAGAAGTATGCTTTTAAAATATGATCAAATGTTGTAATTTAGAGATGGGAGATTTATTGTTTCTGAAGTCAGCTCAGGATAAAGCCAGACTGACAACTAAGGATGTCCAACATGTCTGGATTTTTTTCCAGATATGTTTTGTCACCTTGTTGATGCTGTTCTTTTGCTATCACAGCTGTTGCTTAATTCCTTGGCAATTTTCAATCCAACAACAGTTACTGTTATGGAATAAAACTGGTCCTGTCCCTCATCTCCTCTTCTTCAGCCTGACAATATCAGTACCAATTTCCTAATAAGAATGTTAATACCTTGGTGCTTTATAAAATTGTGGATATTGGTAACATTCTTACATATCCTGGTGTCTAAAGCTTTTAATGCTCTATTCCCTTGTGTTTCCAGAATTTCTCCTTAAGTTTTACATATACTGAGGAATAAGTTAATCATATTGACTTTCCTCAGGAAAAATAAACCTAAAAACAAAAAACAAAACACCACCACCCCCCAAAAAATAAAAAAAAAATCCCAGTGTACATTGGTCTATTTTCTCTGGACTGTTTATTAGTTCAGATGATTGTCAACTTGTATCTATTAGAAATGCATTTTAATAGAAAGGATCTTATCTTCCAGGAGAAATGTAATAGCACTGGTAATTTGAGAATTGGAGTTCTGCATATCCTTGGAGCAGACTAGGCCTATGCAGTAATCACAGAAGAGTCTTTATATGGTTTTTGCATAACCTTCAGAGATCATTCCAGATGGGAGAGACTAGTTAGGAACTTCTGCAGGGTTCCCAAAGCTTGTTCACTCAGTTTGAGTTCAAGCAGCATGTCAGTTACATGACTGGTGATACTGCTATCCTTTATCAAGGACAGAACTCAGTCCAGTAATTTAGCACTTCGAAGGTCTGACTGACTTTCAGATCCTACTGGTCTGATCAAAATGCTGAACAGTGATAGACTGCATATCATAGCTCAGGAAAAATTTAATGCACAGTTAAGAAGAACAAAATATATTTTCAAGTAACAGTGGGACTGTCAATCTTATTTTCATAATACTGCTATAAAAAAAATCAAAATCAAAACGCAAGAAAAAGGGTTTTGTGTTAGTGGTTTTTTTGGCAAAATATCACCCACTTATTACTCCTGTGTTTACGTCATTTATTGTAATGACTAATAATACAAAGTCTTAAGTGAACAGGAAAAATAATGGTGCCTGCTAAGAATACAACAAGCCATACACAGTACAGTCTTTAGGGAAATGTGTATCTTTCATAGCCTTTCTTGAAGATAGAATCAATTTTTCTTTTTTCTGCCTTTTTGCCAATCAGCCATTTTTGCACAACTCCCTTAGGAAATACCAAGCTATTTGGTATAGAGCTTTACTTCAGTCAGCAGTTCTGACTTACTAACCGAGTCAGCTTTCTTGGGTTTGGTGTGTTTAGCTCCTGTGTTTCAATTATTCCCTCATCATTTTACTTCCCGTCTTCTCCTCTGCCATACTTTTGATAAAGTAGAGAGTGTTGTGGGGCTAGAAAGCCTCTGAATCATGCACTGTAACGATGGATCTGGATACCTGCCACCAGGGCAAAATGTTACCAGATTAAAATTGAGAGAGCTATATTTGAGAGACAGAATAGTTTTAATTAAGAGACTGTACTTACACTAAAAGGTTTTATATGTGTTTACAGCTTCCTGGTATTGCTGCTGAAGGAGATACAACTTTAAACCTGAAGAGATACAGCAAATCTGTTATTGCTCCATCCCCTTCCCTGTTTGTTTTTTTTTATCTTCATAAGTGTGTAACAGAGTAAACCACTCTCCTAGCTGTAGACTAAAAAGAAGTGACTGATATAGATACATTAATCTGGTGGGTGGAGCATTAGCAAGGCTCAGCATGCTGTATGCATTCGGTCTAATAATTGTCCCTCCATTCTGTTCAGAAGACAAATACATTGAATAAAATCAGGGTGTACAGTAATAGGGGAAAAAAAAGCAGACTGAGCATAAATCAGACATTAAAATAGTTGTGCCTCAGTCAGTATTCAAGGTACTTTAACATTCTTCTTGCTTAAGTTTGAATAAAAACTCTCAATGGAATGTTTTTTCAAAAAGATGAGCTACAGTGAGTGCTGACAAAACCACTTTGAGTTTGTCAGAAATGAGACTCTTCTGTCTTGAAATAATTTGGGAAAGTAAAATGCCATTACACTAAATACTCTCTTTCAGATTTTTGACTGTTGGTTTTGGAAAAAACAAACAAACAAACAAAAAAAAAACCCAAAAAAACAAAAACCAGAAGGACTGGAAGGAAAATAACTACAGCAAAGAACCAAAATTTACATTCTAAATAAATCATATGATGATGGAATATTCAATTTTTTGACATTTTCTTTAAATATGTGTGATAGAACAAAGATTGACTGCAACAGTGAAATTGTAGATTTCTCACATCTTTTGAACTGCTGGAGAATTTCCAAAGCTGGCTTATGTTACATAAAACATGAAATATTTGAGTTTTGTCAAACTTGTCCACAGTTTTTGCCTGTTCAACAGCTAATACATTTTCTGTAGGCCCAGATCTCCAAAGCTCCAGCACCTTGCACCACCTAAAGTTGTGTTATATTAAAAATTCCCCACGTCTAATAAATGTCTGTTTGCATTCCTTGCTTTTATGAGAAATGGGGTTTGACAGCACCATCACCTGCCTCAGAACTAGCCAGATATTGTCTGGTATGTTCTTCTCAGAACCTCTTTCCTACTAACTGGTCTTAGTTTTGCATCTCTTAAGTCTTGTTTCAACTTTTCTTCTCATCTTTCCTTTTTCAGGCTCTACTTTTTCACATGTAGTTTTGCTACGAGCCAGTCCTGAATATTTAGGACTTGATAGACCCACTAGACTGAAATAGTAAAAAGCTATGCCTTCTTAGATCTTGAGATTGGGTTAAAAATCAGGTACACTAAGTGCAATGCATTCTCTGTTCTTCTTTGCCCTCTGGTTCTGAGCTTTTAAAGATTCTTTTTCTAAGTGTATAGTTTTAGTGAGAACTGGTTGCTACTCAAGCTTGCAAAGTTGTCATGATCATGCTGTTAAACACTTCTGTAAAGGATGACCAATATCCAGAAAATACACAATCCATCTTTAATGCCCACTACAAAACTATTTTTCGTTCTGTGTGAGGAAATGACAGCTGAGTACAAGTGCCATTGCATAGATGAGGCTCTTAATTTGTTCTTAGGCTGGAAAGGATAACAATTTGTTTGAAAGTAAGGACTAGGACTGCCAATAAGATTTGCTCAAATATATACTAAATTCTAACTTTAAACAAATGTTTATACAATTGCAACTTTGTATCTAGGTTAGGAAATTCAAGTGCAACTAACTTTTCTATCTTTTTACAATCAATTCACATCATTAAAGATTTCTCTCTTCCTCATCCACCCAATTAAGAAATCATCAAATCCTTGTGTTTGACCCTAGAATGTTTCTAGAACTTGGCCACTAATTCCCTCCAAAAATTTTCTTTCAAGGAGAAAGGTCTTAGTCCTGCAGATCTGCATGTTGCTGCTGCTCTTCTTCCCCTGCATCATGTGAGCTTATTCAAATTCATCTTTGTTTTGCATTTTTCACCAAACTGAAACCTGTGAGTATTTTAAGATCTGTTTGAAAAAGATGAAAAGGTAAGGGTTAAAGCTGTGAAACTGGTGCCTTAGTGCCTCTATCCCTATCTCAACCTCCCTGACTACATTTATTTTGAATCAATTGCTTGCATCCCACTTGTGTGACGGAAACAGTCTGAGTTACTTGCTTTAAATTACATGTGCACCTTCCACTGTTGTGTCCATGGATTTCTCACTTTTCAGAGTTTGTTTGACAAGGAAATCTGCAAGCCTCTTACAGGAACCCAAATCAGAAAAATAGACTCCCTAAAGAGGTGCTGAATTCCCCAAGCCCATCAGTGTCTGAAAGGCATTTGGACAATGCCCTTTCTAACATGTTTTACCTTGGTCAGCCCTTAATTAGTCAGGCAGTTGAACTGAATTGTCATTTTGGGTCTCTTCCAAATGAAATAATATATTCTATTGTAGCCCGGTCTAAGAGTGTGAACCTCTTCCAGAGGCAAAAATTACTCTACTGCCCTTTTTCCCTGAAGGATTCAGCACCTGTTTTTTCCTTCCTCTTTCATAAGTCTTCTCCAAGTTTCTTCATGTGTACTGGAAGCCCATTCAAACTGTACATTCAATTTCTTCAGGTCACTGACTGTTGTTTTTTTAATGTATGGAAATAAAGTCTTACTGTATTCAAATACAATTTTGCTGATGATGTGAGATACTTCAGGTTCTATAACACACAGGCTCCCTTTCTTTCCTTAGATTTATATTCCTTTTTTTACATTCTAATTCAGTGTAATTATTAAAGAGCATTTTTTTAAATCCCTGTTCTCTCCTGGTGTAAATTAAGACAGCAATGTCACTGATCTGTTGAAAACACCAGCGACATGAAAAATCTTTACTTCCAAGTATCAGTTCTGGAGATCTTTCATATGAAAGACAATTACACAAAGGAGGATTGTGCAGCAGGTAAAATATATGACAATAGCTATATTTCAAACCACTGTAGTTCATTAGACAATACCAAAACCTCTTTAGAGACATGAATTTCTTGCTTAGAGTAGCTAAGCTGTGCTATGTGTTTGATTCTACTGAATAGTGTTATAGTCCTGTATACACAATCCTGGTACAGATGTTCAGCTGGGTTAAATCAGTATAATATTATTGACTCGAGTGAGCTCATTCAAATCTCAGTTTTGTTTTGCATTTTTTGCTTAGGAGAAACCCAAGAGTATTTTAAGAACTTGTTTGTAGAAGGTACTATAAAAGGTAATGGTTACAGCTGTAAAACTGGTGCTTTTTAGATAGATAAACTATAATTTTTAAAACCTGCTACTTTCATTTGTAATTTCCAAGACACTACACATTTTTCTCCGTCTGTTCTGTATATCTACTTCTAAGAGCCTGCTTCCCAGAAATCTATAGGCAAGAGACTACAGATGAAACAGTGACTGCCACTGCACTCAAATCAGCTTCAAACAGAGTTCAAACATCTTGGGAGGGAAAGTAATGGTCCCTGCAGCCCTCTGCCATTTGTTCCTGCTGGTTGGTCCTCTGCCCACTTTGCACCAGCCTTTGATCAACTGGAGGACTGTCATATGTCATCAGTCCCCACCTACCATACACACACACACACACACATGTTCTGCCTTCTTTAGGTAGTAAACAAATTTAATTATTTCAAATTTCCAATATAACTATGGGTAAAATGAGAGTATGTTTCAGGCTGAAAGATTAATTCAAATATACCACTGACACCTTTCCCACTGTTTCCCTCTTTTTTTCACAATGAGCTTTCTGAGTTTTTTTTGCAAAGCTGGGCATTATCCTACTACTCATTTGTGCACCTACCTCATAGTAGTCTCATTTGTCCCACCTTCCTTCAGCCTGTAGGAGTTGAGAATGTCTTGAACATAAATGCTACCTTATAGTCAATACTGAATAGGGCAGTAGTGCAAGGTTGACAGTTGGACTTGATAATCTTAAAAGTCCTTTCAAACCTTAACGATTCTGTGATTCCATGACATGTTGCATCCCCCTCCCCCTTCCCCGCTGGTTCCAGCATCAGTCCACTTGATGGGATGCCCAGGGATCTGGGGGTGCTATGTGGGCTTGGTGGAGATGTCTATTTATAGATGGGCTTTGCCTCCCTAAGATGAGGTTTCTCACTTTCTAAGCAAATTAGTTATCATACACAGTCCATTCTTTCATACCTTTCTGGAAGTGGGCTGGAGGGCTTTGGGGATTATGAGTGGTCTTGATAACCACCTACAGCCCATGTTCACTTCTTGGCCTCATTCCTGCACTTGCTCTATACTGTGTTGTGCTTATCTCCTGGAACTAGAACAAGGATGTTTGTCATGGAAAATTTCTGTCCTTCCTCAGCATGGCCCCCATCTCCAGCCACATCTTCTTATATTTCAAGGAATGTTATTGCCAACACTCCTTGGTTCGCTTCACAGCCATCCAGCTATTGGATTTTGAGACATACACATTAGCCCCTTATCTTCTTGGCTCCTACAGAGTCGAATTTGTTCCCTCTCTGTTATGGTTAAGACTCCACATTTTCTTAAATCAAAAACATTTGCAGTTATTGCATTCTTTGTCTTGATCTTTTGCAACCTATTTTGTATGTATTTCTAAACTTCTATGATAATTTTCCATATTTGTCTCAGCACTCTTCTCTTGCATTTGAAACCTTTATAACTTCATTTTTACTTCAGGTAATCCCAATTCTTCCTTTGCATTTTTCAGTCTCAAAGCATCCTGATACCCATTATCAGTTAGACTAAAATTTTGTTATCTCTAAATTTTTAAGCAATGTATAGGGCCATGGTTCTTTTTGGAGTTTACAGTCTCATGAACCCTGCAAGCCATTTATTTCTCCAAATAAACCATGTCTAATATCCAAAATGAGCTAACATTTTCCAGTAAGAATCATGACAGAGACTGCTAATGCTTACCACTGGTTTGTCCACGGATATGCTCTTTATGTGTGTGGTAGAATTTCTCCAAGGGACAAAGTCTGACAAATCAAATAACACTTTCTTCTGCAGACCTATTAGTTACCTGAAGTTATGCAATGTTTGCATATAATCAAAACACTTCAGGATCTAGCTTTCCACAAAAATGGAGAGATAAATAATAAAGATAACAGTGCTGAGAATGAAAAGAAAGGCATATTCAACCTTCATACATCCCCACAAGGTGAAAACTCAGAAACATTCTGAAATGGCACAAGTTAGAAGTTCTTTTAGTGGCTAAGGTCAATCATATTTGAGCAGTTGTGGCAGTCTGGTGAAGCTCCAACTGGCTGGAAAATGGGAAACATAACCCCATTTTCAAAAAGGAAGAAAAGAAAGGCCAAAAAGGGGAACTATAGGCCAGCTAGTCTCACCTTCATGCCCAGTCAGACCAAGGAGCTGATCCTCTTGGAAGCTGTGCTAAAGCACATGGAAAAGAAGGAAGTGATTGGTGACTGTCAACATAGCTTCACTAAGGCAAATCATGCCTGACAAATTTGGTGACCTTCTATGACAAGGTTTCAGCAGTGGTGGATGAGGGAAGAGTGATTCATGTCATCTACCTGGACTTGTATAAGGTATTTGGCAATGCCCCATACTACACCCTTGTCTCTAAACCAGAGAGGCATGGATATGATGTATGGACCACTTGGAGGATAAGGAAATGGCTGGAGAATTGCTCACAAAGCATTGCCATCAATAGCTCTGCGTCCATGTGGCCTCTATTTTGTCACTTGGGCACAGGTTATTTGATCCCTGTATTACTCATACCTTTCGCACAGCTTGCCGCATTGGCCCTAAGCTTACATTGTGGTGGAATGACAGAGATCACATTGAAGAGGCTATTGGAAGAATATTGACAAATTATTTTTGTGATACCTTTCCTGCAGTATTTACAAAAACAACAGAATTGCTTACCTGACCTTTGCTTACTCATGCATTAACAGTCTCTGTCTTTATAACATTCAAATCTCATATACAGTAAAGATGTATTGGACTATGATAATGAAGGCACAAAGATTATCGTACAGTGTTGGTGTCCCTGGTATATTTATTTTTTTGGTGTTACTGAACGAAGAGTACAGGTACTTTTGCTGCTCAAAGATACTTCCCATTTAAATAGTCAAAATACATGGATTTACTGAGTTCTGAAAATTGCATAAACTTTCCTGAAGTATAAGCCACAAAAAAATGGATGATTCCTAAATCACTTCCCCCCCACGTCCTCCCCCCCCACAAATTCCAGTATTCTGTTTTCATCTTATATTCTCCTGAAAGCAATATCAAGCCATAAACCATGAAGCAGAGCAGCTGAGCAGCAATAAGTATTGCAAGTGGAGTGTCAAAAAACTGCTGAATTAAAGTGGAAAGAGTCCAAACTAGAAAACACTTTTTGCTCTTTCTGTAGACCAATCACAGTCCAATAATATAGAGTCTAAAATCTTCCCTAACACACTGCAGTTCCTTCTAGTTTGTATTGCTTTTCTCTTTTTGACACTCCATCCATTCAAGCGACCACCACTGAACTCTGCAATTGAACTTATAGGGCTTGATCATAATTCTAGTATCAGAGCTCTCTCTAGTGGTCACTGTGCGACCTCATTATCTATTACTCATCCAATCTAAATACAAGTGAATACCTCTCAAATGAGACACCAGTAAATTCCTCCTTTTGCGACACCCATTAGTTAGAGAGGTTTTAGGCTAGTTAGAGAGATTTAAGCTAGGATGAGAATACACAAGTGTGAAGAGAGGTGTGAAGAGATGGACTCTTAGTTAAGTTGGGACCTTGGACTTTGTGCAGATGAGGTAGGGATACAATCATCCTACCACCAGCGATTTCAACTAATCAAAGGGCAGTACAGACAAGAACTAGTGAGTGGTCCACCATTTCAACTCTTTGCTCTGCTGAAGACTGCTGTTCCCAACTGCAGCACTGACAGGGGAGAAGATCTGATAGGGCCTTAGCTGCCTTAGGGCAAAGGCTGGCCCGTTATTTTTAACTATTATGTTGGTACTTGTACTCTACAGAATCCCACTCTACAATGAAAGGCTTGAGGGGTCAACCAGCTTTTCTTCAACTGACTGTTCTTTATTGTCTGTGGCAGGAGGCTGTGTTTATATCTGTGGCTACAGAGGTTGCAACAGAAACCAATGTAAGTTTGGTCAAGATTAGTTGGTCTGCCAGTATCCCAAGACAAGAAAATAAAGCTGTATAGCTTCTTTTTTTCAAAACGTTTCCAAATAACAATAGGCTGCTCTTAAGGAAAAGAGATGCTGGAAAGCATGACAGTTTGTGTAGAGCTCACTAGAGCATGTTTTGCTTATGGAAAAGGCAGAGAGGCAGAGTGATGATTACGCCTGAGAGCATAATTTTGTCCTCTCCTCCTCTGTGGAGGAGACGTTCTTCACGAGACAGGATGAGCAGCCTTCTGCCCCTGTACCTAGCGTCAGCCAACATAAATTATCATCTCATGGAGTCTGAAGAAATGTGCATGAAAATGCAGAAATAAGAACTTTATGCATTCCTTGGAGACTGGAGGTGTAAAAGATCAGCAGAGCATAATGGAAAAATCTGTGACTCACTTCAGCAATTCATTTATGTGTTTCTGTAGTGGCCACAAAAGGCCAAGATCTTACCAAACATTGCTGATGGTTGCAGCACAGGAGTTGACGTGGGTAAAAACACACAGGCATTAGGCAGGATTAAAGTAACATACAATTAATACAGGAGTACACTCAGTTTTTTTCACAGTTAGAAGCATCGTTGCAATGGTTGTTAAAAGGCACAGAAACACAGTGGACTGCACATGAGCCTAGAGAACTGGTTCCTTTGTAGAAAAGTGTATCAAATTTAGCAGAAGTGACTTACTCTTTAAGATAATGAGATGGCTATAAGAAGGCAGAGAGATCTCTAAATATCAGAGAGTGGGCATATACTCCTAGAGTTTAAAAACTAAAATTAAAATAAAAATTTAAAAAACTCCTCATAGTATTACAACTTCAAAATAACACAATCATTGGACCTAAAACTAAAAGCTTTCAGTTTAAGAGGATTAATTTATCAGAGAGTCTGAGAATTCTGCAAAGGTAGTGCAAGAGTAATGCAACTGCAATGATAACAGCATTTTAAATGAAGAAAAAATAGTTAGGGAGCCTAGTCTCAACTGCAACTGCATCATCTACTGGAAGGTACACAAACATCATACAGGCAAAGACCCATGGTCCTGGTGGGCTCACAAGTTGAACATAAGACAGCAGCATGCCCTTGCAGCAAGAAAGGCTAGTAGGGCTGCATTAAGAAGGGTGCTGCTGGCATGTTGAAGGCTGTGATCCTTCACCTCTATTCAGCACTGGTGACACCACACCTGGAGTACTGTGATTAGTTCTGGGCTTCTCAGTACAACAGAGAGATGGACATGCTGGACAGTACAGCAAAATGTCACTAAGATGTTTAAGAAATTAGATCATCTGTTCTATGAGGAATGCTGAAAGTCCTAGGACTACTGAGCCTGGAAAAGAGAAGGATGAGGGGAATTTTATCAGTGTGTATAAACACGTGTGGAAAGGGTATATGGAGGACAGAGACAGGCAATGACAAAATCAGTTCTCTTGTACTTTTTCAAGAGGTGCTAGCCTGAGAACTGGTTTTGAATTGAATATGCTAACTTATGTGTTTAATTCTGAAGAATATTGCAAACTTTTGACTCCTCAAATGAGAGCTTTGCTGCATATGAGTCATTCATACTGTATACCTTCGTGCCATAGAGACCTTAACAAGTAGAACTTAAGGCTCCTCTCTTCCTCCAGTACGCCAGGCAAAGAGTTTTCTTGATTTCTGTGAGGGACTTATGAAGCTAGGTAGAATGACTTGTAGAGAGAGGAGTGGATTTTAGTGTTGAAGTTACTGTTATGAATATTCTTCTGGCCACGTCCTCTGTATGGAAACATCCATGAATCTTGCTGAGTACAGAATATGCAATAAGGGACAGAGTGAATGATTTTCCTCAAAAAAATCTAAAGCATCACTAAACCAATTGTCGTCATCAAATTCCAGCCTCTGTGCAACACCACCAAATAATTTATTGCAAACTGTATTCTCCTGTCTTACATTTATGACAACTGAACAGGCTTTTAATGTTGGATTTAAAAGACATACTGCCATAAGCTGAAAAGTTATAAATATCATCTTTCCATCTATTTTTCAGATCAATTTTGCAATAAATTGAATCTCTAAATAAACCTTATTTCTTCCTTTTCAAAATTCCCTTTCCACTCCTCTTCTTAAGCAGTGACACCAACTGTTTTAATCTAGTAATTTTAGTAATTTGATTCATAATGGTAATACAAAATCCCTAGAAATTTAACAGTACTTAGATCTTAATTACCAAGAAAGTCATTGTGTGAATTAGATTGGAATATAGTATGCTTTTATATAGCCCCTTTCCCACATAAGGTGCAGAGGCAGTGAGACGTATATGATGAACTGAACAATGTCTGATAATAAAGCCACATCACTCCACTAATTTGAAGGGTCCTAAGAGTGATACACTTTTTGTCAAGGTGGCTTTATAGCAGGATTCTTCAGTTTAGAAGGCAGGTTACTGTCAGGCAATATTTCATTTTGCAAGTCTCGTTACTCTCATTTCTCATGCTTGGCAAGGTAAGAAGTGACATGCTGAGTCAAAGCTGTGCTATCTTTGTCTAACTGTACAACCAGACTGACATGACAGCCTTAAAGAATCACAGAATTATTATAATTATTAAGCATGTTTGCTTCTATTCAGTAGGGAAATCAAATACATGCATTGAGGGATTTCACTTGGCATTGGCCAGAAATTACATAAAAAACATGCTGTTTAGGCTGGTTTACCCTCTGTATGAAATGATAATGAAGAAAATCTAAGTAAACTTTTGGAATTTTTATTTCATGAAGTTCGAATATTCAGCCATTTTTCATAATGCAGTCACCATAACTTAATGGAAACAAAAAAGCAAACAAAACCTGCAGTAGATCTGTCAAAGTTTGCGTAAGTTTTTGTTTTGATAGAATAGAAAAAGTACTTGTCTATGTAACACATTTATATATTTTTGTTTAAACTGCCAATTATTTTGTCTTGGTATACTTCTGTCAAAGAATTTTCTGTAGGCAAAGAATGCAGTAATATGCAGCATGGTTAAACTGCTATATCAACTTATAAAATTAACAATGTCTTTCATTTGCCTTGTGCAAGGCAATCTTCTGCATATGATACAGAATTAGTCTGTTCTTGAATTCCAGAAAGACAGCCAAAATTCTTCAAGTGAGTTGAATATTTTTGGTGGTATTTTAAGACTGGTATATAATTGTTCATATATTTGGCCTATGTCTTTACACAGATCGTTTCTCACTTTCAAGTTTTATCACATAAATCATAAACCATGCTTTGATGTGATATCACCTACAGATGCCAACCTCAGATATATATTCTCCATATTAAGTGCCTTTGGATAGTGAAAACAATACAGCAGGTTTCAAAGAGTTCTATTTCAAATAGTTCCTCCTTTAATCACATATAAATAGAAGCAATGATATCCAGCTTTTCCACTGGTATTTACTGAATGCTTTTTAGGGTTCGAGGTTGGTTGCATAGTTGCAACTGTAGAGGTTCAGAAGCAGAGAGAGAAGTTGAAGAGGAATTATCTGCTGTGTTTAATGTGGTGTGTAAGCCAAAAAGTTGAACCACCAAAAATTTGCTTTGCATACAATGAGGAAAATAAAAGGCAGTTTTAATTCTTTAAAGAAAAGAGATCTCAAGGGTGCAAAATGCTTTGGAAAATCTGCCCATGCATTACAAAAAGTTTTTTGCTACTCACTACATCTGTACTTCTATTATAGTCTTTGTTTGTGTAACTGTATGCATAAATGCCTAAATATAATTTTTTTCCTCTTGTTTGTGTTTTACCTTTTGCTATTATGGCTTTTTCTTCATGAATGCACTGTTTAATTATTCCATTTGCAAATGGCTTATTCACAGCATGTTTAAAAAAATTAAAAATGTCTCTGCCTACCAGTCCCCAACTCTTAGTTTCCTTAATTATTTTCACTATTTTCTTCTGTCATTTTCCTTTTTATTCTTTCCATGTAAACATATTATGTTTTACTCAATACAAGCAACATGTTATCTTGTCACCCTTCAATCCACTGGCTGCTAGCATAGAGGATTATACTTTCATAATAGCAGATCAGGAGATTAGATATCTTTGTGACCCCCCAAAATGCGGACAGGGTAACATATGACTTACTCAAATTTAGTCCTTAAATACATATGTATGCTGATTATTATACATAAATGCTAATCAAGGGCTCAGTTCTGCCTTGGACTGAGTCCCAAGGCTAACACAGCACTCATTGCAGTCTACAACTTCCTGGTGAGGGGAAGAGGAGGGACAGGCACTGATCTCTTTTCCGTGGTGACCAGTGACAGGACCTGAAGAAATGGCCTGCAGTTGTGTTGGGGAAGTTTTAGGTTAGATGTTAGAAAAAGGTTCCTCACCCAGAGGATGGCTGGGCACTGGAAGTGGATCCCCCAGGAGAGAGTTCACAAAGCATTTGGACAATACTCTTAGGCACATGATGTGATTCTTGGTGATAGTCCTGTTCAGGGCCAGGAGTTAGACTCAATGATCTTTGTGGGTTCCTAACAGCTCGGCATATTCTGGTAGCTGCCAGGTGACTAATTAATGACAAAATTGTTCTCAGACACAGTGAAAACTTTGCTGTTGAAACTATTTTTCAACTCTGATGGAAACATCCATCTCCATTTCCCTCAGTATCATAGTTTTTATTATACCTGGACTTCAAGAACGAAATAATAAAGAAGTCTTATTATTCAGGGTCCATTTCAAAACACTATACCATGAAACTATTCCACAGAGTGAAGAGGACTGGAAGAAAGAATAGAAGAGAATGGAATAGCTCAGATAGGTGATATGACATTCCAAATCTCAGGCTTGAGCAGGAGAGGAAGAACTGTTCTTTTGTGGTAATAACAGACCTTTTTTTTCTCCCTCCAAACAGGAATTTCATGTATTTATCTTGCACAGTATATAATACAAAAATAAGAGGGGGAAAAGGCTGTGTTTCCAGAATTCATAAAAATCAAAAGAAAAATTCTTACTCATTTAACTAAAGTTGAGGTGTTTCCAAATGTTGTGCAGTATTTTTCACTATAAGATATTATAATTACAATAGATCTTAGCAAAATAATAGCACATCACTATGCAGTACAAATTAATGGAGAATAAAGGTAAGACCTGCATGTGTATTATATAAATTATGTGTGTGTGTGTATATATATCTATGTAAATATATAGATAGATATAGATAGATATATAGATATTGATATATAGATACATAGATAGATGGACAGATAGATGATAGATAGATAGATAGCTATAGATAGATAGCTATAGATAGATATAGAGATAGATAGATAGATAGATAGATAGATAGATAGATAGATAGATGTAAATATATATATACTAAAAGTAAACCATTCTTGACTTATATCAGTGGAAGGGAGGGATGAACATGGCCTTTGAATTACAGTATCCACTGTAATGTTCCTGTATATTTTTGTGGTATCTGTGTTCTTCATTTTGAAAAGTTCCATTATTATTAACCTGGTTAATATTCCCCAAAATATTGCACATCAAAAAAATGAGATAGTTATAATATTGTATTATTATAAGCATCCAATATTATAACCATCCAAGCATATTAAAACCAACCTAACCACAATAAAACAATGAAAAAGAAAACACAATATAAAATTTGACAAGCTGTTGTAATAAATGATAAAGTATTATCAATTTTTTTCGTTTCACATACTAACTAACATGTTGATCATAATGAACATATTTTGTCTTTAAGATAACATAGTATGAAACCCCATTGGTATTTACTGCAATTGAGTTGTATGTCTCTTAAATCATGGTAGCTGTCCCCAACAGTTTGGCCTGATGGTGAACAAGAGAAAAATATAGTCTGATCCTCACAAGTTGATTGATACTATATAAAGAGGTCTAAAGGACAAATAGCATTACTTAGATACATTCTATACAGAAGAGGAAAGAAAGAAGGCAAAGTAATGGGTAGCAGAGTGGTGTCAATTTTCATAGGTCTTTTGTGTCAATAATGAGTGTATTTGCTCCCCCATCATGAGAAAATACTCTAAAAATACATTATTAGAAAAATAAACACCTTTCTTGGCGTGAGATATAGTGTGTCAGCATTCCATTAAAGTTCTAGGCATTTATCTGGGGAATAAAGTTGAAGCTAAAAGGAAAAAATTATAGATTTATAATTTTCATTTCTCATCACATTAATTACACATCAATTTTTGTTAGGTTGACTTTTCACTTGGAAAAAACAGATGAGGAAATAAGGAGTCTCTACAGACCTTTGAATTTAGCAACTGCACTTTAACAGCACACCCTTGCCTGAGCCAAACACCTTCCTTTCTCTGAACCCTTAATTCTTCAAGAAAAATGTCCAGCTCTTTCAGCTGTACTCTCTCATTTCTTGTCTGCTGGGAGGGAATGTTTCCGCCATCCTTCACTTTGCTTTGCAAATGTGTTGCTGTTTCCCTCTGTGCCCAGCCTTACCTGCTGCATGTTTCCCAATTTCTGCTCCGCCTCAGAAAGCTCTCTGTCATACTTTGCACCTCTGCTTTTTCTCTTGCTCAATTTTCAGTTTCCCCAAACAGCCACTTCATGCTACACTTTGACAAATCAACATTTCTTGAAGCTAGGTTACAGAATTACACTCAGATTTCTTTCAGCAATTCAGGTACCTTGTGGTATCTTGTTTCTCAAGCTGCCCTTGATGAGTGCTGGCTTCCTTTCTCTTAATCAGTTCTCTCAATAATTATTTCTCTTCTTAATCAGTTGTCTGATTACTCTTCCCTCACTTTCCAATCACAATTATTCCCATCATCTGACATTGACAATCAGTCCCACCTTGCTCATACTAGAAGCTTCCACAAGTCCTTTGATACCCACATACTGCTGCTAAAATTGGTATTAACCTGGGTATCACACAAAATTGTCAGCATGTATTTGGACAAGTGGTGGGAGTCTGCAGTGCCACTTACTCTAAGAACATTGTCACTGTGGGATAATGGCCCTCGATAAGCCCTGCTGGGTTGAAGGAGATGCCTCAGCCCCCTGGAGGGGTGCTCCCCGCAGAAGACAAAAGCAAGACAAACTGATAAGATTAACAAAGGACGGAGTGTTAAAAAAAAGCATGGCCTTTCTTTGCGATATCTTCTATGACTGCTGATGGGCCCACCCTGCCTCAGACATCTGCATCACCCCACCAATAGTTTATTAGTCACACAACCACCTGAAGAAAAAAAAAAGTATAAAAAGAGATGCAGTTTAAACTGCAACTGAGAAGGGAAATGCCACTGTCTGTTGAGGTAGTTACTGGCAGCTTTGTCCTGCCTCCTCCTACCTCCTGGAACAACGTAGGAGTAAGAAGACCATGCGCTTTCTCTTTTTCTATATTTTACTTTCTTAACTTTACTTTCTTACAAAGCTTCATCTTCTTTACTAACTGTGTTTTGCTACCTTAATGCTAATAACAGCAACTTGCTTCACACTTTGCTACTTTATATTGGCTATTGCTTTTTGCCATTCTTACTTTATAGGACCAGCTCTGTTTTGCAACTACAGGAACTTGCTTTACTTTCAATGTGCAGTTTCTTTTTCAACATGTGTGTTGATGAGAAGCAGCTCTGCTCTTTCCTTTTGTTTTGTGTTACAGAGACAGGGGTGTGCAAGATATTTTATTGTCCTATGTTATTGAGACAGTGTCTAGATAAGTGTTTTAAGTGGCTGTGTTTTTAGTTAGTAGCTCTTTGTTGCTAGTTTCTGTCTGTTGTGAAAATGGGATACATTGCTGCATTGTAACTTGAGTTTAGTGTGTCTGTCTCTGTAAAATGTGTTTTGTGCTTGTTTCTTTTGGGGTCTTTTATTATCAATTAAATACAATCTTGCAGCCAAACATTATCACCGGCAAAGCGGAACCCACAATAACTGTCACATATTTGTATTAATAAATGTTATTTCAGCAGCTGTTGTGGGGAAAGTTCTTTTCTAGCTATTAAGTGTGGTCCTCAGATCAGGCGTTAGAAAACCTTCCAGCCTGTGCTCTTTTCAGCAGTTCGGCAGGCAGTGCTGGGTTCATAAGGCTCTAATTTTTCTGGAGGCACTTAATTAGCTGATGATTTCTCCCTGGCTTAAGTGTAATCCTCATATCAGAGATTAGAAAACCTTCCAGCCTGTGTTCTGTCCTAGTTTGGCAGGCAATGCTGGGTTCATAAGGCTCTAATTTTTCTAGAGGCACTTATTGCTAATAATTTCTCCCTGGCTTAAGTGAGGTCCTCATAGGGAGTCAAAAATCTTTCCAGTCTGTGTGCTGTTCGTGAGTCGACAGACAGTGCTGGGTTCATAAAGCTTTGATTATCCCGAGGGCGCTTATAGCTATTAACTTTATATTAATACAGTTAAGACTAAAAATCTTTGCATATCTGTCTCCCTTCTGCCTTTCACATGACAGTCATCCATGCTCTTCTGCTGGGAGACTGGTGGTTTTCAGAAACTCAGTGGAGAACTAAAGCAAAAATTGCTTAAAACAATTTAAAAAGAGGGTGGTTTTGTTTGTTTTGGGTTTTTTGTTTATTTTGTTGTTTTGTTTTGTTTTTACTGAACTGGCACAAAACCATCGTCTTAGCTGGGAGATGTTTTGAATAATTCTTTAACTGGGCAATCTGCAGCTGGTTAACTATGTCTGTTTCTTCAGTTAATAGGGACCTGAAAATGTGACTATAGCAAATACCTTGACAGTTCAATCCAAATATTATGTGGCAGTTTGAACCTGATTTTAAATTTTATATGCTATTTTTAAACACTATTAGAGGCAGAAAAAACTCCCATGTATTCTATCGATATTACTATGGATACTAATGAAATACCATTTAGGTTAAGATTTTCAAGGAATGGTAATTCTAGATTTTTGACATGATTCCACATGGTTCTTTTTAAATTCATTTGAGCTATATGTTTTCCTTTTTGAGACCCAGCTGGATATCAGATTAGCAGGGAATAGATGCTTGCCAGTTTAAGACACGACTCTCTACAATGTCTCATTTTGTTTAAAAATCACTAGTTGCTTCTGAGAATAGCCCCTATCTGCAGTTTAATTTCCTCTAAGAAGATTGATGCAAAGACTTTTACAGAAAAAGTGCTGAGCTGTTGACAGTATTGTGACGGGTGGTGTCATGTCCCACTCCTAAGAGAAAGGGACCATTCAAGATCACCAGTCCTGGATCCAGCATTTATCCAGCCAACAGGATGCCCAGGATCCTGGGGTACACCATCCAAGCTTTGTGAGTGTACCTTTTTATGGGTGAGTTTTCCTTGGCCTGGAGGAAAGTTTCTTGCTTTCTATGCAAATGAGTGATCATGTGCAGTCCATTCTTCTAGAACTTTCTGGAAATGGGTTGGAGAGCTTTAGGGGTCTTTGCTGCTCTCACCTTCCCTCTACTGGTCTTGCCTGCTACTTGACCTCATTCCTGCACTTTCACAGTACTGTGTGGCGTTTATCTCCAGCAGCCAGAACAAGGACATTTGTCACAGAAAAGTGCTGTTCTACATCTGTATGGCCCCATCTCCAGCCACATCCTATTTTTTCCTGCCTATTTGCACAGCATGTTCTTACACAAGAGTGTTTGGTTGCTCCACAGCTATCTGTGTTTGAAACATACACATTGGCTCATATTTTCTGGGCTTCTACAAGAGGTAGTGGTTAGAGGTGGTAGTGATCTGCTGGGTTTCATGGCAATCATTTCAGTCTTTACACAGAATTTTCTCAATTTTTATTTCTTAATGAGAATCTCTTGACATTTCTGAAAAATGGACAAATGCCTTTTTCTTTGTTTTGGATCCTCACTCACACTATTTGGATATTAATACTGGGGAGGGAGGGGGAGGGCAACTATTTCTTTCGCTCTCAGTTTTCCCAGATAGTGAAGAAATGATTTTTAAGCATTAAGTTGGAAATATATGGAGCTCAGAAGGTTAAGCAGAATCCAGGGATGGAGGGAATTCAAATATTTATACTCAATATTTGTAATGTTTTTTTCCTTCCCCTCTCCAGAGGGCACATACTTCTGCTTCTAAATCCATACTTGGGAATTCCAATAACATAGTCTGAGTTTATGGATAACAATTCACTTCTACTGGCAGATACTCCTTTGTGGTGAAGACCTTTCAAATTCAGGCCAGATTTATTAGAGGCCACACTCTGGACTTGCAGGTTTTTAGTAGTATAGAAAGGTAAAACTGTGTCCCAAGACTTTTCTATGGATTAACAGCTAATGTTTACAAAGAAGCAAGAAAGGTTGAAAATATTATCACAGTACATAAAATGAGCCTCTCATTTTTATTATTATTATTATTAGCAGGAGCTGTGCCTCAAGTACCCTTCACATTGCATTGAACACTGGAGTCCATTTAGTTCACCTGTCATTAACATAATAGGAGAGTAGACAAAGTGAAGCACTGCAGCATTGACATAACTTGTCATAAAGGAGTGCTTCAAAAGATATTCAAAACATTTCAAAACAATTAGTAATTCTTCCTTATTCAAGCAGTATCCATCCGATAAAAGAAAAATGTAAACCATGAACAAAAGTAGGCAGAGAGTGAGGAGGTAAAGATCATACAGCATGGATCACTGGCTGTTCAAATTATTTTCAGGTAGTTTGGCAGATCTCCACGGATGTGATTCAACTTTGTACAGATTGCAGAACAAAATCAATTTTTGATTCTAACAAAGCAATTTCACAACATGATCTCCTAAACTTTAAAAAAAAAAGGAAAATTCTTAAAACAGTTTGATCGTTCATTTTGTAGAGGAGTCTTCTTGAGCATATAAAAACTTTTTTTTCTTTTTAGTCTTTGTAAAAAAATAAAATGGAGGCACAGCACTGGAAAATTAGATCTGGAATTAACTGGGCAAGTGGGGAACTCTGCTTTTCTATCAAACTCTGCTTTCTGATAGTATCATTGTATTGGATTTTCATGGTGAAGTTTAGGAGTAAGGGGGCTACAGTGCTGTCTCTTGACAAGTTGCCAGAAGTTTCCCCCATGTCCAAAAGAGTCAGTGACAGACACAACAAAAGGGACATGCCACTGACTAAGGATGAGCCCATCAGGGATAGGGGTAGCACCTTTGGGATAATCTATTCAAGACAGAGAATAAAAAGCAGCCAGTGAGAATGTATGAGAGGAACAGGCTTGAAGATGCCAAGGGTGGTGAAGAAGGAGGAGGAGGAGGAGGTGATCCAGGCACTCGAGCAGTGATTCCCCTAACGCCTGTAGTGCAGATCATGGTGAGGCAGCTGTGCCCTGCAGACCATGGAGGCCCACAAGGGAGCAGAGATCTACCTGCAGCCAGTGGAGGACCCTACAGTGGTGCAGGTGGATGCCTGAAGGAGGAGGCTGTGACCCAATGGCAAGCCTGTGCTGGCTCCTGGCAGGACCTGTGAACTTGTGGAGAGAGGAGCTCATGCTGAAGTAGGTTTGCTAGCAGGACTTTTGACCCTGTGGGACATCCACACTGGAGCAACCTGTTCCTACAGGACTTGGCCCCATGGAAATTACCCATTCGGGAGCAGCTCAGGAAGAACTGCAGCCCACAGGAAGAAGGCACATTGGAGAAGTTGATGGAGGACTGTCTCCTGTGGTAGAACCCCCATGCTGGAGCAGGGAAGCAGTGTGAGTCCTCACCCTGAGAAGGAAGAAGTGGTAGATACATGTGATGAGCTGACTACAGCTGCCATTCCCTGTCCCTTTGTGCTACTGTGGGGAGGAGAAGGGAGAGGTAGTGAACTTGAGACCAGGAAGAAAGGATGGGTATAGGGGAGGTGTTCTAAGATTTAGGTTGTATTTCTTATTACCCTACATCAGTTTGATTGGCAATAAATTAAACTAGTTTCTGCCAGCTGAGTCTGGTTTTCCTGTGACAGTAACTGGTGAGTGATCTCTCCCTGTATATATTTCTCTCTCCTCTGTCCTGCTGAGGAGGGAAGTGATGTAGTGGTTTTGGTGGTTACTTGGCATCTAACCAAGGTCAACCCAAAACTATAATTTCCTTAATTTTGTTCATCCTTTTCTCTTATTTGCTTTTGATTTGCTTTGGTCATTTACATATCATATTCCACCTGACATCTTTATATTCCATAACTTGCTCTCTGTTTTGAAAGAGTTATATTTGTAGGAGAAATAGTAAAATGAAAGCCTTGACTTTCAAATTTCTCCTTGTTTATTTTTTTCTGCATTAGCTAGCATAATGTGGTTCTGTTCCCTGAATGAAGGATGTGAAATCAAGCATACACAATAACTTAAAGTAGGAAAGCAACACACTGGTCATAACAAAAACAAAGCACAAGTAAATGCATGACCTCCACAAATCTGACTCTATGAGGAGGAGATAAAGGCAATAACAAGCCTTTAAATACAGAACAAATTAGTATACTTTTTAATCTTTACAGAATGTTTGCAGGCAATGAGGGGTATTTATGCACTTCACTTTGACAGTTTTTGCTCCATAATTAATATTACATCTTTGAGAACCAACTTATAAAGCACTGCAATGTCCTACTAGAAGCAGAATCTCATTACCTGAAGGATTGGTCTGGCCCTGCAGTCCTCACTGCAGTACAGAGAGCTAAAGTCTTGCCTTTTTCCATTGGAATTGAACTTTCCATGACTCAGAGATAGCAGGGGCTCTTTCAGCATTTGGAAGTTACTTCTCTTGTCTGTTTGAGATAGCTGAATTTTTTTTTTGAGTGTTTTAAGCTGGTTTTGTGTATTTGGGTTTTTTTTAACTGATTTGTAGCTTCAGATGCCTGCTTAAGATATATATTAAGCATACTGCATTGTGTTGTTACATTTTTTTAAATCAGGGGCAGGCTGTGACAGCAGTGGATGTTCTGGCTGTCACTGAAGTACTTGATCAAGAAAGCAAAGAGTAATATTATTATGCATGGTAGCTGGTTAAAACCTTTGTAATCCTGCAATGAATTTCATCCTGTAGAAGTATTTTTGTCACAAATTAAAGGTCAAATCCTCCTTATCCTTTCATACCACAAGAAGAAATAAATTTATAGTAACTTCAAGTAAATGTTTGCAAACTTATTGTCAGACAAATACAGAAAAAGTGGCATTTTCCACTCATCTGAAAGCAGTTCCTTATATATTGGCTCTCTCAGTTGGAGTTTTATGAATTGGGGTCAGCTGGCAGGTACATGAAGTTGGACAAGCCATATTTGATTTTTTTTCACAATATCTTTATATGCCAGAGGGAAGATTTACTGCAGATTGATTCCTACAAGCCTTATATTAAGAAGTCTTCCTATACAGCAAAGCATCCAAGTGCCTTTTAAAGCACAAGCTAAAATCCTGTTTTTTAAAGATATTCTTATAACTCCAATGTACTCTAACTGTAAACTTGATATTTAGCACATATAACAAGAGCATTACGGAAATGACATGCTTGCAAACATGCTTTTTTAAGCCATTTGCTCTTTCCTAGGGAAAGGAAATCAGAGAGAAAGTTCTGAAATAAAAAGAAGATAATGGAGTCCTGCAGAAGAAGAAAGATGGGAAAGCAGTGGCTTCTCTGTACCACCAAAATAAAACAAACCCAGTAATCAGTGTATATTTTTAAAGGTCAGCTTCACAGCTTGTTTGCCAGAAATTCTGATTATCAGAAGAGTTACTTAAATAGCTTTCTTTTATTCACTGAATCTGTCATAGAAATGAAACATAGAGACTACACCTAATGAGTTTAACCTTCTGCATTTTGACATTGAAGATTACCTTTGAAGATTATTGTGGAACATTATTGTATCCTAATACTGAGTTATTTTGAATATTTACTGTTCACTGATAACTGCAATCATTTTATGGCAAAGGAGAAGCAGATTACCTAATAACCTATCATTGTTTTATGTTAAGTGTGGTACTTACAGCGGAAATATATCCTTAAATATATTTACTTTGCAGATGATTTGCTCTCTCAGTCCAGAAAATCAGACTTCTGAAAGATAAATTATTTTGCAGGTAGAATATATGTTGCCTGGTGGTACAATTTGTCCACTTATGAGTTTAATAACATTGTCTGTAGCTAGGTTTTTGCCTCCTTTTGGAAATTAATCAGAACCTGTTTGGACCCTGGATGATCATGCAGTAGTAATGAATACTGAGGAATTAGGATTCGTACTGAACAACCTGTCTCATTTTGTTTAGTATAAAACAAGCCCCTCCTGTTTCTCTGCTGACCTAGAGTTTTTCTCTTTAAGTCTCCAGGCTAAATTCAGCCCTGCCTCACTGCATGGCAATCAACACTTGAGTGCAGATTTCCTCCTCTCATGTTGCCTTTTCCCAAGAGTGTTCTCCTTTTTCCTGGCCACTCTCCACAGCAGTCATGACACCAGGGGAAACCCTCTTAGCAGTGTGTCATGGAGGGGTGTGTGCTGCTACAGGCTGTGTGTCACAGCACAAAATCAATGCAAACAATACTCACAGATTATCCCTTCCCAGACCTGTCACCCACATCATTGCTATGAAGGAAGTGTCTTTCTCTTCTTTTTGGGTAATATGTATAATTTTAAGGTCTTTATTTGAAACCTCATAGTTAACCATGCAAGTTGATGTGAACAATGAGTGACAAAAAATATAAGTCACTGAAGTGTCTGTCTATGCCTTGTGGTGAAAAGTGCTGTGCACAGTATTGCATAAGGGAAAGAATCTAAGCTATAGATAACAAGAGAACTGAATTTGAATTTATATGTAAAACAAAGATTGAGGTTATAAAAAAATAGTCTAACAGCTTTGGAAGAAAAATTGATATTCACCTTTTTTTTCCCTTCTTATATTGCCACAGTGGCATGGGTGCTATATTTGAATAATAAAAGTAACTGGAGCATAAAATTAATAATTTTCCACTGACCTCCATATTCATTTAAAATTATTTTTTCTTGCAGGCAGGTAAAGCTTTGTGTCAATTCTCATTTTCCTTAAGCTCTAGACAGTTAATCCAATCCAAGATAACAGAAAGTGAACAAGAGTGTATTAACAGCCCGGAAAGTCTCCAACGCCCTGTTAAGCATAAGTTGAGGACTCAGGACTCAGGTGGAGGCTGCGTGGGCATATAAGTGTAAATCTTCACAATATGAGTCTCACACAGAAAATAAATTACTAAAAATCAGTTGCATAAAATGTAAAAATTAGATCCATTTTCAGACATTCTCACATTGACCAAAAGACAGGGTTGTAAATTTTTCTGCTTAAATTATCAAAAACTCATTATACATGATTCAGCTAGCAATGATCTAATTAATTTATTGAAAAAACCTCAACATGTTCCACTTAATCTTTACATCCATCTTAGAACAAAGTCATGTGACTTCATATAACATTTTCTTCAGCCAGTGTGCAATTCCACTAATTTTTCCTCTGCAGACTAAAAATTCTGCAACAGTATGACATCCTTAGAATGTCTGAGTCAATGACTCCTTATTTCTAAATGTTTCTATCCAACATATGCCCAGAAAGGTAATCTGTTATACTATATGAAAGCTAGGTCCATACAAAGAACAATGTACTGTATCTTTATTAAGGACAGATGTGTTTGGTGTCTCTATTTGGTTGATTCAAAATGATCTTCTGTAGATCAAGGTGAAAAAGGAAGGAGACCAAAAGAACTATATATAAGACATAATCATTAAGTATCCTTGTTTACCAATCCCCCCTGTTAGTTTCTTTTTCCTTAGACTAGGGTTCCTTAAAGGCTAAAGTATAGTTTGTATGGTCATTAAAAATATTTGAGATTAAAAAACTTAAAAAATCGGAGGAGGAGAACAGAAGTAAAAGAAGAAATGGTTCAAAAGGACAGAGAGAGCAAAAAGGATTATGATTAACTGAGAGAGTTTTTATTGTAAACTAACTTGAGCACAGCAAAAAATTATATAACTGTCAAAAGATAACTAACCATTTTATTAGATTCCATTATTTTATTTCATTCTTGTTGCAAAGACAAAACTTTTTCCATGGCAGTTTGGATAGGCGCACTTTGCTAATCAACATAAACTAGGGATTCTTAAAGACCCAAATTTTATCATCAATCAAGATGTTCCTCCAGTGGAACCATAGGAATGCTAATGTTAGTTCAGTCAAATCATTCTAATTAAAATTCAGACATTTAAAGAAGTCACTTCATCATCAAAGACTGTTAGTTCATTTCAAAACACCTTACCCCAATGGTAGTCACTGCCAAGGTTTAGAACTTGTGCAACCCAGAAGACTGCTTCACATTAGATTATGATGTGTATGTAATAATTTGGATGCTAATCTAATTTCTCTGGAGTAGCACAAGCAGTTTAAGGTTCTAAGCCATTTCTCTCAAAAATTCAAGAGCAGTGAAATTTCTACCTTGCAAGCCAACTCAAAGACAACCCCCCCACCCACCCACCCACCCCCCCGGAGATGTCAATTTTCCTGACTGTAAAATATATGGCTTTTCAAATAAACTCTTGGAAACAGTAACCAGTGAATCTTGATAGTCATCAAAAGAGAAAATTTAATGAAAGCATATGAAAGCATCTCTATGCATTTTGCTACAGTTCTGTGACAAAGTGAGGAGAACTGTATCGTACACAGACATCTTCCTCTGAAACTACACCTCCAACCGATAATCAGGCCTTGGGACTTTATACCGCTTTGAAAGAGTCACCTTAAAACTTTATTTTTCACATTGGCTTTTTGATTTATAGCTTTAAAAGAGTCAGCTACTTTAATACAAATTCATGTCAGCTGGGCCATTTTTAGAGCTGAGGTTTTTATTTTGTATTTATTCAGTCTAGTTTAAAGCTGAGAGATGGCCCTAACAGTTGCTTAACTGCTGGGCAAGAAAACTTCCACCAAATTGAAGTATGCTTCCACCTTCAGTTTTCAGATGCAGCTTCCAAACTACATCATTAATACGTCTAGAAATATTGCATCTTTTCATTTGAGTAAATGACTCTGCAGTATTGTATCTTCATTGGGTGTTAATGCTAAACCAGAACTGCATAGCATGCACAATTCTGAAGCACTTTTAGAGGTGCATCCAAATTAATAAGTTTACATTAAAAATGAATGTGTTAACTCTTGTCCCTGCACTGCTTTGAGTGAATTTTAGAAAGAGAATTTACAATTAAAATGTTTCTTCTAAATACTGACTGTAATAATCTGCTTATTCTGTGTTTAACTTTCTGTTTGTTTCAAAATTGAGGGCTTTTTAGACCATGCATTTGATATTCTGTACATATATTTTATTTCTGGCCAACTCTGGTTGTCTTTTATTGTCTTTTTATTTTGTTTCCAATTTCTCAATTATTAATATGATGGTTTTGAAGGGATGCACAATGTACCACAAAGATGTATGGGATGAAAGAAAGGTGAGGTAAGCTTCAGAACCATAGTAATTCTTTGTGCTGTTTTTGGCTGGGTTGCAGGTTTGTTGGTTTTTTTTTTTTTTTGCAGTAAGTGGTACGTGGTTGTGTTTTGATAATACAGAGATGTTTCAGTCACTACTGACCAGCAATTGCATGGAGTCAAGGCCTTTTCTGCTTGTCAACCACCCCACCAGTGAGGAGGCTGAGGGTGCACAAGAGGTTGGTGAGGGGCACAGCTGGGACAGCTGTACCAACTGACTCAAAGGACATCCCATACTGTATGGCATCAGGCTCAGCATTCAGTGCTGGGAGAAGAAGGAAGGGGGGATGTTCAGCATGGTGATCTTTTTCTTCTGAAGTCAGCCTTCCTGTGATGGAGCCCTGCTTTCTTGAGGTTGACTGAACACCTGCCTGGCTCATGGGAAACAGTGAAAGGATTCTATGTTTTGCTTCGTTTGTGTGCATTGCTTCCGCTTTCCCTACAGAACTATTGCCTGTTAAACCTATTAAACTCAAGTTTTTTCTCCTATTTTTCCAATTCTGTCCCCCATCCCACTCAGGGTGAGGAGAGAGTGAGAGCTGCTTGCTTGGGGCTTAGTTGCCAAATGGGGTTAAACCATGACACTCGTTAATGTTTTAACACAAAAAATAGTCTGAAGAATTGTATTTTTATTTTGCTAAACAGAATTTTTTACTTTCAGATTTTTAAATTTTGAAATTACAGAATTAAAAATGGAATCAGCAATTTGAGAAACTCCTGCATTTCTTGTTGTTAAAAACAGTAAATCCAACAAACAGTTTTGTTATGTGCATATGTTGTAATTTGACATAGAGATTTTCACAGAGTTGTTTCTAAAAGACTGGGTCCTGCAGCTGGCTGGCTTGGGAAGAATTTTCCTTAATCAGCGATTAGTTGGAAATTTAAGTCTCCTCCTGGCTGAAAACATATGTGAAGAAAATTTCTTCTTCTGCAAGAAACAGTTATGGAACACTAAAAAATAATAGTAGCAATTGCAATAGATTTAGTAAGAAACCTAACCTTATGGCATCCAGTTAATGAGCCTTGTGGAGTATTCAAGAGGGTTTTTTTCCCCAATGCTTAGAAAGAGACCATATGGAGGAAAATCACTGCAAAAATTAAAATGAATGAACCCAGACTGAGGACTAGAACATCATTTTGTGCTGCCTGTAGAAACATGCCACAAGGCAGAAAATTGTTTAAGAAACTATCTGGTTATTGTCCAGTCTCTTTCTGGATAATTGTGTATGGATGATGTGGAGGCAACATCCCACACTTGGTCCCCACTCCCACTAGCAATCATGAGAACCTTATTTTTTATTCATTATTAAAATATTTATATATGTATGTAATATATGACTAAATATAAATATTATATATATTTATTATTATTTAAAATAAAATCCTTACCAGGTGGATAATACAAATCTACACACAAATGGAGCCCAATACCCAGCTGAATTTAGATTCAACAAAATTGCACAAGAAAATGAAGAAGGGAAACTTTATAAAAAATGTTCACCTTCCATGAAAAGTAGAATGGAATGAATTGCAGTATCTTTGCTGCAGGATTTATATCTGCAATTTAAGCACAATATAAGCAAAATAAAAATTGTCAAAATGTTGAACAATAAAATCTGAGAAGCTTGGGAATCTCTGCTGCATATACCTGCTTATATAACACATGAAAACCCAACAAGTTTATGGAAATAAATAATTAGCCCAGTAAGTGCCATGTGGATCCTCTAAATAACAGCTGAAAATATAGCCAATTTCAATGAAAAGATATTCATACTATATGTGGTGCCTAGCTGAGAAAAACTGTATATCCAGAGATAATAAACTTTTCAAAAAGTGAAAACTTCTATTTTTCTATAGCTAGAAAAAAACCAAACGAGTCACAAATCAAGAAATATCATGAGATTGTGCAGTCCTTTCTTCTGCTTTGATTGTTCCACAAAATTCAAATTGAATTGTTTCTTTATATTTTACTTTATATTAATGTTGTTTAAGAAGTGTTCCTGCTCCACTATACAGAATCCATTTTAAAGACAGTTATATTCTAGGATTAAAATGTATCTATGATAAATACCTTGTAACTACAACAATGTTCAACTACTTTGACTACTGCAGGCAGAAATTATCCTTTTAATATTTTTAATCTTGAAATTAAACTACATTTAATCTATCTTGGATAATTTACACACTCACTTCATGATAAACGAAACTCTAGAATTAAACTGATAGTGGAAATATAAGGAAAATTACTAACTGCAAATTTATGGAACATTTCAGATACTAACTTGTACTATTTGGATGGATTATGCCAGCACATGGTTGTAAAGATGCTTTTTGCATCATGACTGTTTCCCTGTCTTTCTCTCTAGAACTGTATATTTCACAGGCAAAACACTGTCGTTACAGGTGCCCAACTACCTAAGGTGTGTGCACACTATTTAAGTTCAGAGCAGCAGTGAAACTGCTCAGACAGATGAGCTGTAGGAGAAGTCCAAGCCCAAATAAAGGTGGAATGAATGGAGATCAGCAAGATTGGGTCTGGCAGACCATACCTTAAGGATTACAGCTGCTGGTCTTCCAGTTATCATAGTAAGACAAGTGGAATGTCATGGTCATATCTGACGTGCTCAGAATCAGATCTGTGTCAAGTCTGAAGACAAAGTCATCTTGTAGCCCTTTTGTCCTAGTGACCTTATTAACCTCTTTTTTTTTTTTTTTTTTTTGTAATAGAAATTTTCTAGGCTTTATAAGTACAAGAAAAGAATTCTGAGACACTCTTGCTCTTGCTACCATCCTATATAAAGTTGTGGGTATACCTTCAGTTAACATATAAAACAGATGTAATTTTGCATAGTACAGAGTAAATAGCTGCACAGCAATAAACCCATATCCTTATTTACTTAAATAGGCTTTGGACTAACTATTAATGCTCTAATACATCATATAAATAATTACATAATTTTATGACTATATATCAACTAGATGTTGATATATACATATACATAGAAATACATATTTACACAGATACATATACACATCCTTTACAGAAAATTTATACGTACATGTGTACAATATACTTGTGTATTTGCGTGCAAGCATTTCTATATGTAAACCAACAAATAGTTATACTCACATAGGGCAGAAGGATAAAAAAGGTATATGATACTTTTATTATTATTTTGAGAGCCTCTTCTGCTTCAACACCATATTCTCTGTAAATTTTTAATACAGTGAATTTTTTTGCTGTGTGTTTTATATATATATATATGTTTCCATATCTGTAAATGTCCTTTTTATATATTTTTTTCCAAAAATTATTCTTGAAACTTGAGCCAATGCCTATTTGTTCAATAGTTTGGCAGATATATTGAATAGAAACTCTCAAAAGAACAGTTAGAATTATACTCAAACAGTTGTTATACCTGTCATAGCTGGATTACTGGTTTTACTGTTCTACAGATGATTGAGCATCTTGCTGGTTCAATAATCAAAACTCCTCTTTAATAGCTCAAAAATACTCTGGAGGAACAAAGGCAATTGTACAATACATTCCTTTTTTCTCTTTTCACTTTCTCACTGGAGACTCTTCTTCTGACTTTTCAGCAAAATAATCTCCTTCAGGTGCTCTGATTGTAGATAATTCCTGCTAACTATCTCTTCTCTATTAAACAAACACACAGAACCATCCATGTCATAAGCATCCTCCTGTAGGTCAATAATTTCCCTCGTAAAAATTTCTTTATTATGTTCATATCCCATTTGATAGTTTCTTCTTTTACGTCTAGAATGGTATTTAAGAAAATAAATTTAAGCACTCTGGTGTCTCTAAACATTCAGATATAATTTGAGGAGACTTAGCATCTGTTTATGTACATTTTTATTACTGGCATTTGGGAGTTGATTCATTGTACTATAATATAGCTCCCGTGTATAATTTTTATTGCATTTTGTTGAGAACTTACATAGGGCCTTTTTTGTTATAAATTCAGCATTTTACTTTCAACTTAAAATTATAGGTGAGACTTCATGCCAGATTTCAGCGGGTACAGTTTTTCACGTTATTATATTCACTGACCGATTACACAAGATTTCCCTGTATTTGCCAAAATAATTCCCTTAGGAAATAAACTAAAGTCTAAACTGTTCTGTTACGGAATGTACCTCAGATCCTCCAGTTGCTGTTTTGCAAAAAGCATATAATTTCTAAATGTGCTAGTCTAAACTGTGCTCTAAATGCTGAGGAACAATGAAAATTAGTTACGACTGCTGTCATAGAGTTTTCCCAGCAGTTTAATGTTAGAAGGTTATTGTTAACATTTAATTGATAATTAATTGCTTAGGATTGTTAATGATTTTATGATACTCCAGTGAGATTTAAAATATTCAACAATGGCACAACAGAAATATATCAGCTTCCTGCTTCTTGACTTTTGTGTAATTTAACTGGTAAACTACACTAGATTAGTCTTAGTTCACCATGGATTTCTAAACTCGGTATTGCTGAAAACACTAAGTTGGGAGTTGTTGACTCCCTCAAGGACAGAGAGGCCCTGCAGAGACACCTCAACAAATTAGAGAGATAGACAATTACCAAGCATTTGAAGTTTAGCAAGTGCAAGTGTTGGATTCTACACCAGGGATGGCACAACCCTGGTTGTGCGTACAGGCTGGAGAGCAGCACGGTGGAAAGGGAGCCGGGGATCCTGGTTGATGACAAGTTGAATATGAGTCAGCAGCCAGGAGGGCCAATCGTGTCCTCGGGTGTGTTGGAAACAACATCACTATTCAGTTAAAGGAGGGGATTGTCCCACTCTGCTCTGCACCAGTGTAGCCTCGCCTTGACTATTGTGTGCAGTTTGAGGCACCACAATATAAAAAAGACATGAAGCTATCAGAGAGCATCCAGAGGAAGGCAATGAGCATGGTGAAGGATCTGGAGGGGAAGCTGTATGAAGAATGGCAGCCACTGATCTCTTCACTCTCATAACCAATGACAGAACTCAAGGAAACTGCATGAAGCAGAGGAGGTTTAGATTAGAAATCAGGAAAAGGTTTTTCACCCAGAACATGGCTGAGCACTGGAACAGACTCCCCAGGGAAGTGGTCACAGCACCAAGCCTGAGTTCAAGAAGCATCTGAGCAACACTCTCAGGCACAGATGGTGCGATCCTTGGGGTGTCCTGCACAGGACCTGGATTTGGACTTAATGATCTTGGTAGGTTTCTTCCAATTCAGCACATTCTATGATTCTATGAAATATATTTATGCAGTCAGATAGTGTCAGGACAAGGGGAAATGGGTTTAAACTGAAGAGATTTAGATTAGTTGTTAGGAAGAAATTCTTCACTATGAAGTGGGTGAGGCATTGGAACAGGTTGTCCAGAGAAGCTGTGGATGCTCCATCTCTGAAAATATTTAAGGTCAGGTTGGATGGAGCTCTGAGCAACCAGGTCTAGTGGAAGGTGTCCCTGCCCACAGCAGGGGACTTGGAACTAGATAATCTTTATGGTCCCTTCCAAATGAAGTCATTCTATGAGTCTGTGATTCTATGATCCTTTGAACTCTTGCCAGTTACAAATAATTAAAAAATAGATATGGAGGTTCATATTATATGGCTACATAACAGCTTCGTATCTGCATATAGACAGTGCAGTTTTGTGAACTGTCTGCTGCCTCTTCTACAGAGCTTTTTGAAAGATTTACTGAGCTTGTGAGCATCTAGTGTTTGCCATGACTTGACCTTTTCCTTTTTCTCACTTTTCATTCTCATAGTAAAAATTCACATGATAAACAAGCAAAGCTTTAAAATCACCAATTAAATTAATTCCATGGCATATGATACACTCTTGAATGCTCCTGTCCAGCATCTGCATAAATATTTGATATTCTATGACAACATAAGAATTAGAATCATTACATTAGACTAAATGTAGAAAAAAATGCATTTTTGTACACCAAATTCAAATGCTAAATTGACCAATTTTCTGCTATTTGATCTGGAACTATAAATAATTAATTGTACATGAAACTAGAGGTTGTGTTAGACTGCATTTCAAAATCAAATTGACCATCTTCTCTCTTCAGAATAAAGACATAAGTGCATAAAAATGGGTTGATGGACTGTTGCACATAAGTTCTGATTCATAGTTAGGAGAATGACTAACCAGATGTAAGATCGTTTATGTGACTCTTATAATTCTATGGCAATAATCCTCTGAAGAAAACTTTTGAGAGATTATTTTGACTCATTAATAAATATCCACTGTATGTATAATCAGTTTAATACCTAGAGGAAGTCCACCTTTCCAAGACCAGGGTATATCTAGCAGTTTCAATGTTGCTAGAAGAATATTTAAGACTGAATGTAAATTTATGCAATATTGTCACATTAGATAGTATGGTTGATTTTCCACTGTCAAAAATTTCAACATCTTTCTATACTTAGTCAAGAACTTTAATGAAAGACATACTTCCTTATCTTAAAAAACACCCCAATACTCTACTCCTTTTAAGAGAAAAATCACAATATTTGTCAGTGAATAAATTTGTGAATTTAGCATCTATTTTTTTCTCATAGATATATTATCACTTTCTCTAATGTATTGGTTAAATTCACTGTATATAGTTTATGTGAGATTTTAAATAATTATTTTTACTCACTCCATAATTCATGCTGAATATTTAAAATTCAAAATGCATTCATATATTTAAGTGTGCAGTTTCTGTGCTTTGTGTGAATGAGTGAACTCACTTTGACAATGAAAATAGTATTTAAAATAAAAATGGAGAAAGGGAATCTTTCCTGAGAAAATAATATTTAAGGGAGACACTTGAGAAAATGGAGTGAAAGAAACATAGACTTTTAATTAGTAGGACGCATGAATGTAGATTTTTTTGTGACACTTTAATGGCTCAAGTCCTGACATAAATGTTAGGTGTTTTTCTGTTTTCGAGTCCCTATTTCAAATGTGAAGCTACTACTATTGTTTAATTCAATAAGGAAAAAAAATATTCACTGAATTTTAATCTTAGAGAAGGCTGAAGTATTTTATGGACATATAGCAGAAAGATCCAGGCTCAGGTAAACACAACTTGAAAATTTTGATAAACATTCTTATACTGGAAAATACTGGACAAACTCATGAATGTGTGGATGTACTTATAACACAAATAGTAAACATTTTATACCAAGTTTAGTTTAATACCTTTACTTTTAAAATAACTAAATAAACATTTTAAGAGTTTTAAAAAGTCTCTAAACTTAAAAAAGGAGAGTAAAATTAAACACACACTTAAAACAAGACCACATTATTTAACTTTCTCAATAAAAGATAGCCTACTCTACCATATCTAAAAAATACATAATAACATATAATCTGGCTAGGATGCTAAACAGCTTTTTGGCCTAAGTCTTTAAGAAATTCATAACTACTATAATAGCGTACATAATTATTTTGTATTTTGCCATTCTTGAAAGTCTATGAGTAGAATTATCATTTAGATAAACATTTACACTAGAAGGTGTCCAATTAAAAATACATGTTGTACCAAACAATCATAAATATATGGAAAATGCATGGCATATTTTGAAGGCAAATTTGAGAAAATTTAGTTCAAGATGGACAGGAAAATCAAACACAAGGGTAATCCAGAAACACAAGGATGAAGTGAAAGGAGTCAAGAACAGACTCACAGGCTGATGTCTAGTGTTTGCAATCAATATTTCTGTGTATAAATGAAGAAATGTGAAGAGGTACATTTTAGTTAGAGAAGCTGCAAATGCTAAATTAATTGCAGCAAAAATTACTCAGGCAAAAAGTCAAACAGGACTCATACAATTCTAATATAACTTTGCTATCAATTGGAGTGAACAAGCACGGGATCTAATACTGGAGTATCTTACCTCTAATATAAGGCTTAAAATTTTTCTTGTTTAAATATTCAGAATTAAGTAGAAAATTCCAACTGCTAAACTTTTTTGTTGTCAATTAAAGAAGTATATGTTAAATACCTTTGGTTGAGTGATTAGCTCAAGGAGCACCTTTTTGTTGTGATATTCTATGATAATATGCAAATGACTAAAGACTTAAGAAAATAAAATATTTGGGAGGATCTTGTGGTGAAGCATGACAGAGTCAGGTACCTGATTTGTACATTTTACACACAGAGAGATATCTCAACATCTGCCCTATTAAAAAAAAAAAAATCTGCAGGTGTTTCACATTTTGGATATTTTGGATTGCATGTTAAGATGTTTTTAAGAGTTATTTAAGGCTCTATTATCAGAGAGCATCTTCATTAAATTTACAATAGCATCTTAACTAAATTTCCTTGTCCTCTACTGACAGAGTAATAAGAAGCTCTGTTACCTGAGAAAACAGCATTACCCCATTGGTTGGTACTTTCATTTCTCTGGCAATGGCAATGTTGACCACCTCCAACATATTAAGACTACAATACCCTACTAGAGAAGCAAATGATGCCAAAATGCTTGAAAAATTCAGGAGAAATCTCAAAAAGTTTTAGTTTTGTGAGGCCAGAGATGGTAAAGACAAGGACTGAAAATAGAATCTTGGTTAATGTCCTTGGAGACCAGGAGTCGGGAGTCACTATTGAGTTTACATAATATTTTCTCCCAGTGGAATACATGTTGATTTATAGATAGCACTTAAAATAAATTGTTTGGATCTGTTTCAACTACATAATCTCTTTGATATAGCGTTTACTTTAAATCTCTCTCTTGGCCCATTCTGAAAGACCTCATATTCATAAAAGTGTTTAAAGGTTTTAAATTTAAGATGCAACAACAGGCAACTGATTAGTTCAGGACAGACTCTAATGAGCTGATTCTGAGCAATTGCAAGAAGGATCCAGAGCCCTTGAATCAGATTTCTTATGTCTAGTGCACTTATAACTCCTGCCTCTTATTTTAATGGAGGGTGCAATATTAATTGAACCAGGCTCATTAGAGAATGAACTTACTCACTCTTAACACTTATCACTGTACAGAAAGAGTAATCATCATCTTGGTGCACGCCTACACTCTTTTCTTTCCAGTGAGATTAATTGCTCTGAGATTAATATAAATAAAATGTGCAGTACATATTTTATTATGGATAGTAAAATAATAATTTAAAAAATACTCCCTAGGACATGGAACTCCTGCGACGCTAAGAAAACAATTTTGAAACATAAAATAAGTTTCTCCATAACTGACTCAAGTATTATGTATCAAAGTGGACCTTGGAGAACAATATGTGCAAGCATGATATATACTTACATACATATATGTATATATATGTGCATACATATATGTATATATGTGTATATATATGTACATATTTTTATATAAATAAGCATAACAACATAAAGTATAGTAATGAAATTATAAGTAAGATCCTTCCTTAAAAGATTGGAGTTAATTTAATGAGAAATTCTTCTCTGGACTTCTACTGGAATAGAGAAGATAATTAGATAGGTGTTAGCATTTTCTTTGTATTATTTACCCCTATGTTTATTGTTCTTCCCCTTTACTTTCAAAGCAAAAATTCTATATCCAAATTTATTATAATTGCCCCAAACTTGTTGCACTTAATATTGGGAAGAAGTTCTCTTCGATAACTTTTATTACAAATGCTGAATATTCTAACAAAGCAGCTGAGCTCCAGTGTAATTAACTGAGCGGTATATTGACTTCTTCTTTTCTTTTTTTTTTTCTTTTTTTTTTTTTTGTTCTGCAACTGCATGGCCTCTGTGTTCACCCATAGTGGTACTGGAGGGAGAAGCACTTCTCTCTGTTAGGAAAGGAAAGAACAGCTTGTCAGATATCACAATGATTTTTTCTTTCTGTGTTTCCTTTTTACAGAGCTACTCTAGTTCCTAGCATAAAAGGGTAAAGGCTTCTCTTTATAGATATAACAGTATTGGAAATAATTGCTTCTCTAAGATTACAGTAACTTATTCCAGCATCCTAACCTCAAAAACTTTTTGAATATTTTTACTTTCAGCTCCAGGAGTTTATTGCTTTGCCCCAGTCTGAATTCTTGCGAGAAGGCACAACAAGACAACTACATCAGGTTTTGTTTAGGCTGCAGAATTATTCAATTAACAGGTCAAAATTAAAGATTCAGTATAAAAATGGTTCTTATATACATGATGTGGCTCCACTTCTCTCTACCTTCCCCCTCTCTCTACCACCCTCTGATTGAATTAATCGATAGTCATGTGTTCTGAAAGTACAATAAATACATTGCAATACTAGTCTATTTTAAATACCCAGATTCCAACAGAATTCACATGCTTAACATGATTATTCCAATTCCACTGGTAATATCTCTAGGACTAGAATGAACTTTTGATGTACATCCACTATTCCAGGTATCCACAGCGAAGCTCTTCCGTAAGCTTTACAAAGGCAAAAGCACAGCAATTGAGGACAGCATAAAACCTCAGGTTCACTTGAGGGCTTTGTAGGCCCTCCGTTCTGTATGCATATGGATTTCTGGTTTTCCTTTTTAATTTGAAAGCTCTTTGTGCCATGTGGAATTAAAGAAATTTTATTATGCTATATGTTTGAAAAGCACACAAAAGAAATAAAAGCATATATGTATATAAGCTTATGACAAGAGACGTCTAACCACTACTGAATAGAAATTTGGAAGCAAAGTATTTGAATAAATACTGACAATCTAAATGCACATAGAGAGAACTCAAATACTTTAAAATCCCATTGTAAGTGAAGGATCGCCATAACACACCAGGAAAATCTGATACATTGTAACGTTTGAAAATAAATTCAAACATAATAAATGTGCTTGCACAGCTAACCAGATTAGGTTTCCCCAAGGAGAAAGAAAAGAAAAAGACCTGAGCTTTCATCCTCAAAGGAGTATATGTAAATATTGAAATATTTCACATTTAAGTAGCTTACAGAATTATAATAAGAAAGCCACACTGAAACGTATCATATGAATGAAAATCTAAACAAATCCCATCACAATGGCTTACACCTTTTTTCTTCCTTATCTTCATATTGTGCGTATATATGTCTCCAAAAACGATGCAACACAACTGTGGTATAAATATGATAAGAAAATTTATTACAATATTATTAGCACATTATGCTTGTTCCATCTCTATAAATTAAAAAAAGGAAAAATGTTTTATTTGTATGTATAGAACAGATAATCAAGCTGCAGAAGGCAACACTGCAATGTATTATTAAGTCAAACATAGAAAATGCAATAAAAAGAAAAATCACAATCTCTAACAAGTTCTGTTTGCATGTGCTAGGAAAAGTTTATCATATCATATGCTGAAGGATAAATGTTGTGCAAAAACACCAGACCTACATTAGCAAATTGCTGCATGAATATTTGTTATGGGGCAATTAGAGCGATGACTGTGGAGTTCTTATCTACACAGCAAAGGAAAACTGCAAAGGATCAGTCTTTAGAGTATAGCAGAATCACTATATATTGCAAATAGGAATGAAGATAATTTTTTTTTTGTCATTTTCATGCATCCTGCCATGTTAGATTTACATTGCCAAAATGATCATGCACAGAACTACTTTCAAATTAATTCCACCAATGGTTTCATAAGGAAACATTAGGACACTGAAATCTGATGTAAAGATGAGTCAGCATGATGACAGGGTAATTCTTCTTATATTTCCATAAAGAAACCTGAAACAGATAAAATACCTTGAGTTTTAAAGTGGAGAGAAAAAGAAAGCTAGCCTGGTTTGCATGTTTTCATGTTTGAGAGGATTTCCAAGAAAGGTTTTAACACAAAACTAGCATCCAGGACACAAGGAAACAAGACTAATTAAGATCACTTTTGCATTTCTTTTGAATACTTGTTATTTTTAGCTTTTACATTAAGAGTGAAATACTCGATTTCCGTAACATCAAACATTTTTGCTAAGATATGAAATAAATATTTTTCATTTTTCTTTTTTCATAGTCACTAAAATACTGATATCTGCTCATTCAGTAAGGGTTATTCATGATGAGAAATCACAGCTTTTTCTGATACATTTGATTTCATGCATTTCTTTTTATTTTCTAGTTGTAATAGCAGGAATCTAACCTGGAATTTCAAAGTCAAGTCATCAATATTTCTTATTCTCATATACTTTCATACCTAGGTTTTTACCCCATGGAAATATAGAATCATTTTAAAAATAAAGACAGGTGAAGCAGCTTCTGCCACATACTATGCAATTCCCTTATACTTTCTATTAGTGTTTTAATAGCTAAATGAACTTGAAAAAAGTTATCTTTATCTTTGTACCATAACATAAACTAAAAATGGCTAGTAATGTCTATTGCTAAATTGAGGCACTGTGAAAGAGGCATTAGGTAATGCAAGTGTAACAACAATCTACATATAGCTGGGGTGCGTCTCTTGAGCCCATTTCCTTAAAGACAACACTTTAGTTCAGTTATTTTAAAGGGAGATACCTAAATTTAAACCAGTCACTCAACACTTTCTGCCAGTCAGCTGAGAGAAGTGGGTACATTCAGGGCTGAGTCATTTGATTTATTTTAGATGCTATTTTTGTGGATGACTCACCTTCTTACAACAGGTATTTAAGTCCATTGACTATAAAGGCAGCTTAGGACAGTTAGCTCAGACTTTGATGTATGATTTTTTTTAAATTTTTTTATTTTTTAAATATTTAAGGTTAAGAAGAATTCACCTCACCCTCTATGACCATAAAACTCTTTCTTTCTCACTTTCCCTCCAGGGCTCAGCTGTTCATGCTCCAAAGATCAACATCACAACTCTGATGTGGCATGATTATGTGTCGTTTGCTCAGGCTGACACAGAAACTCGTAGATTGTGGGAAACAACTGTGAGAAAGCCTACAGAGAAGATCATTGTAAGTTATGACTGTAGAGTTACAGACAGAGGTAGAACCATAAAGATGAAGAGCACAGTAACTGAAAGAACAAAGACTAAAAAAGCATCAATGTGGAAAACTACAAAATCTGAAATGGTAAAGAAATAAAGTAAAAGGTGTGAACATTGGATTTTGTGGATACTTTCAATTTACTGATACTACAGATCTGCTTCTGGGAGCAGTGGAGACTAACTCTTCTCCTGGCCAGTGAAGACTCTATTGGTGTCCTGATAAGAGACTGAAAGGTCTTAACAGGAGGATGAAAATCTGAATTATTTTCTTCGTAATTAGTAAAGCCTACATATCTTCTATGTTTACAAGCCAGAAAATAATTGTTCTATACTTTTAACTGAGACTCTTTGTGTATGATTTCAGATGCCTGAACAAATTGGCCCAGAGAGGAGTCACAGTGATATGGTTAGTGAATATGGTATCTAAAGAAACATATAAGGCAGACACTCTCATATAGTTGAAGCTTATTTGACACTTGCACTCTGAAGCTTGTCAGACAGAACTTCATTGGAGTAAGAGGAATGGGGAAAAAAAAGTGCAAAGAGAAATGAACCATCACAGAGGTTCTCTCAATGAGATGAACTATTTGCAGACCAACCTCTGGTTAGCAAACTGACATTTGAAATTACTTCTCAAACCATCTGAGATGATGCTTGTGAAAGGCTCATGACTATGTCACAAATGCAATGCATATATGGCTGTTAGGAAGGAAAAAACAGAAAAAAATTTTAAGAAGCTCTTGCAGTCTAAGAAATAGTGTACACGATATGTGTTGAAAGACTTGTGCTGGTTTGAAGGTGAACCAGCAAGGGAAAATGAACTCACCACGAGAGAGATTATAAGTCAGAGCTAAAATTTAATAATAATATTATTATAACAACACTGACACACAAGGGAAATTGCTTTCAACTCACAATACCCCAGCAGTATAACCCAGTGTCCTGGGGCACAAACCCAAGGGGGTTTGTTTGCCCTTGTGCTGAGACCCCTGTGGCTCCCCCAAGTCCAGAGCAAAAGGAAAAGAAAAACCTGTTGGTGCAGGCGAGGGCTGTGGTCTGGGCGAGAGCGGTGATCTCCTGCTGTCGAGGTCCTGCTGCTGCTCTGGATCCGACGAGAAGTACCCGAGGTCTTCTTACCCACCACTTATGTACCCTCAGGGAGCACTCAGTCCCTCCCCCTGGGCGGGGACTCACACAATGGGTGATTGACTCTGGGAGCCAGGGGGTGTTGAGCTGTTGATGGCCCATTAGCAGATCCGCCCCCCTCAGGCTGGGTGTGAAGGTGATAATGGCTCCCTGGGCAGCTGCTGCTAATGGCCCATTGTCCTTGGGGAATGAATAGAGGGGGTAGAATACACAGCTTTGATCACCCCCACACAGGGTTAGCTGGTCCCTCCTGCTGAACTAGGACAGACTTCAATGAAAGCACTTATCTCACTGGACTACAAAGACGCTAGATCAAGAAGTTTATACCCATCAACTTGAATGAATATGGAAATTTTCTATTAACTTATTGAATGGGAAGGAGAATGTTCACAACATCTGCAGAAACATCTGAACCCCGCTAAAAATTCTACTGATAGCTCAGTAGTTTCTTTCTCTTGATAATTTTTATCTTACCATTTTTTGATCTGGAAGATTTCTCCCATTTACAAGCACAAATAATTTTTATTTTTAATTTTTCTAACCCATTATTACATACTATATTGCATTCTGGAAATTCTTGTCTTACCTTTCACTGGAGAGAGTTTGCATTGGCTTGTCAAACAAATACATTCCACTCCAGCTGATTCTCAGCAATTTCTTACTATCTGTTACTTAGTGCTAAGTAATCCTCTAGAGTCAATATTCTCTGCCAGCAGTCTGCCTTACTTTAAATATTACACTATTACATACTAACTACTTCATTTAAATTATTAGTAAGAGCAAGAATGGTAGGTTTGCGGGTTTTTTTATTAGGCCATAAGGGTTATCTCTACATCCATGTATTATTATTTTATTAAAATAAGAAATAAAAAATGCTATTTTAACAAGAAAATAATTCCAAATCTGGAGTTGTTTGTTTGTGAATTTTGTTGCTTAGCTTTGTTTTGCTATGTTCTGTGGGTTTTTTTTGTTTTCTCCTTGCTAAGTTGTCAGCATGAGTGATAGTGGGTTTGGGTAGCAGTGCAATCAGCAAGTCCTCTTTGCTGCACATGTTTGATGCCTTTTGGAAACAATTAGTGTACCACTAATGGCATTAATAACAATAATTGGAGCTGCAGTATTAGCCTGCTCAACCCTTACCCCTTTTTGCATTTGCTTATGTTATTAGCAACAAAAATTTTATCCCCTATTTTGTTGCTGACAACTGGTGTAACTGTAGTATGTTTCATTAGATTTTCATAAGGCTAAGAGGTTATGCAATTAGAAATGGTAGGTATGGAATGCTGATAAAACACTGTGAAAACACTTATCTGAGCTTATGTTTATGGTATGTAATCATTCAGATACTTAATTATTGAAATATGAGTTTATTATTTTTTCTTAAATTTGAAGAACACCTTTTTTGACAGGATTAGATGCGACTTGGATCTTCTAAGCTGATATTTGCTTCATTTTAGAGAAACATGAGATCACTGGTATTATTAAGATTGATATTCTTTCCATATTACAAATTCTTTCATTTATGATTTCATTTCCTTATGAACTGCTCTTTGGGATCAGTAGGTACAGCTGACTGGGTAGTGAATTTACTCATTTCAGCAGGGAGAAAGAGAGAAGCTGGATATTATAGCAGAATGTTTTTTAACATTAAAATAAAACACGAAGGCATGTCTGTTCCAGGGACAAAGACAGACTGATAAACTACATGCCCTTTTATTGTATTAGGTGTTTTATATCATTTGTACTTACTCTCATTGGGAAAAAAAATAATAAGTGTTAACAAGGTACATCCTAACTGTACTTATTAATCATGGGAAGCATTTTTATTAGTCTTACTGACCATGGCTATAATTAAAATTTATAGTCCCACAAACAAAAACCAGCCCTGATTTCCCTAAGGAAGGTTCTATCTAATTTGACTTTTATTATTATGCAGCTGTCTTGACTTTGAACCCAGGAGTGAATCTCAAAGTCAACAGATTCTGTAGGCATTCAGGGAAGCTGCGTGGGCTAGATAGGGCATGGAGGGAATTTTTCATTCCCTTTTGTCTTAATTATACCATTCTTCTCCTTTTAATTTATTTTTAGCATTTCTTCAGAATAAATCCAATGCTGCAGCTTTTTTTTTTAATTTTTCAACAATATATTAAGATTTCACTCTCTTTTGCTTTTGAAAAATCTATATTTCTTGCCATTGTTTTAGTCACATCAGCTTTATTAAGGTGCTAAAATAAAAAACAAGCCAGTTTTTTGATTAGCAGTAATGTTCTGGTCTATTCTAGGCCCCAGTGACAGTGTTAAAACAGAGATAGGAGTTCAGAGGTTGTTATTTTAGTGTAGATTGATTTTCCAACTAAAAAAAAATATTTTAAACTAAAAAAAAATCTGGTGGTAAATAATATAGAAAAGAATTATTTTCTCTGCTGGAGAGGAAAATAATGCAAATAGGGTGACAATCATTATCAAAGATGAGTAGCAGAAATGAGGTATTAATAATGGATTATCAACTTAGCTTTGACTTCTTATGAATTTGTCTGGGATCCAACTGGACATAAGTGCCTCAAAATGACCTAAGCTCAGCTGTTCTTTTTTGTTGTTGTTGTTTTTGTGTTTGAGTTTTTTTGTTTTTCCTTTGGATTTTGGTTTGGGTTTTTTTGTTTTGTTTTTTTTTTTGGGGGGGGGGGGTGGTTTGTACTGCTTTTTTGTATGGCCATATATACAAGGCATAAATCTGATGCTTCATAGAAAGACTCTGGACTAACTCTTGAGCAATCCAAAGTCTGCCATACCTCACCAACCCATATGACATATTAAGGAATGGATATCTGACAAAAAAAGTCCATTTTCTCCCTTGTGGCATTTTGCTGCCCAGCCATGAACCATGTGCTACATCGCAAACCAGGTAAGAGACCAGCCTCAGTGGCAGAAACCTTAACTGTCCAATCCAGTCTAATTGCTAAAGAAAGAGAAATGCAATGTCCATGGGAAAAAAAAAAAAAAAAAACAACAAAGAAAACCACACACACACACACACATTAATTTTGGATAATAATAGTAAAAAGAATAAAAATAATGCCAATAATAATAGTCATAAAAATAATCATAATGATCACTACATGATTTTGCATAAGATGACATTACATGTTACAACATAACATTATAATACAGTTAAAACTGCAATGCACATACTTACCTCCTAACCCTCTGTGTATTAAGATTAGTGTGGAAGACTAGACATAAGCAAGTTTTGTCTCAAACATTATGCTAAGACAGAAGAGATACGATCAGAAAAGACAGTCCTGTGAAGGAGGGATAGAGCTGTTCTTAGCCAATTTTCTGCTCCACCTTGAAACTCATGCTCAGTCCTTCTTTCCTCAACTCACTTTTTGGAGGAGGGCTTGAAGGGCTATCTGTGTATAAGTGAACAAAATGCATAAAAAAATCTACTTTACATAAGAGGCATGGACCAAGTTAGCTATAAAATGAAGCAGATTGGGCCATCTTGCTCTCTTCTCTTTTTCCTCTCTTTCACTTTCATCTAGGAACCCCAGCTCTGGATCATTCATGAAGCAGGTTCAACATGGTATCTAAAGACTGGTGATATTATTTGTTCTCTCTCTATTTTCTGTCTTTATTTGTGTTCTCCCTTTCTTTGCCTGAGCAAATTGTGGCTATCATTCTACTCTATACTCCACACTGAGGTTTATTATGGTAATAGGGAGACTGTGGACATTTGTTGTGGCTTGTGAACCAGTACCTTGGTGTACTGTTGTTGCAATCCAGCACCCTTGTCTGCTGGTGTGTTGTGGCTTTTAAGCCAGGACCTTTGAGGAGTTTGTTGAAGGAACTGAGAACTTAATGAAGTGTTGTGCAAAATAAAGGGCTTGTAGCCACCACTCTTGTGGAAGTGCATTGTAAGAATTTAAGGGCTTAGTCTAAGCAATGGTCTGGTTGCTGGAGACAAGGTGACAGTACAACAGAACATAAGAGTTCTCTGACACTTTTCCAGTGTCTTCATTCAGCCTAAGGAGAATTTACAATAACCATTACAAACCCTATTGTTGGGTCATGACAGTTGGTGACTTATTTCTGGTCTTGGCAGTGGTGTTACAGTGAGTTGTCAGTGCCTAGAGTCTTATGCTGGGAGGAATGTCATATTCATGCTGGTGATTTCTTCCCCACTCTGGGATCTACTTGGATTCCTTTCTATGTCTTTGCTATGATGCTTTATGCTTTCGCACCTTTCTCTCCTCCTCACAGAACTGTAGCTCCATGTTACACCTAAATTTAGTATATCTAGTGCCTTTCACATATGTCAGCCTCAAATGCTCTTACTTTGCTCTCTTTGCTACCCACAAACCAGTTTTGTCCAGGTCTACATTTCTTTAGGATGACCATTTGTCATTTTTTTACAGCTGTGTGGTCCCCATTGCCACCCCGACCATCACCTGAGTATGCTCCCTGTCCCCACTACATAGGTTCTTCCATTACACCAGATCTGTACCTCTCACTGTTGCATCAGAGTTGAACAGCACCACCATAATGTTGAGATCCAGTTTGAGACAGATCAACAACTGTGTTTGCTAAATGATTCCTCGAAAACTAGATTAAAGCACATGATGCCAAATATTGTAGGTCAAACAGATAATTTGCTTTATTTTAACGAAAAAAAGCAAAAAGAATGAAGAGCAGAGGGAGAGGAAGAGAGGAAAAGCAAAAGCTAATATAAAATGCACAGAAATAAAGTTCATCACCAGTGAGAAACACCACGGTGTGTGCAGGCTCTCAGAGGAGCCGCTGGCAGGCAGTCAGGGCAAACGAGCAGCAGGTAGGTCCTCAGCCAGGGCAGGGTCAGCACCCGAGGAAAAGCAGCAACTGAACCAAGGCAAACAGGAGACACAGGCAGGGAGGGTGCAGGAATGAGTCAACGTGTCAGCCCTGGACTTACACCAGACTGGCCCTGGCAACTGGGCACCCCTGGGTGCTGTCTTAAACACCCTCTGGTGAGCGAGTACTGGTTCCCTCATCTCCAGGCAGACTATTCCATGGCGCTGATTGGTTAAACTGCTGGTATCCAGGCAGATTGGCGCTGCCAAGGGGGACAAGTAACCACTTTTACTGTAGACTCTCCAGGGGACCTCCAAACACTGGGAAGTAGCCCAGCTCCATGAGGGTTGCAGCTGCACGCAGCTCTGTGCCATGCAATGTCAGATGTCTTTGGCTGCCTTAGGGGGTTTGGAGGGCTAAGAAGTAGTAAATTAACTTTACTGTCCCAGGCACTGGCAGAGAAAACTGGCTAATTAGAGTGGTATAACACATATATGAAAACAAGAAATGGTGAAAGAAATTAGCCATAGGCACTTGGTCAATTAGAAAATTGCTGTTACAGCAGCAACAGGTAAACCAAAGCTTCAGGAAGTTCAGAGGAAGGTTCAGACAGAGCAGACCTGGCAACCTTCAGTCCCAAGGCAGTGCAAACTCAATATGAGCCTCGTGTCCTGTTACTGTCACTGGTCATGCCAGATTACAGGCTACATGCAAGAGCAGGGCAGTCTGGTGTCTAACATGTCAAACAGCAGTAATGTGACGTGCTGGCCGTGGCTCATAGAAAGGCCTGTTATGGTGCAGTGATAATGGTATGTGTTACACAAGATGGTAATGAAATAGCATTATCTTTTTGGAGGTCCAGGAACACTAAATAAGTATGTTCACAAAGCAATCATTTAAAATTCAAATGAAGGTGAATAGATATTTTTTCAATCAGATTTGTGGTATAACATCTGATCTTAACTTGAGGCTGAAGGCTTCTTAGAAACTTAAGGAAATACATTACACAAACCCTATATTAAAATGCTTTTTTTCTGAATTCACTTACATCTGTAACAGTGAGACTCCAATAGATATCCAATATATATCTTGGTTTATTTTAACTTTCTGGGGTTTCACTTAAGCAGACAATCCTTCTAAGAGTCTTAGCAATGTGAAGTAACCTTGAAAGGTAATGTTTTTTGGAGTCAAAACACCACCCTATAGCTCAAGATTGCTTCTATTTGTTTCAAAACAAAATGATCCACTGAGATCAAGCCCCAAGACACCCTAGACAGAGGATGGTGGGACTGTCATTGCCCAGACCAGTTGTGGACACCTCATCTCTGGAAGTACTCAAGGTCAGGTTGAATGAGACTTTGAGAAACCTGGTCTGGTGGAAGGTGTCCCTGTCCATGGCACCTTAAACCATCCTATGATTCTATGATTAGTACTCCAATGAACAAATGTCAAATAATTCAAGTAGTGGAAATGTTACTAGCAAAGAAATTGAGCTCCTAGGAAAAACAGAGTGTAGATTTAATCTCTGAAAGTGCATATGTGGAAGTAAGTGCAACTTCTGCATAGTTTCTCAAGTCTGTAGACACATCTTCTCTGAGAGCATTTCTCATGGTGCTCATCTAATTTGTTGAATATCACAGTCTTGAGCAGTTGCCCCAGAAGAGAAATGAAAAAAAGCCTTCTTGTCCTGCATTCTTATTATGACACTGGTAAACCAATCACAAAATCAGAATAAATATCTACTTGAGAAATAAATACCAAGTTAACTTTTTTATTAGGCAGTCCAGGTAGAAAAATAAAATGCCTATAAATAGTCTGGCAGTGTCAGGAAGGGCACACCTTTCCTCCTTTTACTTAGAAAAAGGAAATAGATAATTTCACAGTTCTGGGTGGTAGACAGCTGAGATTTTCTTTCTCACCTTGCAACTGCCCAGTGTTACTTTTCCCTGCCAGAAAGGGAGATACCAGACAAGCCTTAGCATTTTTCCATTTCTTGTGTTACTCCACTCCTTTGCTCACAGGAAATATCACACTTCATAGAAGTGTCAGCCTTCATTCTGCTGAACAAAGTAATAAGGAGGGATTTTACACCAAAATCACTGAGCATCCAAGGACAAACTAGTCCTAGCTCCTATGAAACCATTTATAGAAAATATTATGAGGTTGCAGCTGGAAGTAACTTTCCAGATAGAGAGATCATATGTATCTACAGTATCTTAGTGCTCAGAATGGACCATTTATCTTCCAATAAATAAAGCTATGCAGAGCTTCTTGTAGCAATGTATACTAAACCAGTAAGCAGCTATTTTTCTCCAAAAGCATTTAGTTTATGTCTTCCAGCTGTTTATTTCTTTACAGCAATAGTAGTGTGCCAGGCTTTCATTTATGGCTCAGCATGCAGCTTTTAGCTGTTGATAAACAGCTATTAATAATATTTAAGAATAGGCAACCATGTAATATAAACATTAGACTGTGCCAGAGAAAAGGTGGAAATATCACATACTATAAAACTGGTTTTGTGATAAATGCTTAAGATTGCCTGAGATCAAAAAGTGAGCCTGATTCTGATTTCACAGTGGTGAGACTCAGAATTAGCCACACTAGAATTATATCACTATCATTTTAGTGTCAGATAAGATCCACAAAAATAAATTCACCAGTGTTTATACATAGCATCTTAGCAGTGCTACAAACCTACAGAGATCTAGAAAAGCTCTAATATATTCTACCTCAAAATATTATTCCATCATACCTAGAATGCTTTATGACCTAGACCCTATATTCTATGGGTCATCACACTATAGCTTTTAACATTATTTTCTTTGAAATTAATTCAATTAAAACTGTTTGTCATTCTGCAAAAGATGCAGGTAAATTAAATTTGATTATATACTTAAATTCTAAAGATCATATCCAGAGAAAGCAAAAGGTCCTGATTTGGTGAAATAAGACTGTTGCTTTCATATGCACATGCATAACTAGACCTCTATATAGATTTTGTAGCTTCTTTCTACTTTGTTATTTGTAAAGGAGAAAGATACCTCACACTTTATCGGCAAAAGACTTCATGAGAAAGTTAAAGCACATTAGATAAGGGTATGAAGAAAATTCTCCTTAATATGATGGCCACAATTTTCAGTTTGATTTCTTAGCAGCTCAAGAAACATACTTTCAAGAAGGCCTCTGCCAACACAAACAAAATAAAATGAACAATCAAAATTTCTTTTAAATTGTAAAATAAGGTTTGAAGTACTTCAAGATACACACAGAAAGAGAAAAAAGTCATATGCAAGAAAATACTATGTTAAAGCATTGGATATAAAAGCATGAAGATTTTACAACTCTGTGTTTTCCAGTACCTTCACATGGACTCAGATTCTCTTCAGTTCTTTTTTTTGAAATTGATACTGAGAAAGAATTTCATTGCCTTAACAGTTTCTTTCTGTGAGAACCAACTCATTATGTGAAGTCAACAGGAAAATAAATGCAAACCCAGCCCTGAAGATGTTACAAAAGTGAAAAAAATTGCATGAGATCAGCAGATATTCCCGTACACTACTTACTGTACAGTGAGTGGTAGCACTGGGTAGTACAATGAGTGGTAACTCTAGAGTGGGTGCTAAACCTCAAAGAACTAAGGCTCTAAGAAATAAAAAAAAATGTTTTAAAAAATTACAAAAACATTGTGAAAAGATTGACAGTATGAATTTTCACCTTCTTCTGAATACTGTAAGCGTAGTGGTAGTTTTTCATATCTATGTCATGTACACCAGCAAGAGATAGTGTAAAGACTGGATATCTGACTTGGCAGAAAATGCATCTGGGGGACAGCTGTTGGAAAAGAAACATTAACCTGTGGAGGTGATTAGGGTTGCCACAGCAAATTTGCAGCTGTAATGGGAAAAGAAAAAGGTCTTTTTTTTTTCCCTGAAAGCATGTCAAAAGCTGTTTACTACTTAGCACAATAATCCATCAAGTGATCCCTGTAGAATTTACTAAATCTTTATTAAATTTAACATGCAGAATGGTTATGGAGCTTGTAAACAGTTATGTTAATTCACTGACATGGCACTGTTTTCTTCGAGGAATCCTGTGAGAAGCACCCGTGAGAAGTGAGAGAGATGCATAAAGGTCAGAGACTGACAAGGTTCCTGACACTTAAGACTAGGAATCAATTACTTTCTCCCAACATTTGAGCAATGAAGTTAAAGAACAGGTGAGAAAACAATTTTGCTATCTCAGGTTTACTTCTTATACTATCTCTTTTTATAGGGTTTTCTATAGCTGATTTAACAAGCTACTTCAGGGGTCTGAATCCAAAATTGCATGACAGAATCAGATGTATATTAATATTCAAAGGAAGCATTATATCCTCACAAGGAAATTGAGAGTGTTCACAGATGACCATGAAAGGAATGAATTTCACTACTTTTCTCAGCTACAATGATTTTGTTTCAGCTAAAAATTATGAAGCATGCACTGCTATTGTTCCTGCCATTCAGAATCAACTGCACGGAAATTGTCAGACAATATAAGGATTTTGGAAAAATAAAAGGAGTGTTTCTTTCAAAAGAATTACAATTGTAAATGTTTCATGGAACAATGAAAGTGCTATTACTGGTAAATATACCACCCAATCAGAACCACGCACATCTAACACAACACAAAAGACACAGTCATTTAGAAACTACAAAAGAGCGAGGATATTGAGTAGCCAAAAGCAAAATTTCCCCTGTAAGCAAGGACTGTGATAGCAATTAGATTCTAAGCAGGATTAGGCCCATTGTCAAAACTTCAATAAGTTAGAAGGAAAAAGTTCAGGTTTTCCCTAGATTGCAGTAACACTAGCAAGTACAAAAGTCATGCAAAAGACACAAAAGTAAAATTAGCTCAAATAAAATGTGTTTCTAAATGTCTACAGAATTCTATTTAAAGTGGCTAAGAATAGGAGAAACTCAGGAAATAAGTTTGTGACAACAGGAAACATTAGTGCTTAACCATATAACAAAACACATGATCCAAGTGAGTAGTAGGTGCCTTCCCTAGACTTGTAAAAAGTTTAAATGTTTTTCATGTTGCTTACTAGATATCAGAACTCCCTAACTAAAAAAAAAAAAAAAAAAAAAAATTAAAAAAAAATTAGTCCTAAAGCAGAGTTTCATTTAATCTAATTTAATTTCATTTGGTTTCTCTGTAAGGTTTCATTTCTCTGTAACCAGGAGGTTAACCTGTGCTTTGTCTTTGGATCTGCTAGGACAGCCCTCTGCTACTTTCAGCTTTTCCCCCAAGAAGTAAAGTAGAGCACTGCGTATGTTCCTTTGACAATTTCACACAGCTAGAGAGCAGAGACAAAGTCTGAGTCAGTGACTAACTTGTAGCCTGGTATATAGGGAACTGAACTTCTGTGTGGAAAGCAGCACAACAGCTGAGACCTTAAGTGAAATTTAAAACCTAGTGAGTTGCACACTCTTTCCTTTTTGGCAGTGCTATTACAAATAGCTGGTGCATAAGTATCATTACAAATTTTGTAGCCCATGTTATTGACTCCACAGAGCACAGCAAAGATGTGAAATCCAGTATCATATCAGAACATCTCAGCTAAAAATAAAATTTGCTAATATTTACTTACCAGGAGTATTTCCAGCTAAGAATTAAAATTTAGAGAGTAGCTGAAAGTGAAGATGAGAATTTGAATAAATTGAGGTTGCTAGATAATTTCAAGGCACTTGCTGTGAAATCTGGTCCCACTGAGTGAGACAGTGTAATAGGTTCAGAATGCAGCCATTCTGGATTGCTTAAGACACACTAACACCTACATGGGGGATAGCAGCCTGTCACACTGATAGTGCTGATGGCTACCACCAAGAGAGTTTTTATTCACAAGCAATCACAGACATCATTAAATCCAACGAGTGGGCCAGCTGCTTTTTTTCAGGGCCAAATGGAAGGAGCAATTAAGCCCAAAGAGTCACACATATGAAATACCAGCTGTATTTAAAAAAGGGATAAAAGTAAGCTTGTTTCTGTTGTAACACAGGATCTATGTACAGCCAGCTGCCTCTGGAGAAGGTACATGTAATATATGGAAGAATGAGAACATGGAATATCAGTGTAGAAAGACCTTTAAGAATGACACGCTTTTAGAAATTCTTTAAGGCAAAAGAAGAAAAAAATGATGAAAATATGGTAAGGTCTAGAAGCAAATGAAAATGCAGTGTTCCAGGAGGACCATAAGGAAGACAGACTGTCTCATGTTTTAAGAAACTCTCAAATTTTCAACGAGTAGAAGCTGACACCCTGTATCTCTTATTTCTGTTCTGAGGGAAAAGAGGAACCCCTGGTTCTATAATGTTGAGGTTTTAGATGCACATATTATTTGCAATATGGTCTCATATTTTTAGAAAACATGAAGGTGCTAATAGGTTAATACATCATATCAGAAAGAGCATACTTCAAACCAAACTGGGACCACAAGCAGAGCAAAAAGTGGAAGACTTAAGCCTAATTCTGTGGCCAACATCAAGGACTATTGCTGCTGTGGAATCACAGTGTTGTCAAAAGTGATCCCAGTACCAGATTTTAAACATCTATGCTCCGATTGCAATTTCAACAGCATCTACCTTTTTCTTCCAATGAATCACACGCCGACACAATATGTGGAACCTCAGCATTGTATGAGCAATCCCAAGCCTCTCTCTTTTTATCTGGATTGAATAATGCCACTGGAAAGATTCAGGGGGAATGGAGTCTCCTGGATGAAAACGATGCTTGCCCATTTATGCAAAAACATCAGCCATAGGCAAGCTCAACCTTATTTTGGATTTAGTTCAAACAGTGAAAAAAAAAAAAAGGCAAGCAATGTATTTGGGAAGAGTGGATTATTTGAATGTTATCTTACACTGTTTTATCTTACACTGTTAGCTGTAGAGGGATCACAGTCACTAGAAATGAGCCATATCTCTAAGTGTAGTATAAGTAAAGGAACATCAACAGGGCACACAAAGTTGTTTAGTCAAAGAGACAGCTGGTTCTGAACACAGGGTGGCATCACAGATGGAAAAGCAAGCAAAGACTAGAGGGGAGCTTGCAAACTCTTGCTGCCTTACTCTTATTCCTGGTGTCTGCTTTTTTCCTGCCTGGTAAGTTTGAAAACAGTTTTCCTGAGATTATCCAGTGAGTCCATATCACAGGGGACTGCCTCAGCACAGATGGATGGTGACATCAGCCTCCTCCAGACCAGATTCATGCATGCTACAATCTCCCTCAATGCAAGTCAGTACCACCAGCAGTCTGGGCTGATAATAATTTCCTTCTAAAGTGCAGATGAACTCTGAATTTGCAAGAGGTGCATTGCACTGGTGAAGATGATGATGTAAGGTCAGTCACCTAAGTGTGATGCATTGTGGGGTTTTGTTATAAGACAGCTACAATATTGTACTAGCTGCCTGCCCTTTCAAATAATCATTTGTCTCCTGGAACCACAGTTCCAATCAGAGGAATTTCATGTCCAGTTTAATTACCACATTTCCAAGGAGGATGAGGAGCTACAAGTGTGTGATGCCACCAGAAATGCTTAGAACATAATTCTTAGAGATGAATATAAGTCAGATTATTCCCCCATTAATTCCTTACTTTATCTAGGTATAGATTAACTATTTACAGGTGTGCAGTCTGATCTCAACAATGTGGTCTGGACTACAGACTCTTGGCAAGGATTAAGCAATTATTAATGGAATTCAAAGACTGATTCCTAGCATCTCTGACCTCTTAACACCTACCCGTAATTAAGTTGATATTAAAGACCCTTGCTAAGATACAGTGCCTTGTCCCTGTCTAGGTGCCAGGTGCCCACCAAAGCTGCTCTGTCTCTCCCGTCCTCAGCTGTGCAGGGGAAAGAAAGTATAACAAAATGTTCATGGATCAACATAAGGGCAGAGAGATATTTCTCACCCGGTACCATCATGGGTAAAACGGACTTGACCTGTGAAAATCAGTTTAACTTATTGCCAATCAAATTAAGTAGGGTAATGAGAAATAAAAACTAATTCTTAAAAACACCTTCCCCCACTTCTCCCTTTTACTTGGCTTAACTTCACTCATTTTCTCTCCATCCTTCAGCATCACAGGGGGATGGAGAATGGGGGCTGTGATCAGTTCACCACCATAGGTTTTCTCTGCCAATCCTCCCTCCTTAGAGGGAGGTCTCCTTACACTCTTCCCCTCTTCCTATTTGTTGTCCCTCCCATAGGAGATGGTCCTCCATGGCAGTTCTCCAATTTGAGTCTTTCTCACAGGCTGCACTTCTTTGTAAACTTCTCCAGCAGGTGATCCCTTCCACAGGGTACAATCCTTCAGGAGCAGGCTGCTGCAGGACGGGTACCCCCGTGGGGTCACAAATCCTGTCAGCAAACCTACTTTAGTGTGGGCTCCTCTCTCTATCAGTGGGTCCACAAGTCCACAGGAGCCTGTTCCAGCTTGGGCTTCCTCTGGTCACAGCCTCCTTTGGGCATTCACCTGCTCTAGTATGGGGTCTTCCATGGGTTGCAGGTGTCTCTCTGCTCCATGACTCCATGAACCTCCATGATCTGTAGGGACACAGCTGCCTCACCATGAACTTCTCCGTAGGCTACAGGGGAAAGTCTGCTCTGGCACCTAGAGTACCTCCTCGCCTTGATTTTTCACAGTCCCTGGTGTCTGCAGAGCTGTTTCTCTCACATATTCCTTCTTTCTGGCTGCAGTTGCAGAGGGTTTTTTTTTTCTCCCTTCTTAAGTATATTATCCCAGAGATGTTATCACCATCTCTGATGAGCTCAGCCTTGGTCAGCAAAGGGTCTGTCTTGGAGCCATCTGTCATTGACTCTGTCAGAAATGGAGGAAGCTCATGGCAGCTTTTCACAGAAGCCACTCCAATATCTATCCCACTACCAAATCATTGCCACAATAACCCGATACATAACCATAAAATTATAAACAGTATTTGCTCCACATCAAAAATACAAAATTATTATTTTGGATCAGGAAAGATTGCTGGAATGGGAAAGTTTTGTAATGTGCATAAAGGTTGCTTTGAAATCACTTTAGAGAACACAGATGTATAAAATAGAAAAAAATCCTGTCCAGAGAAACAATTTAAAAATACCTGTAAGAATTATCACCAAAAAAAGATGAAAATCTCTTTTTTATGCCTGTAAATATACAGAACAAAATCCATTCTTAAAACTCTTGTTTTCATAAGCAAGAGCTGAATGTGACATTAGAAATGCCAACATGCCAAGCTAGCATTACAAGTTCTGATATAAGATATTCTCAGATACTTTTGTGCAATAATCATAATCCAAAGTGAATCTGATACAAATGACATAGCAGGCTATTTACCATCTTACTAAAACCAGACAGTTAAAATGAATAATCTACTGTAAGTAAAAGACTGCAACCATTGCTGAATAACACCAAGGTTTGGATCCGTGAGCAGATGCCCTAGATACTCAGTCTGCATGTTAGGTCAGCTCCCAGATTGATCTCGAAAGAGTCCAATTGTCTTTCTCTGAAGTGGAACTTTAGAGCAGTTTAAGAGAATGACAGCTTAGGTCATTTTCAATTGTCAAATGCATATTACTAGGTAAGAAGGACCTATCTTCTTAGCTACAAAGATCTCCTCTTGTTATTTCAGATGGTCTCTGGGCAAAGGACAGAGACACTCTCCAGTCCTTTCCCAAAAATTTTAGAAAGAGAAGGAACAACAAAAGGCTGGGCCTCTGTTTCAGCCATGGTGGATGAGATATGTGGATGGGAAAGAAGAGAGTTTTTTCTATCCTGTTGTACGTGAAAGAAAGATATGCCTTTATCTCAGATATTTTAGGAATTTAGTGGGTTCTGACCCTTGTAGCAAGTTGTGTTTTAATAATTTTATTTTATTTCTTCCTAAATCAGTTTAATACTGCAAAATGAAGGTCAAAATCTTGAGCTACTCAAAGAATACTGGAGTAGTGCACCTGAAGAAATTAATTTACAAAAGCCATGCACTTCACAGAACTTAGTCAATAGAGATTGTTTTTACTAATAAGTAAATTTAATAGAGAATTAAGTCAAGAACTTAGATTTATATTAACCAATGAAAAACGAAGGTGTCTTAGTAGGAACCAGAACAATTGAATAGGAGGTTAGAGGTCAGCCTACATGGTGCAGGCCTTGAGGTGTTTTTCAGCCTTCTACCTTGAAAGCAAGACTAAATAGCTAATGGAATCTTGAGGGGTTGATATAGGATAAGGGTTAGTATGCATAAACATTGGATTTAAGCTACTAGAAATACTGGTACACTAAAATCTACATTCATTACAATTACAATTACATTGCCTCCAAACTTGAAAATCTGCTGACAGGTCATTCCGATCGCATTATGTCCTTACACCTCCCTCTACACAACAAGCAACACGTTGTTCTTTTTAGCGTATATGCCCCAGCTCTCCAAGCTGACCCAGCGGAAAAAGACAAATTCTACACAGACCTGCGCCACCTCACCCAAAATGTTCCTGCAGATGATAAGATCATAATCCTTGGTGACTTCAACGCCAGAGTAGGTAAGAATTCTGAAGCCTGGAAAGGAGTCCTGGGCAAGCATGGCGTTGGAAACTGCAATGACAACGGACGCCTCCTGCTAGAGTTTTGTGCAGAACGGCAGCTTACCATCACCAACACTGTCTTTCAACAGAAAGACAGCCTGAAGACAACCTGGATACATCCTCGATCCAAGCACTGTCACCTCATTGACTATATCTTAGTGCAACAGAGAAATGTCAGTGATGTCCGTCATACTCGAGTGATGCCGAGTGCAGAATGTCAAACAGATCACCGCCTTGTGCGCTGCAAACTTAACCTCCACTTCAAGCCCAAACCTAAGAGAGGTGGCATTCCAAGGAGGAGGCTCCAAGTCAGCAATCTTCAAACAGCCACAGTGAGAGACAGCTTCCAGGGAAACCTTCAAACTAGACTTAAAGATAATCCCATAGATCCCTCTCCTGAAGCACTTTGGCAACATATTAAAAGTTGCATCCTGCAGTCCTCTGAAGAGTCCCTAGGGTTCTCCTCCAAGAAAAACAAAGACTGGTTTGATGAGAACAATCAAGAGATCCAGGAATTGCTGAAGAAGAACTGCTCACCAAGCACACCTTGCTCAGCCATCTTGCCATATAAAAAAAGCTGCCTTTCGTCTTGCATACAGTAAGCTCCAACAGAAACTTCAAGACATCCAGAACAAATGGTGGCTCGACCTAGCAGAAAAGACACAACTATGCGCAGATTTGGGTGACCAAAGAGGATTCTATGAGGCCCTGAAAGCAGTGTATGGACCCACACACCAGGTTCAAAGCCCCCTATTCAGTGCAGATGGTCAACTGCTTCTAGCAGATAAAACCTCCATCCTGAACCAATGGTCTGAGCACTTTCAGACTCTCTTCAGTGCCAACTGTGTAGTCCAAGGCTCAGCAATTCAGCACATTACACAACAGCCGGTGAAACATCAATTGGATGCAGCCCCTACTATGGAAGAATTACTCAAGGCCATACAACAGGTGAAACCTGGCAAGGCAGCTGGGGTTGATGGAATTCCACCTGAAATCTGGAAGCATGGAGGTCAAGCACTCCATGCCAAATTTCTCGAGCTTGTTGTGCGTTGCTGGGAACAAGGGGAACTACCACCAGATCTCTGTGATGCAGTCATTATCACCCTGTACAAGAAGAAAGGAGAAAAATCAGACTGCTCAAATTACCGAGGTATTACTTTGCTCTCCATTGCTGGTAAAATCCTTGCAAGAATACTTCTGAACAGATTAGTACCCACTATTGCAGAAGATCTTCTACCTGAAAGCCAGTGTGGTTTCAGAGCCAATACGAGCACCACAGACATGGTGTTTGTTCTCAGACAATTGCAAGAGAAGTGTAGGGAACAGAAAAAAGGTCTCCATGTAACCTTCGTTGACCTCACCAAAGCTTTTGACACTGTGATCAGAAAAGGCCTGTGGCAGATTTTGGAACATTTAGGATGTCCCCCCAAGTTCCTCAAAATGATCATCCTGCTACATGAGGATCAGTGTGGACAAGTCAGATATGGCAATGCACTCTCTGAGCCCTTTCCAATAACCAATGGTGTGAAACAAGGTTGCGTTCTTGCACCAACTCTATTCACAATCTTCTTCAGCATGATGCTCCAAAGAGCCACAGCAGACCTCGATGAAGAAAACGGCATCTACATCCGATATCGTACCGATGGAAGCCTATTCAACCTAAGGCGACTGAAGGCCCACACCAAGACCCTGAATCACCTTGTCCATGAGCTGCTTTTTGCTGACGATGCCGCCCTCGTTGCTCACACTGAAGCAGCTCTGCAGCGCTTAACATCCTGCTTTGCAGAGGCTGCTGAGCTTTTTGGGCTGGAAGTCAGCCTGAAGAAGATGGAAGTTCTCTACCAACCTTCACCTCAAGAAGTCTTTCATCATCCTCACATCACCATAGGCAATTCAGAGCTTAAGTCAGTCCAGCAGTTCACCTATCTGGGAAGTATCATTTCCTCAGATGGTAAGATTGACAAAGAGATAGACAACAGACTAGCAAAGGCATACAAAACCTTCGGAAAACTCCATAAAAGAGTCTGGTCCAATAAACACCTGAAGAAAGGTACAAAGATCAGTGTCTACAGAGCCATTATACTGTCTACTCTTTTATATGGGTCTGAATCCTGGGTCATCTACCGCCACCACCTGCGGCTTCTCGAATGCTTCCATCAGCGCTGCCTCTGTTCAATCCTAAACATCCACTTGGTCTGATTACGTGACCAGTGTGTCTGTTCTTGAACAGGCAGGGGTCAGCAGTATTGAGGCCATGCTGATGAGAACGCAGCTGCGCTGGGCAGGGCATGTCTCCAGGATGGAGGATCACCGCCTCCCGAAGATTGTGCTCTATGGTGAACTCGCCACCGGCTGCCGCAAGAGAGGAGCCCTGAAGAAGAGATACAAGGACTCCCTGAAACAACACCTCAGCCTTGGCCATATTGACTGCCACCAATGGTCCACTCTGGCCTCCAATCGGGATTCATGGAGACACACCATTCACAACACTGCTGCTTCCTTTGAGAATGCACAGGGAGTCAGTCTTGAGGAGAAAAGACAACGCAGAAAGAACCTTTCCTTGCCAATGTCACCTAGGGAGACGTTCCGCTGTGCCTTTTGTGACAGCATCAGCCTATCCCGTATCGGTCTTTTTAGCCACCAGCATGCTTGCAGCAAGCGTGGGTAGTGTCCTTCTCAAATCTTCATTTGCAAAGCCTAGCCATGATGATGACAATTACAATTACTTCTAAAATCTATAAAAAATTAAACAAAATTAAAAAAACCCAACAACTGAGGCATCAGTACCCACAAAGAAAGCAATCACCCCAGACTTTCACAGCTATTCAATCCTAAGAGTCAGTGATCCTATTACTTGGATTGCTGCCTACTGACAAATGGCACTGAGTGGCAGCTGACATGCCGTAAGTCTCCACAAGAAGTCTGGTTCTCCCTACTCATCACATGAGACAAGGTATAGCCTTCATATCTGATGCAGAAGAAACCATAAGTCCTATCTGTCTCACACATCTTATGCCCTGACTCCCATGCTGTCCTAGAAGGAGCAGGTTCTCTATCCTGCTCATTTGTCTTCACCCAATCCTGAGAGGGACCCTCAGTTCTAAGCAAGCTACATGCTGCCACCTGCAATTATACCATGCCAGCTTGGTAAAGTTTAATTATGGCTGGCATACTGAGGATGTCTTCTGTATGATCAAGTATTGACACCCACACCAGTTCTTCCAAGGTACAGGACGTGGTCTGATCTTAGCACATGAATATGGGTTATCCCAGGTCCCAAATCTGCTATGAAAGTTTCATCATGACCAGCAGTCAGGGCGGTGCATTAGGCAAATGCTGTCAGCATGGACGGGTGATACAGTGTGATGCTGCACTTGAAGTCTCTGGAAGCACTGCCCTCTGGTGTGTTGTGTCTCACCTGGCTTCCTTTTGGAGTACAGCAGAGACCCGCTGACATATCAGTATGATGCCAAAAGCAGAGTGAAGAGATGATGGAAAGAAAAAATCCTATAATTGTGGCAAATTTGTCACAGTAAGTGTACACGTGAGAAAACTCTACAATTGGTGAACTGCAGCTTCCCTTGCCTGTAAGTTTTGACCCTGTCTACATGAACATGTGTATGAGGCAATGAGCCTTGCTGCCATGGGCTGCTGCCTGAGACAGATGCATTGGCAATGTGGGTAGACAATGTGGAGCAGAAAACATAAAGGTCCATTTGTTAGCACATGTGAAAAAAAGCAGTGACCTCTTGACAGATAAACAAGGTTATAATACCCAGGTCTATAGTATGGACCTACACAGACTAAACAAAATATTTATTTAATTTTTTTAAGTATTCAGTGCAAGCAGACTACAAAGGTAGAAAATTCAGTGGAAATTGCTATAGGGAAATGGAGGAAAAGCCTGTGGAACACTAAGTTCTCCAGAATGTCACTTCTGAAAAGTCTAAGCAATCATGTCAGGCAGTCCAATATAAAGGATTTTAATTTCTGTTGTTAATTTCTGAAAACTGTTCTTAACATTTCTGATTATTGTCACTATTTTTTCATTTCTAAAAAATGATGATACAAGTCTCTCTAAAACACTAAAAATTTACTTCATATATCACAACGCTATTGCATATTTTGTCTTACACTTTTATACAGCATCAGAAGCTCTTGATGCTTTACCTGAAGAAGAAAGATAACAACATGGCCATTGAATTATTTTTCCCTATCTTTACACATATATAAACAACAATATCATGAATGGTGTCTAGGAACCAAATGTTACAGTTCAGATTCACAGATTTGTTTGAGGACATCTGTACTTGTGTTAAAATTGTGAACATCAACTGTGAACATTTATTTCAAATCCTTTCGTTTGAAGACTAGAGAAGAAAAAGAAAAGTGAACAGTGAAAAAAGAAGGTTAGAAAAGAAAGGAAATTAAATGCAAACAGCAATCAGACATAGGGCTGAATAAGTGGATTAGGTAGATCAAACAACAGATCCACATCTCAACACAATACTCTTCTATTTTTCTGTACGTAACATGATTTTTGAAATAAACACAACACAACGATAGGCAATGATCTTGACTGGACCCTGTCAAGAGATTAGACTGCACCTTTAACCCACATTTTCTGCTGAAAAATAAACTGAATTCTCCTTCTTTCCAATATGGCAAAGGCTTCTGACATATTTGTGCATTTAATCATTACATGATGAAGACCGGGCTCATTATCAAAATCCCATCTGTGAAAACCAACTGTGTATTTGCAAGGACAAATTTAGCCTGTATATACAACAAAATCAACTTGAACATTCTTCAAAAAGTATTACTGGAATTACCCTGGGAAATTAAACATGGATGGGTATCCATCTTCACAGTTTCTGACAAGCAGAGAGATTTAGTTAGTGCTGTCTTCGGTAATTCAGAACATACAGTACAATGATGAGTTGTCATTGTGTGAAACCTTTTTATTTTATTTTGATGTTTCTTAAAGAGTTTGACAGAAAGAGCTAGCAGGGGATAAATGCTAATTTTGTTATTTACTATCAGTTAATGCCTTGGAAGATTTATGAGATTATGATGATACAAACGTATCTGAAAAGTATTGAAATTCATACGTATGGTTGACAAGGAATCAGACTGTGTTTTCCAGGGATGGAAGGAGGGAAGAAACTGCTTAAGAGAAATTGTGAAAATGTTCTATGCCTTATTCAAATTCTTGCTGGTAAAATACTACTGACACTGCAGTAAAACTACTACTAAGTACAATATTCCTGTTTTATCACATTAATTACGATAAATATTGAGAGATATAATAAATATAAGACCATGGTCTTAAATTACCATCCTAGGACATCTAGTGTTCATCTAATGGCACAATCAAAAGCAATTACAACTTTGGTGTGCAAAAATAAAAAGCATCACTCTGTACCACAGAAGTAACAGTTTCCTAATTCCAAGTTAATGGCAAAGGGAAAATGCTTTTCCATTCTAAATGTTTTATTACAAGAGAGAATAGGAAAGGGAAATCACAGAAACATAAAATTCTTATTAATATAAAGGAGGAAAAAAAGATGTTCTTTGATCTTAATCCACAAATATTTAATGCTTCTAAACAGTAAGATCAAGTGAATTTTACTCAGTATCATACCGAAATGTATGGGGAAAACTAGGTGAAATTAAGAAAGAATTTTCCATGGTTATGAAGAAAATATTTCAGAACACAATATATTTGAGGACAGCTGTATTTTAAGTCAGAGATGAGGAGACATCTCAGAAACTAAAGTTATCCCACATGAAAAGTTTAAAGTATATTCATCAGGGATCAAATGACAGAAGAAAAGCCAAGGGGCATGCACAGACTTCTGAAATTCTCATTGAGGGAAAAGAGTTCTAAAGGATACCTGCCTGCAAACAGTGTAAGAGGACAGCCACGTGGTACCAGATATGCGCTTTTTGCAGTGCTGCACCTAAAGACCCCTCCAGGACAAGGTGGTGGTTACAGATACACGATGGGTTAAGATGGCTGTCATCAATCCGTCAGATTAGCAACACCCACACTTCAGAGTATGGACTTAAGAGTTACAAATTTTTAGTAAGTAATTTTTTGCTATAATGATGGTCCTAACTATACTAGTTATTCTCTTAGCTTCAGACATTCATAATCAAGTGTTAATTTAAACAAGTTGATATATAGACATAAAATTCATATATTTATTTTAATGTGTAATCAACTTTGTATTAATGTGAAAACCAATGTTATTATGTTAAATATGTTGCCTATGTTTCCATTATTAGTCTTAAATATTTAAGTGCAAGAGCAAATTTCTTTTTCTTTTTCCTTTTTTTTTTTTTTTTTGTTTTAATGGGATTGGGTTATTAATGAATAATGATCATTGGAAAATGTTTAATGTAGAATAAGATTGGGAAGAAAAGGTTGCTATATTTGACATTGAAATGCTGAAATGTTCATTTTGTTAGAATATCAATTGCAAAAAGACAAAGAATTTGGAGATTTTTGTAGTAAAGAAACAAGAAAAACATGCTACAAAATGCAGAGTTGTCATTTTTGAATGTTGCAAGTGGAATTCAACAGATGACAGGTCTAGATTTCAAGGCAATTATCTTCACATTATCTTTTGATTCACTTTCAGAAAAACAAAGCTCAAAAAGAATTTAGAATGTAGGGAGAAAAGAACCAAAGACTTATAAAATATGAATAATAAATCATTTGAATAGTGGAAAAATAAAGCAATTCTATGAGAAAAAAATATCACTTCTAATCTTACAGTGATCTTACTTGTGCTGCAGAGTGAAGAAAGTGAGAGCATCAGTAAACTGGCCTTTTCAAAATTAATGTAACAACAAAAACCAGACTCCTTGCAGCTCAACAGTGGGATCTGTATCCATGACCCACTCAGATTTAGTTTTGCAGTAAGAGATTTTAAGTGGTGCCTGCAAGACCTTGTTCCATTGAGCAATGCCTACATAAAAACATTCAATAAGTCAGTTGCAACTGAGACATTAGTTTCTTTTTTATTTGCTAACTGTACTTTCTGATCAAGAACTTTTGGTAGTCCATGATCATCTGTTGGATTCAAAATGTCCTTACTAGAGAGGCTATTAAAACAGTTTTAGGAAGAACATTTTGAGCAAGGTCACTTACTTTCCTGCACTGCAGAATTAACACAGACAGGAGTACCTGACCAGAATAGTCCTTTGCTGAGCTTTGGCAACCAGGAGGGGAGATAATCCAGGGTACGAACATGCTTGACTCATGTCATTCAGCCAGCCCTGGCTGACACTGGAAGAGAAAGTTCATATTATTCTGTGGAGGTCTGGGAAAGGTTGCAGTCTACAGAGAGGAACAGCTACATGCTTTTGTAAAAAGTGAGTAATGCATTCTGACACAGACAAGTTCTTTGCTGAGCAACACAAACTCTGGGCAAAGAATGTGCATCTCAAAGAAAACTCTTCCTGTCGGGGTACATCTTCACTCCCAGATATCTGCACCTGAAGATGTGGGATATCCAATACACTCCTCTCTGGGATCAGCTGCTGTGGCAGCAGTTTTAAAAAAGAAAGCATGCACCAGCATCTTCCTGGTGCATTGAAGAACAAATTAACAGAGGAACTGTTTGTTTATATATAGCAGATATATACCATATATATATATATATATATATATATATATATGTGTGTGTGTGTGTGTGTGTATATATATATATATATATCCCATATATAAAAAACCTCCATACTTCTAGGCAGATTGGTTCCCTACCTACTTCATGGATCAATGACATAAACAATTATGTTCTTTTTATTCAGAGAAAATGTATGGAGAATGAAAAATATATCCATTCGGATAAACAGGCCCTATAAACAGTATTAGTCTTGCCCAGATATTGGGCAAATACTGGGACAGACTGCTCAACAGACAGCTCAATAGTTATTGCTTCTGCAGACTGTAGGTTTCAATGTTTTGGTAGATTCATTCCTGGTTTTTGAATTGACATGTGAAGGTGAAATTTCTAAAATGCTTATTGCAAGATTAGTGCAAGTTGCATTTCTTTCCAGATAAGTTTTGCTTTTTAGTAAAGAACAATTCAGGATCATTGCAAGATTGCCGCATTACTACTGCTAGTATTTTAAGGGAAAATGATAGGAAGTGTAGACTTTGTGTTTTCATATGATAATTTTCTGAGAAAGTCCTTTGTTTTATCGTTTAGCTGAGGAAACTGACCAAACTGACCTTACTTTGCTAATGTAAGGTCACTGACCAAAGCCAGTTCCCTATCACCTGTAGATGAAAACTCTTTTCAGTATTCTCATCTTGTGAATAGATTACTTCCTGTGATCATTCACAGTCTCAGATTCCTCAGATTTCAGAGGAGAAAATATCATAGCATCCTTCATTGTGTCATGTTCAAAATGAGATACGGCAAGGCAGAAAACAGCTTCTGAGATGCTAACCTCAGATCATGATCTCAAAATTTGGACCATACATAACATCATGCTGGGATTTGATAGACTATCTTTTAAGTTTACCTACTTTGGTATAAAACCAGTTGTCATCTCTGATAATCTACAGCATGCAATTTTTTGTATACATATAATTCACAGTTTTGAGTGAGCTTTTCCTAAGAAAAGCAAATTCTTTTCTACTAAAACAAAACAACAGAAGTGAGATAGGAACTAGTTTAACTGATCCAATAAAGTAATATTAGCAGATAAGCAAGCAGTAAAGTGTAGAGTTCAGGCCGTTGTACAACATTAGGTCAGAAGGAAGTATGAAGAAAACTACACAGAGTACATCTACACTACTTGGTCACTGAAAGTGAAGAGCACCCAGAGTATTCTATAAATAGAAGTTGTCAGACAAAAGACCAAGAAGCCTGAAATATCAAAGAGGTTTCTGATGACTAAAGTAATTATGAACATTGATGAACCAGCAGATTTTCTCCAGCAGAAAGTATCAGAGAGGAACATCAACGACATACATGTGTCAACAGAATCACTAATAACTTCTATCATGATGGTATTTTGTCCTAGCAAGATACCTCTGAAAAACTGCATTCACTGAATATTTTATTACAATATCTCAACATTAGGACTCTGTTATTAAAGAGTGATGAATTCTTGAAGGAATTACTGTCTCAGAAGTACCAGAAAGCAGTGTTATATGTCTCTCTTCTTGACAATTTTAAGAGAATAACAATGTTGCATTTTAAACCATGGGGGGGGCAAAAAAGCTGCCAATTTTCAAGCAGATTAAGCTATCTTGAAATAGATTATTTGATCACTTAGAATCAACTAATTTGACTAATCAGTTAGTCTTTTGTAATAGTTCCTTAAAGAGCTATTTCACATCTAAAATGCAGGACCTTATGCTTAGCTGGCTCATTGGATTTCATGACTCATTGCATTCAGGGTTTAATGAAAGCTATACGGTTTTTTTCTTTAGGGAAATGTTTGTATGTCTGTGTAGAGGAGGAGGTCCTGCACTACTAATGAACAAATACCAGGTTGGCAGGACATAATTTTCAACTTGAACCTGTCAAATTCTTGGGGATGAAGACAAGATCAGTAGTTTGCACAGTTCTTCCTTAAACTTGATGAAGTCAACTGAGAGTCTCACAGAGAAGAATGAATCGGCCTACCAGAAATTAAGGATCCAGTGTAAGAGTGACTGGGTGTCCTAGAAAGAAAACTGGAAGAAAACTAGATGTCTGTCTTCACTAGGCAAGGGGCCTCTTTCCAAAAACCACCACAACCTTTGAAATTATTATTCTTTAATCAGAAAATGTATAGAAAAGGATAGCAGTTCTTAACTACAAAATATACATACATACACATACATAAATATATATATATATATAACCAAAATCCCCGTCAAAACTGCACAGAACAAACAGTTCTGTTTACAGACTGCAGGAAGTGATGCTGCACCTCAGGAGGCTGTGGCTGCGAGGGTCACTCCCCGGTTTTCCAGTGAAGCAAAGACAAAGGGTGGGGAGAAATGCTGGCTCCTCCAATAGCTCACGTGGCAATGGTGGCCACAAGGGACAGGGTGAAACCTTTCCTGTGGGCAATGTAGAGACTCCTCCTTGTCCTTTGTTTGAAGAAAGGTGCTGAATTGGGAGATAGTGGTGGTTTTCAGCCACTCTTCTGCAGGTGAAATTGCCCCTCAGGAAAGTCTGCAGCAAATCCAAGGTAGTGGTGACTGCTCTCTCTCTCTGAGGGATGGCATCGGTCACACGGTGCTGATAGTGGGCCCAAACTAAAGGGAGCTCCAAATGCTTCCACCAGCCTAGCAAATGGGGCTCTCACCCACAACACACCCGGAGCAGCGAAGTGTGGCAGAAAACCTGGAGAAAACCTCTCTCTCCACTCCTCCCCACCCAACCTCCCCAGAGATGGAGTTGGAATACAAAGCAATTGACCACCCTTTTGTTAGTTGGCTCCAAGGGTAGGTATTGGGGGGCAGGGCCACAGCTCCCACACCTCCCTGTTGGCAGGGAGAGAAAAAATTCCATGAAATATTTCAAAACTGTAATACTGGGTAAAAGTGTCTTACTGGTATATCACAGGTGAAATTTCCCTCCCTTTGGAAGGTCAGGACTTTGAGGTGGGAAAAAACCAATCTTGAAATAGAATAATTGGAGTTTAAAAAAATCACTTCTGTAACATCAGAGATTTGAAGCTGTCACAACAGATGAAATAGGGTGAGTAGGTATTAATATTGTAAATAACTCCCATAGATACTGACAACTATAGTTTCAGACAGTTGCTAGTACAGTGACACTTTTGTTATCACATTTACTCAGTCCACTACCCTCTCCTTTCATGACATTGTAATAAATACACCTTTTTACAAATTAGACTAAGCAACCTCTTTCAACAGAAAGGCTCCAAGATACCTTCCTGACAGATATAGAGGGCAGAGCAGAGCAGGGCAGGGCGAGAGTCAGAGAGGTAGAAAGGGATAAGGAAGAAAGAACACCTGTTAAAATTAAAATAGAAACTCTAGCCATTAGCTCTTCAAGATCATTGGCATAATCTATATTCCCTGTTCTAGACTCAGCATTATTCTCTGGAGTATTTCCCTAATAAGTATTTATTTCAGAAGCAACAATAAAAATTATGTAAATTATTGTCATCAATCTTATTTGGTTATGAGAAGGCTGGGCAAGTAGATTCATCTCAGTTACCTAAAATTAACCTCCTGGGCCAGGTGAAATCTGTGGTTAAAAAGCAGAACATGAAAAAAAAGAGATACTTTATTAAATGTACTCTGTTTTGTCAGATAACTAGTGCATGTAAACCTGCATGAGTTCCATGAAATTAAGGCAGAAACTGAAGCTACTGGGAACAGAATGGTTGACTTAATGCTGGCAACAGGTATGTATAAAAACCTGAAATTAGGATCTTAATACCTTAAAGAGATATTGGTAAGTTAAATACATTATAATATTAAATCAATTTAAATCGAGTAGCTGACAAATCCTTCGGAAAGTCAGGAGGATTCGGAGTCAGAGCATGAGATAACTTGAGGCATTTCTGTGTCAGTCAAGGTTGGAACAATATAAATTGCAAGAGTGTCTTCAGGTCATATCTATAGACATACAGTGGGAATTGGAGGGAAGGTGGAAACATAGGAGAAGGTATTACTTTCACTGGTCAGAGAAACAAGGATGTTTCTTCATGCTGACAATGCAAATGGATGAGGTTACCTGTAGCAAAGGCACCTCCACAACTGCAACTCTGGGATCAGCACTCTGCTACCAGTTTTATGCTATCAAAGGAGAGATCCCTGCCCTGCATGGCCATCACATGGAAGTTTACTTCATCCATATCACAGACTGATTCTCTGTCTCCTACTACTTTAGCATTGAAACAGAAGTGCAACACTTCATCATTAAGATACATCTGTATTTGAAGGGAAATGCTTGTGTCCATATGAAACAAGACTTGAGCTGTCCTGGTTCCAGAAAGCAGGACCTGGCTTGTATGAAAAGATTTGTGTTCATAAGAAGATGAAGAATGCACACAAGGCTGAACACACAAAAAATATTTATTAAGCCTACAGTACTGAAAGCCTTGTGCACAAGACCAGATAATAAGTTTGATTTTGCCATAGTCTATGCCCTTTGTATATATGAATGTTTAAAGTGTGCGGTAACTTTGATTAGCCAGTCTGGAGTGCAACTTGCAAAGAAATAATTTTTGGGGCATAACAAGGATTTATTTATGACACAGCTGTGCTGGTGAAGCTACTAGTTACATTATTAGAAAGGCATATTCTGAGGAGTGTTGAGAAAGATGGGAAAAATCAGTTGAAAGAAACCATGTATCTTGAAAGATAAGGAAAGAGAATACCCTTCAATTTTTTTAGGAATATTCAGTTTACCTAATCATACCATATACAGAACTACAAAACTCAGACCTGTGAACATTAGATAACTTATAGCAATGGCACTACTGTCTTCCAAGTGTTTATGCAAGTTCATATACATGGAGAAAACAATATAGTTGCTCTGTCATATTACTTCCAACATATGAGTCTAGATCTGTTTGGTATCTACAGATACTGGCATCCTACAGCACTGATGCTACATATTGCAAATGATTTTTAATATTAAAGGGAAACATATTTGTTGCTTTTATTTGATCTGATCCTCTGCCTTTGAGCTTGGTTTCCAAGGTAGATATAACAATGCTTAGGCAGAAGAATGGAGCCACTGATATCTATCTTTATTAAGAATAAGCTCTTATTTGAGCCACAATGGAACACAGTCTTTTCTTGATCATGGAATAATTTAGTTTAGGATTAACCACTGAAGTTCATCTCAGCCAACCTCCTCATGAAATCAGGGCTTATTGTACTAATAAATTGTATTAGCATTCATTATGTCACATATGGCAATGGAGTGTATGTTTTCAGGATCATTATACAATGATTTTTAGTTAGAAACTACAAGACAGAAATATGTTTTTATTCTGATGCTTGTGCAGCTGCTGCCATTGTCATACGGCTTAGATCCATGATTAGGACATTTAGATACTACTAGAATCCAAGTAACAGAGTTAAGGAAAGACAAATAAACAGACCATTTGACAGGTAGTCTAGCATTCCAGTTAATGTTCTAGCAACTACTAGTCATATTACCACTGTCTGCCAATAGATGGACTAACCCCATAATGATGCCATAGAACTACTTTTTACCTCTTTAGGAAAACCAGAAGCTTACATGCTACTATGATAAAACAAATATCATAGAAAAACTACAGTGAGCAGTAAGGATAAAGACATTAATATTTAAATGAATTGGAATCCAATCTAATCATAGAATCATAGAATCATAGAATCGATGGGGTTGGAAAAGACATCCAAGATCATCGAGTCCAACCCTTGGTCCAACTCTAGTCCATTTACTAGATCATGGCACTCAGCGCCACGTCCAATCTGCATTTAAAAATCTCTAGGGATGGTGAATCCACCACCTCTCTGGGCAGGCCATTCCAATGCCTGATTACTCTCTCTGGAAAGAATTTTTTTCTGATATTTAACTTAAATTTCCCCTGGCAGAGCTTAAGCCCGTGCCCCCTTGTCCTATTGCTGAGTGCCTGGGAGAAGAGACCAGCCCCCACCTGGCTAGAACTTCCCTTCGGGTAGTTATAGACAGTGATGAGGTCACCTCTGAGCCTCCTCTTCTCCAGGCTAAACAACCCCAGCTCCCTCAGCCTCTCCCCATAGGACTTGTGCTCCAGTCCCTTCACCAGCCTTGTTGCTCTTCTCTGGACTCGCTCCAGCACCTCAATATCCTTTCTGAACTGAGGGGCCCAGAACTGAACACAATACTTATGGTGTGGCCTCACCAAGGCAGAGTACAGGGGAAGGATCACTTCCCTGGTCCTGCTGGCCACGCTATTTTTGATACAGGCCAGGATGCCATTGGCCTTCTTGGCCACCTGGGCACACTGTTGGCTCATGCTGAGCTTCCTGTTAATTAGTACTCCAAGGTCCCTTTCTGCCTGGCTGCTCTCCGGCCGCTTCATTTTTAGTAAGTTTCAGCAAGTTAACAAATGCTAACCCATAGAGAATTATAAACACTCTTGACAACAGTGGCCAAAATGCCATTATTTATAATTCTATTGTTTGTGCCATCTTTCTTCTTCTATTAGTACTTGTACTAGGACTGATACTAGAAGACTTAGTTTTGTCTTTCATGTCTGTTCTTCTGATATTGGCTAAACTAGACTCTTAACAAGGAGCAGTTTCTTTTTAGTAGAGCTGTGTTTACACATGCATGTATCCCAGGCTTAAAGGGAATGGGAGGCAGTGTTCTGAATTGAAGGTGAGATTTTTCAGCATTGCTGCAAGGAACAGAAGAGCTTTGCGAGCACTTTTAGCATAGGTTCTTCCATGGGCATCACTGTGTTCATGGCATTTTAGAAGACAGATAAAAGGAGAGCAAGACCCTTCTACAGAGACTGCAGCTTCTAGAAATAGAGATTAGTTGAACAACTTCATTTTTTTTATTGGTCATAGTAAAGACTATTATTCAAGGCAGGCCTAGATTGAGTTTGCAAGATACCTTCCCCACTTTTGGTGTAGCAGGAGGAGGCTTGGCAATAGCTCCTCTAAGTCAGTGTTTTCTCCAGTTCATAGAAGAACATTTATTGCACAGACACAAACATGTTTAATCCTGCGCATTAAGAGCAGCAGCAAATGTTTCTCAAATTGGAATATTTTCCCCATCTGCCCTCCTTGTAAAGGAGTGGTATGTGACAAATGTGAAAACAAACTTAACTGCTCCTCCATGCTGTAAAGTGAGACTGAAGGTGCGGTGGAAAAGCATGAAATAAAAGGCTTTATATGTAAGAAATTTAAAAATAAGCTTTTACATTTCCTTGTTTTGTTGTCAGCTTAATGTAACAAACAGGACCATGCGGGGCAGAGCTGACCAGATTATCATATATTTCATCATGCAGAGCAATCTCAGTTTCCAAATTGAGAAGAAAACAGATGCAAGTGATCATGACAGGAAATGAGAAGCTGTAGTTAGTGTAATGCTGTCTGACAGCAGGTGGCCATAAGCTGCCTTCACATATCATCTTTTAGTCTAACACTGTTCCAAAGCTGTATTTTCCCCAAGAGAAATAACTGTTCAAATCCAGGAAAAGCAATGGAAGTACTGAAGAAAATACAAATTTGGCAGTGTAGTGACCTGTCAAAGTGGCATTCAGTGCTCTTTATAGAAATGTACTCACAGGGAAAAAAAAATTAAAAAAAAAGGATACCATGCTATCTGGGTATCATTTCAGATTCATAAGATGAGCCTCTGGACAACCTTGTGAACAAGAAAAGATAACAATTTAAAAATTAACATGCAATTCGCTGGAATCAGCTATTGCCAAATGGTTACACAGTTTATACATATCTTCCCATCTCCCTGAGTCAATTAAGATGTGAAAATTTACAGCGAGTTGGTGCACTCCTTCAAAAATGTTTTTTCTCTAACCTACTTGACAGAACAGGTGATGACATTCTCTCCCTTTGTCAGAACATAGCAATAGGACTCTGACATCCAGATTAGTTAAGATAAATTTTTCCTTCTACAAATGTAACATTTCACAAAAATTTTATGTTCCAAAAACTTCTCTAGCAATTTCCTTCTTTCTTAGCTTTTTGTTTTTATTTTTTTTTACATGAGAAATGTGTATCAATTAAAGTTTAAAAAAAAAGACCTCCAGGGTTTGGGTGTTGTTTGTTTGTTGGTTTGGTTTTGGTTTGTTTTTTTTGTATTTTTGCAACAGCATTTAAGTAGTGAACAATTCTCTAATTTTAAAGTTTTTTTTTCCCCCAAGTGGAGAGAAACAATTTGAAAAAAATTGAGAAACAAGTAACATTTTTCTCCATGTGTTCAGCTTCTGATATAAAACAAAATACCATTACAGTTGTACTGAGCAAGGGCAAGAAATATATATCTTTTATGCTGTTCCTAATTTTTACTATACAGATTCACATGGTGAAAATTCCCATTGAAAGAAATACTTAGAGAAGAGCCATCAGCAAAACCCAGAAAGTTTTCCATATGTTTCTTTAACTTCAATTTCTTCATAGCATATTTTTAAATAGTGTTTTGAAGGCAGTGGGTTTAAAGAGAAGTTTGCCAAGTCTTTGTAAGGGAAAATTTTCCCCAATGAGGAAATTTCTGTGAAAACAAATGATAAGAATGACTGAATATAAAAAGCACATCAGAAGAAAAACACTTTTAGATGAAGGATTTTCACTAGAAATCTCATCCTACAGTAAAAATTTACTGAAGCTATTTTAATCAAAATAATGTAAACCTTATTTATTTTTTCAGCAATATATCCCAAGTAAAATGGACACAACTTTCACTTTAGATGCCTGGAGTTAGGTTAATTATGATTAGGGGATAAAAATAAACAGATTCTATTAAACAGAGACACTGAATAATTCATGCTGTTGTTTCCTGTTAAGTTCTTATTATGTATATATAAATAAGTTTTGCTTAGCTTATATAATATCCAGAAGTTTTGCACCATTTATAGGTGTGTATAAGTATTCAATAAGATGTTTACCATTTTTTATATATTCAACAAGACCTAAATGAAAGTGAACAATTATCTCAGAGGATTAATAGATTCTTCTGTTTTTTAAGATTCCTTCACCTATAAGGTTCTTCATCAATAAACCTGGTTACAAAACAGAAACTCCAACCAATACAGCCTTTGTTTGCATAGTTAATCCTATTGTGAAAAAAGACCTAATAATTTTCCAATCTTGCTTGTGTTCTGATGCATTGTCAGACTGTGTTTTACATATCTCAGTTGATGTATGTGTATGTGTTTATTTGGATTTTATTTATAAGACAAATGCTTTCCACTGTGGTATTACATAAATGTTGCTCTACTCAGAGTGATTTCTCCCTAAGAGAAATTAAATGCTTGTTTGACATTATTCATAAGACTTTCATTAGAAAACACTAGCCAAAGGGAAGAGTAAATCAATACACAAATTTCCCTGCTGCTTGAACCAGACATCTCTTGGTACCCAAAATTCGTGCCTTACGGTACATTGTATCAGGGAACTAATACAGTTAATCTTAATATATGAACAAAAAGACTATTTCTTAACAGATAAGCCAAGAACATGCAAAAGCCTTCCAAAATGCTCCTAAGTGTTATTGCACAACAGTTGGCAATGTCAGAGAGCCAAAGAGTTTTGTTTCATGATTTGGTAATCCTACTGCTGAAGTTCTCTCAGCTAAGTACCTCCCTGTTTAGAATGAGGGAGACCAGCGTTCGGTTTGACTGCTTAGCCCTTATGTTACTACAGGTACAGCAAAAGACTACAAGGAAAGTGGCTGCCATTTTTACAATAGAAAGAATACTGATGTTTTTGTCAAAGAGGCACACTTTTCCTTTCACTCAGACACAAGGCAAAGTGTTAAATGAGGAAGCCTACCTATCCCAGAGTAGAATAAACACTGTAAATATAGTAGAAAAGTAACTCTGATACCTTTATTTTCCCAGTTCTGTTTCTCAGTGCTTTAAGATACTTTTTTAGACTAAACATAATGTAAGGAGGAATAACCAGATCCTGCCATCCACTGATCTTCTTCATATGTGTATTGAGGCAAACCTTGTTCCCAAATTGTTCTGTTAGCAATTCACAGCCTCATGGGACTGCTGGGTGACACAGAACTGACAGAATCCTTCTGTTTTGAGCAGGTGCCATGTTGCAACAAGGATTTGAATTCTTTCTCTAGCAGAATTTTGTTAAATTAAAAACAGATAGATGGAGCAGTAACAAGCCCTTGGCTTTCCTCCATGTGTTTGACAGCTGCCACCATCCCCACGGCAAGAGGGTCAGATCTGCTCATGAACAGCCAGTTTTCAGGCTAACTTGTTAAGCTAAACCGAATTTCAACATGGGTTTTAAGGTTTTCAAATAATTTCAAGAAGGCAGAGAACATATCTGGAATAATAACATTAGGCAGTTAGAACTAGCCAGCTGAGAATGGAATATAAAGAAAATTGAAAACAGCAGGGAACAAAAGCATAGAGCATTGAGTCTTCTGACTATGAACTATGATAATCATTCTCCCAATTAGAAACTGTTCACAATCAAAAGCATGTTATGTTAGGTTAGCTATAAAGTTACTAAAAAAAATAAAACAGAGAATTTGGACTCTGAACTAAAAAGCTGGTGAAGGTTATTTAATTAATGATGGATATCATTCAACTTCACCCAGTTCTTGATAAATGACTGACTTTTTAAAGTGTTAGAGAATAACTAAAATTTATCTTAAAGATTAAGTAACCTAGTTTTAAATTAATTAAAATTATGACTGTACTCTCCAGAGAACTCACTGTTGGTGAGGTTATGTAGAAAGAGTTTCAACTCTGTGGATAAGTGAAAAAAATTGGTGTTTTTTCCTAGCTCCACAGAGATTGTTTGGCATGTACATGACAGAATTTTCTAAGTGAAATAGATTTAGGGTAAGGTCCAAACTAATTGGTGTTCTTCAACAAGAAAAATCTGGTTTATTTCAGGCAATTATTCTATGAAAAAAATTAGCATACCATTCTCTTCTTCATTCTAGAGATTTTAGGAATGACAATCAAGTAAAACTTTCCTGGATTCAAGTCCAGTCCTCCAGACATTAATGAGAATTTCTTGAGAAAGACTCCATCACTATAAATCGTCCTATTTTTTTTTTCTAAGCAGAGAATGTTGGATGAAAACAGGAAGCTGCAGTATCTCTAAACAGTATTTTGAACCATGAACGAGATGGAAATTACTTTCACATAATAAGCAATCTGTGTTACTGTCCAGGTTCATGCTAGCACATGCCAACATTGGTGCATCACTTTCATTACAGTCCTCAGTACCATTCATGCCAAGTCATAAAACCCCATCCAAACATGGCAGGTGATGAGCATAGTAGTTATAGTCAGATATTCATACCATTCTATTGTATAACAAAAGTCAGTCAGAGGTTTTATCAGCCTACTCTTTTTAAGCAAAATAATATAAAGATTAAAATATTGAAAAGAAATCTGGTATTTGTGTACTTCCCCATCACTACCTCAGTTTTTTTTCCTATCAACAAAACTGTTTGAAGAGTTCTAACATAAGCAGGTAAACTTTCTTTGATTGTTTGGGGTTCCTGCATGCAGTCTTCACTGTGATGTTGTGTGATATGCAGGTTTCTCTCTGTCAAACAAACACAATAGGCTCATGAAAATCAGGCACAGCTAATTCTGGCAGAGAACTTCAATGGTAAGACACAAACATTTTTCTGATTTGCTGCCTTATTTCCAAATACTTTCTGCTGCTAGAAAAACATCCAGGTTCCTGCATGAAGGTTTCTATTCAACAGAATTGGAAAGAATCAAGATTACTACAAGATGACAAAGTGAAGAAGTTCAATAATTAAAGCATCTTCTACATAGAATATTAAATAAAACATTAATACTTTGGGTTACAGTCAAAGATACCATGCCATTTTGTCATGTGCCCTTATGCAAAGTACCATTCCTTTGTCATAAGCCCTTAAGCAAGTGTTTCATGTAAAGAAATATACTGCAGTTCAAATTGCTCAGTGTAATAGCAGACTTTTGTTTCACATAAGGCATAATTGCACATTTTAGCAAGGGAGAAGAGAGTACTGTTGATCATTCCTCCGCTCTCAAGACGTACTGGCAATGCAATCAGCTGCTTGTGCTAAACAAACCTCATACTGGCTACAAGGATAATATCATTAGATTATTCACCATAAGTTTCTTGAATCTATGTTCACAGACACTACCCTTTGACAACCACAACCGATGAGTCAGCCTAGAGTTACAAAAGCTGGCACCTTGTAAAAGTTGCTACTAGAGGAAAAGTTGCACTTTCTTTGTGGTAAAATACCTCAGGGCAGTTAGTGACATTTTCAGCACTTCGAGTATCAAGGCTCCTCCTATAGTGACTCAAGAGGTTTTGCTCCTGAGAGGTTGTGAGAAGTCAGTCCAGTTGAGCTCAAAGTTAGGAAATAAAACTTTACTAGAACAGTAATATTGTCAGGATTGTAGGCTCACTCCTATTCAGATATCGGAGACAGCACCAGCTGAAACAGCAGAAACAAGGACAAACCAAGAGAGAGAGTGCCTTATGTTTTTTATAAAACTTAGTATCTGCCCACAGAAGAGTTTTAGCCAGGGAAGGAGCAGACAACTCTAAATGCAAATTAGATTTCACACCAAGGAAGTTACTTGACTTTACAAAACAGAAGAAAGAACGGTCAAAGGCCAAGACCATCAAATGTGTTACAGGGATGTAGGCCCTGAAAGAGCCATCTTACAATGCAGCCTGAAGACCTATGATGCACAAATCCAGCTTGGCATCTATAATTTTTTTTTTTATTTGCTGCTTTTGGGGGGTTCTTTGTTTGCTTGTTTTTTGTTTGCTTGGTTTTGTTGCTTGTTTATTTGTTAACTTTCATTTCTCTAAGCATAGTTTCTTCTGAAGAGGTGACAGAAAAAGATGTGCTTTGGATGTAATGATGCAGCACACCATCTGAGGAAACTGGCTGTGAAAATGCAAAATACCTGGTAACGAAGCAAAAGATAGGCCAACACTCTAAAAGAAGCAACACAAAATTGCTCACGCTTTAGGCTTTGTCTATTCTCAGCCTTGGCAAGCTGCAAGCTTTACATACTTTGACCAAAACTTCCCTCTAATCCTAACTGCTCCCATGTCTGCTTTGAGTAGCCCACAACCAACAACCACACTTGCTCTATCTTTATGCCTGACATCCGATCCCATCAGATCTTGGAAGCTAAGCTAAGCAGGGTCAGCCCGGGATTAGTACTTGAATGGGAGACCTCCTGGGAAATGCTGCATGCTGTAGGTTCTAGTCCTGAGGACTTCACTGGCGCTGTCCAAGCTCGCTCGGCCGTGGCAGATGAACCTCAGGATTTAAATGGTGGGGCCAGTACTGCACACGCTGAGCTTCACCTAAAATCCACTGCGCAGGCTGAAAGGGCACACCCACGTGGGGACAGCCCTTCTCAAATCTTCGTTTGCGAAGGCGAGCCACACACACACAATCAAAACTGTTCTTGATGCAAGTGAGTCACTGTGCTCGTGCTGCAGGAAGCGTGGCATACATAATGCCAAAAATTGAATATACAGCCACATTACTGCATTTGTCTTGAGACACAACAAGGCAAGGTGACATGTCAAAAATTAATGTGCAGTTGCATTCTTTAAGTGCCTGAAAATCAGTGGCTAGCTTCCTGTAGGCTGTCAGCATATCATGCAGATCACTAGCTTCAAGATTTTAATTTGATTTTGGCAACATACCAAGACACTTATGTTACTAGAACCAAACCATTTAATATTTTCTGAGGCAATACTATAGTTCTGTAATAGAATGAAATTCAGTGTAGTCAATCTTTCTACAGAATCTAACAGTTCCATTTTCAAGTATCCCAGTAGTGGAGGTTAGCTGTGGTTTGGCAAAATTGTTGCAAATGGAAGTAAGCACTCTAGGTTCTGTGGTGGTCTATGGTGAGATAGTTGATGACCACATGATTATGAAGGGGAAAATCACTATAAATATTGCTTACACAAGCATTTCACATAACTAGTGTCCCCAAAGTTACTGCAATATTCGACAGAGCTAAGCTATCAAACTGTAACAACCTAAATTGATACCAGTGCACCCATTAGTCCTCTAGTTAATGAAAAGAGTGCTTATGCTGAACACTGGCATATGAACTGGTTTTATGTTTAATTATTGCTCTGAGTTTCAGTGGTTTTGTTTTGTTCAAATTAAAGTCTTATTATAAGTTATTCAGCTGCTAGTTTACAATGCCAGCAAAGAAACCAAAAGGTCATGGCCTATTTCATGTTTCATAGCAATGTTCTAAAGGAGATCTTGTAGGCAGAATGGTACGAAACTACCATACCAGCCAGCAGGCATCACTGTGGAATAGCAATGCTGTAGTAGTAGTTGCACTCAGCAAACACCAACTCACAACTTAGTGAAATACCACTCAATCAGTTTTAAGTTACCTACGAGAGGGGAAAAAAAGAGTAAAGGAAGAAAAGACAGATAAAGAGAAGAAAGAATAAAGTACGAGAGCAGAGAGAAACAGTTGCTGCCAAGAGGTCACATGGTGGTAGGTTCAAGACAGAAGGCCAAGGCAAGATGGAAATATTGTGCATGGCTGTTTAAAGATTTTGGCTATTCTAGCCACTCCCTCCAAGCAGGGCATTGGGTTCCCTGCTCTCCTGGCTGAAGTGAGGGGCGCCACAGCCCATCAGAGGCTCTGGGGAGTGTGCTGTGGGCAGGCTACCCCAGGAGGGACTCATTGACTTAGAGGTGCCCCATGTGGCTCCCGTGTCATGTAGCTTCCCATTTTGGAGACCATGTTGGCTGCAGGCCTTACCATGTGGACACTGCTGTTGGAGCTCTGGACTCTTCCCCACCTCACACACATACACACACATGCACATACAGATGAGATGGTTGATTCGACCCATCAGGTGAACAACTCAGTGACATACAAATCCCATCTCTAACAGTACATTGCAAAATGGTTATTTCATGTATTTTCTTTAAATCAAGCATAGAATTGGCATATTTGGAACAGAGGTAAACAGGGTATATTTCACAAATAGACTTAATTCTGTAGGACTGGCAAATGAACACATCTGTACTTGGCCAAAATTTCCATACCAAGAGAAATCAGCAACCACATATACCAACTATCATCAGCATCAGACAAAAATACAGACCTATTTTCAACATACTCACATATCAAAAATTATTACTCTGCAGTATATGCCTTAAAGTATGGACACCTGTCCACAACACTGATTTCAGAGCTTGTGTTATTCTGGGCCTCTGGCTAGTCCAGTAATAGACTAGAATTTTCTTATTAGTCTTCAAAACTGAAAAGTAGACTAGTCCCTATCAAGCTTCAAAGTGGCATTACGCATGAGAATACCACAATGCAGAATTTAGACCTATGAAGAAAAAGGATTGAGGCACACAATCATGCAATACCAGTTTCAATAACCATATCTTGCCATCTTTTCTCTACTCTAGCAGCTGCAGTACAGGTCACAATAAGAAATCTGAATCTTCCTCAGGAAACCAAGTTTAACCTAGAACTGTGTGGAAGACAGTGGGTCTCCACAATCCTTTAAGGTACACTTTCAACTGTGGCATAGCAGCTCAGATAGATGAGGGATATTTCTAGGAGAAAGGATAAGTTGCTGGTGAATGGCTTAATGAGGCAACTTGGCAGTAAGTGAGCAGGATCATCAAGGGAAAGAAGTGTCTTATTAGGCTCTACACCAAATGTAAAGCGGATTCATGCTGGTCCCGCCAGACTGGGAATTACAAAACACATGGGATCCTTGCAATGCCACAGAGCACTTATCATCAATGGCACTAAGGATGTTGCAATCATCTGTAATTGCCTTGAGCACACAACAGGAAAAGCCCATCCTGCTGATGAAGAACCAGGGCTGGCCGCAGAGACGAGGTCACATATGTCAGACTAATGAACCAGCGAGTGACATTCCTTCTTACCTCAGTTCTTCCATTTACCTGTACTCATGCACTAAACACCCTTAAAACTGAAACAAATATGCTGTGAGACTTGCCTGATGCAAACATCTGGCTGGAATAAATATGAGATTACTGGCAATTAGACAATCATGACCAATAACTGTCTGTGAGCGAAAACTGCTGACTGAATATATGCCATACAAACTCATACAGTATAGGCAGAATGTGTGGACATTTAAGAGAAGAAACCACATGAGCTATTACTTGGAATACTGTGTGTGCAATGTTATACATCACCAATGTTATAATTTTGTTAAAGCACACCATTAGCTATCAGTATTTAAATACAGTTTACAGAAAGCAAGAAGACTAAGGGGCCCATGGAGGACACAACATCATGATCCATTAGCCAGCAAGCTAAGTAACTGGAAAGGGAAATCCACTCTTTGTGAGCTCATGGTTTTCCTTAGAAGGAAGCTTTGAAGATAAAGGAAGGCAGAGCACACATAAGAGCATAATTTTTTTCTTTTCCCTTGTGCCATACTGCCCAGAATAACTTGCTGGTGGTATTCCAACAGAAAACCTGATTTCTGTCACCACCACATGCTGCCTCACACATCCACACCTCCTATACTAAGGGCTGCAGTTCACTCAGGGTTTTTTTTTAAAGTGAATCCTTTACAATTATGTTCATTTTAGTCAGATTCAAGACTCACCAAGAACAATCACTATGTATTGCTTCCAAGTATCCTACTCTTCAAAAGCCATGTAACCTATCATGGAGCTATACAAGGTTTCTTTTTTCCAGCTGCATTACCCTGCTACATCTGACAAATCCAGTTGTAAACTCCCACTGAATTTTAGATGACAGATTATCTAGTAAATATATATTATATTAGCTAAATCTAATGGCATTATAGAAGATGAGAAAAGCAAGGTTGCTGTGATGTTTTGTTTAAGTTAGGAAGGTTCTCAGAGACAATCACCAGAGAAAGGTGCTTCCATCTAATAACTTCAAACACAAAGATCGCACACTAGAATTACAGCTGAAGAAAAAGTTTCAAACTATTGAGCTAAAAGATTAATCAAACAAAGAAAAACAAACAAACAAACAAACAAAAAAAACCCCAAAAACCAAAAATATCTTCTTTACTCCAAAATCCCTTGATATAAATTACCATCTTTCACGTCCTACAAAAATATTCACCTTGTCCCCCTACTCCCTCCAAAACCAAGGTATTTTCAGTACTTTTTGCAGTGGTCATCAGGCAAAAAACTTAAACCCACACAAGGATGAAGACCAACAGGAAATTAACTCTATCTACCTCTCTATACAGTGAACAAGTCTGAACTTAAAAGGAGACACAAGCATGATGGGCAGGTGGAATGGATGAGGGTCCTGAATGAGGCTGATGAGGTCAATCAAGTACCCTGAGGACTCTTATATCTGCATGGCATGAAATGAAAGAAACTATTTAAAACAAAAAAACCAAACAAATAAACACCCTTTCAATGTTTGGTAAAAAGTTAGAAAGATAATTATTTGGCCTTTCAAATCTTTTCAAAGACAACCTCTATCTCATTAAGGATTTGAATTTATGTATGCACAAAAAAATGTACAAGCTGAGATAATATCAGTCTTATGTTTGACTGTCTATATATAAATGCATTACTTTGAGAATCAGTGCTGGAAATTATACTAGGAATGAGGGTAGGTTAGAAAGAGCAGAACACTGCTTAAAAATAAAAGTTAATATTCCTTCTATCTGTCATGCCTGTGAAAGTAAATGGAGATCTTTGGCAAGAGAATTTGGAATTGAAGTGTGAAAAAAAAAAAGTTTTCGACACAGAGGGAAGTGATGGCAGTTTATAATGTTATGGTTTAATGTTTGACACCATCTTCTTCAAAGAAGTTTGCAATTAAGATTATAGCCATGTACAGTGTTAAATTGGTGGAGGTATTTCTATGAGTAATTTCACATATCAATAAAAACATAGTAATGAAGCAACAGAAAGAGATAGATGTCTTAATGGTCTCCTAGAGGATTTAATTCAGCAAATTTTATCCTGAAAAATGTGTGAAGTTAATGTCTGCAGTGAAAAATGAGCAAAATCTATATCACAAGCTGTAACAATAAGATGTAGAAATAAGCAGAGTTTGCATTTAAGAGAATGTCTACTTTTGTGAAATAAATAAACAACAACAACAACAACAAAAAAACCAAAAAGTAATAATTATTCCACTGGCACAATATGATTTTATCAAGGCTGAAAGGGACGGACACAGCTAACAAACACTGTCAATCTGTATCATGCTGAAAAATGTAAGAACTAGTGCCTGAAATCTTGTTATGACAAGCCTAAACACCCTTCAGGTGGAAGAGTTTTTTAGTGATGATGACCTGTTTAGAAGAATAGCCCTTCATCTGTAGATGAATGTCAAGCAAATGTAGGAAAAAATGTTTTGAACACGATACTCAACATTGTGTATAAAACAACAAGATGTGTCCAAATTACGTCTGGAGGAACAATTAAAAAAAAAAAGCAAAAAGGAAAGAGGACAGAATAAATTTTGCAGTGTCATTGCGGTCATGATACAGGAATCAATACATCTAAATAGTCTGTTAACTTATTTTAGTTTAAATTTATAATGATACATATAAATTTTTTATACAAGTCCCATTTATCAGAAAGATATTCAGAAGCTAGATATGCTTTTACAAGAGGGGAAAGAATGAAAAATGTGCTCTAAATACTACAGAGTGAGTAAAATTATAAAACCTTCCTGTCCTTAAATACATAGATTTCAGTGTTTATTTTACTTTTGTATTCATCATCAGGTTTAAATAATTTTATATTGTTCATTTAAAATACAATTTTTGTTTTCTGAACTATTGCGGTGATGCCATTGAATTTTAGTATCTTATGGTAATATTTAACCTGAAGTTACTCAATATTCTCTTTGAAGTCTCTGAATTAAGTGTTTTATAGTTTGAAACCTATGTGATAATTGGTTTTCTTTAGAAAAAACATGCTAAAATTCCACTTTTTGGAGTATAATTTCCCTTCCGATCCTGTATGCTATTTAAGCTATAGCAAAGGTTCCTATAGTTGTGCTATTACAGATGTTCTCCATATGGAAAATACTGATGAGACTTTTCAAATGCTATCCATATCAGCACTTAAAGATCTAGAATCAAAGTAAATGGAAGGATTTCAGAAGAGGTTTTGAAAGGATCAACTCAAAATAATTTCAGGAACTATGTCAACAATCTATATTATCACCTAATTTAAATCATAAATACTTTAGATACTTCTGACTTCTAGCAGAAAAATACATAAAGATACAATGTAAAATTAACCAGAGGTTTCTGCGTTTCTGTGTTTCTCCTATTGTTACTCCCTTTTGTTATGTTGGTTGTCAGACACGAGAATCCCACATTGCTGTTATCCTAAAATGAGTCCAGTATGTTCTCAGTTCAGAAAGATCAGCATAAATTTAGAGAGAGGTAAATGTAGTATAAAACAAGACTGTTACCTTTGATTTTCTTCCAAACTTAAATTCTGCTCTATTCACAAACAGAAAGCCTAGATCCCTGTGTAATAATAAAAATTGTGATATGAATCTGAATTTAAGTTTTGAAAGACTCTTATCAAAAAGATGAGTTTATTTACAAACCCCTTAGATTATTTAGGTTAATTCAATTGCAAGTACTTTTGGGTTTTTTAATTGTTGTTGATTGCCCTGTGCTTTATTGACTTAAAGAGGAAGTACGTTACTTTCACATTATTTACTTTCCAGGCTCAGTGAGATATATCCCATATTCTCTTCAAAAGCTTTTCTTGCTTTCAGGTGACAGTAGATACAACATGACTTTTCACACTTCTTTTACTTGATGCTTTGGTTTGAGAACAGCATCAACTGACATAAACCCCCCAATATTTAACACACTAAACTTAAGAAATTTATGAGTATCATTCCCAAGAAGAGTGCCCTGCTGCCTCGTAAGCTTTTCCGTTTTCCCTCATGTGTCTGGACTTTTTGACCTGAGTATTGATTTCTAGTTTGCCTGAGGACTAGAAGGCAAATGTCACCCCAGTCTTCAAAATGGCAAGGAGGACCAAGGGCATTACCAGCCAGTCAGTTATCATCTCAATCCCTGGAAAGATGACGGAGCACCTCATTCTGGAGGGCATGTCTAAGTACATGGATGACAAGAAGGTGATCAGGAGCAGTCAGCATGGTTTCACTAAAGGTAAATGATTTCTGACCATTCCGATTGCCTTTTTAAATTAAACAACTACCTGGATGGATGAGGGTAGAGCAGTGGATATTTTTTTTCTTCATTTTATCGAGACTTTTGACACTGCCTATCATAACATCCTCATAGACAAACTCAGGAAGCATGGACTGGAGGAGTGAACAGTGAGGTGGATTGAGAATTGGCTGAACAGCAGATCCCAGAGGATCATAGTCAGTGGCACTGGGTCTAATTAGAGGCCTGTCACTAGTGGTGTCCCCCAAGGTTACTGGGCCCAGTATTGTTCGACTTATGACTTGGATGAAGAGGCACAGACCTCTTCAGCAAGGCTGCTGCTGACACAAAGCTGAGAGAAGTAGCCGATAACACAGAGTGCTGTGCAGTTCTTCAGAGGGACCTTGTCAGGTTGGAGAAATGGGCAGACAAAACATTCTGAATTCTGAAGTTCGACGAAGGCAAACGCAGGGTCCTGTACCTGGGAACAAGTAACCTCATGCACCAGTATAAGCTGGAGGTTGACCATCTGGAAAGCAGCTCTGCAAAGAAGGGCCTGGGAGTCCTGATAAACGACAAGCTGTCCATAAGGCAGTAGTGTGCCCTGAGGGCCAAGAGGCCAACAGAATCCTGGGGTGCATTAAGAGAAGCATTGGCAGCAGGTTTCAGGACGTGATCCTGCCCCTCTGCTCAGCTCTGGTGAAGCTGCATCTACAGTATTGTGTCCAGTTCTGGGCTCATCAGGGCAAAAGAGACATGGAGATCCTGGAGCGGGTCCAGCAGAAGGCAACAAAATTGATTAAGGGACTGTAGCATCTCTATTATGAAATAGTCTGAGGGAGGTGGGCCCGTTCAGACTTTAGAACAGATGACTAAGACGAGACCTCATGAATGTATGTAAGTATCTGAAGGGAGGGTGTCAAGAGGCTGAAGCCAGGCTCTTTCCTGTGGTGCCAAGCAATAGGACAAGAGGAAATGGTCTGAAACTGATGCACAGGAAGTTCCACCTGGATATGAAGAAGATCTTTACTGTCCAGATGACCGAGCAATGCAACAGGCTACACATAGAGGCCATGGAGCCTCCTTTCCTTGATATTCATCTGAACACAATCCTGAGTAAAAATGTTATATGGTGCTATATGGGACCCTGCTTGATCAATAAGATTGGACTATATGACCTCCAGTGGTCCCTGCCAGCCTTATCCATTCCATTTTTCTGTGATATTTTCACCACCTCTCCTCTTTATTTTACCTTCCACTTAGAACAGCAAAAGGCTTAAACTCTACATGCCATTTATGGTGATTATAGTGGTATGTCCTTGAAAATAATAAACTGAATTTAGCGAGTCATGTTATTTGGTGTTCCTCTCCATCCTCCTGCTTTGAGATCCCTGTTTGCATCTACACTTTTTGTTAGTTTCTTTCACTAGCTTGAAGTCTTTTCTTATTGCAGTAACTCTACCTCAAAATATAAATTTAAAGCAGGTATGACAGATCATGTTGACAATTCCAGCGTTCTTTACATCTGATGTCAAAATCCTAAAGCTGTCCAATAGAGATGAAGTATTGACATGATTTGATTAGCCTGTGTATTGTTCTATCATTAATCCATTGCTAATTTTTAATGTCCTGTATAAATAACTAGAAGTAAAATGGTAATTTATTTGATATGTACAAAAGAGTTTTACATTAATACTTCTAAGGGCACATCTTCCAATTTAAATTATCTGAAACCATAAGCTGGACTATACAATCAACACTCAGCCTCTGCCCTGAGCCACAACAAATTAATGCAAATAAATGGTAGCTAACAGCCCTTAATGTAAATACCTTCTGAACATTCCTATCTTCTTGTGAATGTGCTTAACAAGATCCAGGCATTCTTCCAAACACTTTTTTTTCCCCATCGTGCATTATTTTCCAACGTGCATTCCTTAGACCCTGAGATTAGCCCAGCTGGGTAGATCAAGGTGCTAGTAATGTCAAAGTCATGGGTTTGGTTTCCTGGGAGTTGAAAGAAATTTTATAAAAAGAGAAGCAAACTTTACTAGAAACCGCACATTGATCTCTTCAATATGTGCAAATTGGCAGCACCAGCATATAACAATCCAGCAGTTTTTGCAATTACAAGGAACAGCTATTGGAAACTACGTGAGTTTAATTTCTGACTTACTTAAGAACTGTTTTCAAACTACCAAGAGAAAAACTTGGGTTAGTACAGGTATAAGAACTGATGTGGCAATGATTAATAAGTACCTCTAGGCAAAATTCCTGTTCTCTCACTCCAGAAAGTGTTATTCTAATTTGTAAAAAAACAACCAAGCAACCAAAAAACAACAACAACAACATCAAAACAACCAAAAACAAAAACAAAAAACCAAACACCAAATTAGGAATAAAAAATGAACAGGACTGGTAGGTGTGTGTGAGTGATGAGAACATTAAAACAATTTTTTCTTAAAAGCAACAAATGAAAAAAAATCACACTACAGAGAGAAAACTAAACTGAAAGAAATAAAATGTGCATACCATTCTATTTGTGCTTTTAATCATGTACGAATAGGAAGAACATGTTGAGAAGATGCAGGGTTTGTATTATTCACTAGAATAAATCACCACTGAATCCGTATCAGTTCCTGCAAGAGGATACAGACAGATCATGCTGTCAGACAGCTTGCCATTTTTGTAACAAGTTATGGGAAACAATCAGATTTGCCACCCTTTGTCCAGCACTGGTGAATATGAACAGAGGCTGAGCATCTCGGAACCTATTTCAATACTTTAGTCTGGACAAAAATGGACAAACTTAAGATACTCAAATATATTGAAGTTAACACCAGATTCTAGGCTAGTTCAAGGTTGTGTGGCTTCTGAGTAGACAGAAGACTTAAAGAATGGTGCTTTGGTGGATTGCATGTCTAAATCTGAACTTTGTTATACCCAAAATTCCAGGAAATACCATAGCTGATAAATGAGAATTTAACAGCACAATTAGATCGCTGGTATTTCTGTACACCAGCCTTTCTGAATACACTGCATATTTATTACTACTTTTTTACAAAGCTATTATATAAAACCGTCAAATTCTTTAGATTTTAAATTAATGTATATCAAAGTTCAAAGAGCACTAAATGTACATTTGGTAATATTTACATTCTTCTGAAGTCACTGATGTGTATGGAACATTATAATCCATGGAAGATGCAGAAAATAAAAATGAGAAACCTTGTAAATTTAAAAAGGCTTAAAAATTATTTTTATATTATTATTATTATTATTATTATTATTATTATTATTATTATTATTATTATTATTATTATTGTTGTTGTTGTTGTTGTTGTTGTTTGTTGTTGTTGTTGTTATATAATAACTTCTTTATTTTCTTAATTCTTTCAAGCATATTTTGTTAATAAACTTTTTCAGTACATTTCTACGAGAAATTATTCTCTGGTCTCAAAGTGGTTGAAACTCTTTGAAAAGATACCAAAAAGACTTGCTTGTAAGAAAACAATTCAAACAGAATGGAAATAATATTTGTAATCTCTTCCTAGTTATAAGAAAAGAATTTTTTTTTTTTTAAATGAGAGAGCTGGGTAACCTGCAGTGCAATGTTTACAGATAAAATCACAAGAAAGACTGCTGGCTACATATTCAGCTATTGCCTATTTAAACACAGGTAAACTAATTGTTTTTAGATAACAGGAAAACGAACTTTAGACAAAAGCATGTGAAAAGAATATTTTTCAAAGTCAAAAGGAAGAAATATGAAACTTAGGAGAGACTCAGCACAAATAGTTTTAAAACCTTGAGTTAAAATATTAGTGATTATCATGCTGCCTAAACTGCTCATAAAAACTTTGCTAATGCTTGAGGCCAGCCAACCTAACAAATAAAAATAACTGCTTTCTGTTATTTTATGGCAAGATGAAATTACCTCACTTTATTTAGTGTTGAGATGGGAAGTTCTCTGTGGATGGGTTTTGAAGCAAACTTCCACATCTTCTTTTCTTTGTTTAGTGTGCACAAGTCTGATGACATCTGGTGGGTCTTTGCTCTAGTTTTAGTTCCCTAACAGGATGGGCAAAGGAAGAGCTAGCTGCAAGAGGTTCCTTGCTCTCCATGGCCCATTCAGAGCAGCTCCTCTCCCTGTGGCAAATATTGTATGTTGACTGCTGAAGAGTCTTGGTTATTATCACTGGCTAATTCCCTGAAATCTTTGAGTTTTTTCCCCAGCGCAGAGGTACTCCATACCTCTTGAGACTACAGATAGTCTCTGCACAGGAAGGGAGCAATACTTCAAGGGTTTGAGTTCTCATCTGTATTATGTTAGATATGTTTGCATTGTGTTAGCTCCTGGGCCAGCAAACTACAGAACAGTCACATGGTGCCTACAAGAGGATTATCTTGAATTTTCAACCCAAGGTTATAACTTGCTTGAATTCAATTTTTTTTAGTTGATTCTTCAGTGTCCAATAGCAAGGTAATTACCTGTTTCCCAAGGAAAATCTACCAGACTGCTTTCTGAGAAAAAAAATTGTGCTCTCTCAAATTTCTGGGAAAAACAAAGTTGCATCGCTTTTGACTCCTGCTAGTAAGTACTAATGTAGTTGCCAGGACTTGTTCCTTGGGTTAATGATAAAAAAAGGAAATGTGCAAAACAAATAATTGTAATACCTAGGAAAATAAAAAGGATACATGGGAATATAGTGCAGAGAAGGCAAAGTAAAACGTTAATATGATTTAACAACGGAAAATATCTGAAGAGGTTCAAATAGCTGGAAGGCCAGAATTGTCAAAAAAGCAAATTTGTAGACATTTGGCACTAGAGGGCAAATAAAAATCCACTCACAGCACTTGTTGCCTTGTACTGCCCACAGATCAGCTGAAAATTTTGCACTAGTAGCCCCAATGGGTGCCATAACCGTCAATGGCTCGTGCATGACATGTACCTAACAAACGTTTTCTGATACTGCAACCCCCCATACAGTTTTGCCGTAGTAGAATGTGTTCACATTGTTATTTCAGATTTAGTTCCTGTCAAGGAACTCAGTTTCTTGAAGTAAAATTGCTGAGACCTGAAGCAGTGTGAGACAACTGGAGATGATTTGGATTCATATCAAAGGAGTCAGACTGCTGATGTAGATGAACAAACTGATTCTCTGGAGAAGGAAGCTGTTTTGGTTTACCTTGGCAAAATGCCAAGTACCCACTACAGAGTCTGAATTCTGTCCCAAGGGAAAAGGAGGGAGGGGGAAAAAAAGGTGAAAAGCCAAAACCTGAAATGGCAAGCTTCTTATAATTACATAGAAGAGAGAAAATTAAAACCAGAAAATGATACAACACATATATATACAAATGTGAAACGAAACAACAACAACCCCACTGAGTTGCCCACCCAGCAATACACATTTCTACCACCCCAGCCACCAAACACCGCAAAAGACACCTCCCAGGAGATACCTGGCAAGAGAGGAGAAAAAATCAACTATAACAAATGTTTACTTCTCAAACTAGAACACAGCTGCAGAGCAGTGGTGGGCAGCAGTGAGGCCTTGCTGCCCAGAACAACACACATGCCCTTCCCAGTCAACTAGCCATGGAGGAAAGAGCCCCAGGCACCTCCCTCACTCACTTTTATACCTGTTTTGACATCAGATGATATGAAATTTCTCTTTGGTTGCTTAGGTCAGGTGATGCTTGTCCCTTCTAAACTACTAAATACTATCTAGACTTACTAAAATTAAGGCCTAATCTAGGCCTAACTAAAACTAAGGTCAAAACTACCACAGAAGCACAGAGTATGTTAGTTGCAGGGAATACTATTGTAGTTCTGCCAGGTGCTGGAGAGTTACTGATTATGGAACAAATTCTGGAGATGTCGTTATGGTATTGTCTCATTTAGTATCCTTTGAAGAAATTGTTGTTATACTCTTTGCAAAGAATAAATTGGGAGAGTTGGTAGCAGAGGAATTGTGAACATATCAAGTGTGTTTTGGCTATCAGAAACTTCTTGCATTAAGAAGATTTAAGAAGAAAATGACAACTGCTTTTGAAATTCTGTTAAGTGAACTAAACACAACATTTAACTGTATGGGCTGGTTTAAAGGTAAACCAGTGGGAGAAATGAACCTGACTTAAGAAAGTTTACAAGTCAGAGTTACAATTTACTAAAAAAATTACAATAAATACAATGATACAAGGAAACATTGGGTTTAACCCACAAAAAACAGATGTATAACCCAGCACCATGACACAGGAACAGAATGGTGTTCATTTGCCCCTGTGCTGAACGCCACATGGTCTACCCCCAGTACAAAATAAAAGGAAAGGAAAACATGTTTGTGCAGGTAATGGTCATGGCCTGGTTGAGAATTGCAATCGCAGTCCTGCTGAGGTTCTGATCCTCCTCTGGATGCAATGAGTGGTACCAGAAGTTCCCAAACACCAAGATTATATATGCACAGGTTAGGTTGGGAATTCCCAGTACCTCCCTCAGAGCAGAGAGTTCCACAATAGGTGATTTAACTCTGTGAGTCATGGGATTATTTTGGAATCTTTGATGGCCCAATAACAGACATGCCCCCTCAGGCTGGATATGAAGGTGCTAATGACTCCCTGGAGGGGAGTTATCAAGGCTGAGTGATTAGTGTGAAGACAGGAACACTTCTCTATCACACAGAGTTCTTTAACACCCAGCTTGTAGCCTGAGATGTCAGGTGTGCCGTGGGCAGCAGCTGCAAAGGGTCTGTTACTAACAGTCCAAGAGAAATGGGTTAGAGGGTGTAGAATATACAGTTTTGGTTACACCTACACAGAGATAAACTGGTCCTAGCCACTGCAATTAGGACACATTATTATGGGAAAACTGAAAGTTACTTGTCTGTTCTATAACTGGTTATGTATTTCTGATTCTATGGTTCTGGAATTCAGTTCAAAGATTGGATGATGAGGAAAACAAAAATCTCAAATGTTTATAAAATTTAGTGTTGCTAAAATACCATTTCTCAAACCTAATTAGTGTTCAGCATTGGAATTGTTGCCATCTTAAACATCTTTTCAAGGGAGTAACTTGTCAGGGTGATGAGAAAATCAAAATACTACTTTTTGACAAAGAAAAAAAAAACCAAAACAAAACAAAACAACCTCCCTGCCTGAAAGTTTAAATTGTGAAATTTTATTTAAAATTGAAGCCATTTTAGTCCTCTTTGAAAAAACCCAAAAAAACCTCAAAACCAAAACAAAACTGGCATTTCCCTGCATCAATCAAGATCAAACTACCATTCATGCAAATATTAGAATCCAGGTGAAATATATTTGCTGTATTCCAAATGTGACTTGTGCTGAAAGTGGTTTTGCAGCTGCGTAAGCATTTAAGGGTGCTTTGATCTAAACAAGTGTCTGAAGTAGTCTCATTTGATGGTATACACATAAAAATGCTTGTAAATTTGAATTAGTTCTAAACTTGATTGAAACTTCTAATTTCCATTTCTCAGGCAACATTTTTAGTATAAAATTTATGCCTATAAAGCAGAAACTTTTTATAAATGCTATACATCATGAAATTTGCAAATTGACTCAGGAAAATACTTGGCATCTTGTGGGAAGATTTCACATTTTGTTTGCACAACACCTTCATAATGTGCTTGTTGAAGCTTGCTTGAGAGGCAGAGACTGTAAAAATGAAAAATATCATCACCTTAGAGTCATCCCTCTTGAACTTTTTATTTCCTTTCCAATAAGGCCATAGTCACCACTCATGAATACTTTAGTTAGTGCAACTGGCTGTTTGCTAGTAACTTTGCTCTCCTAAGTGACAATTCCAAGCAAGGTTAGCTGCATGATTTTATTTGATTTACTTTAGAGAGTATAGATTTATATATAAATATATATATATATATATATATATATATATATATATATATATATATATAAAAAACAACCAGCACTGAATATAATAAAGTAGACTATAGCTCTGCCCCCTTCACTTATTTTACCTGTTTAGAAATATGAAAGTATAGTTACTAGAATTGCAATATTTGTGTCAGTCTCCAGTTGTTACAATAACTTCCTTTTCATACCCAGGTCATTGTTTCCATCACCGATAAGAACGAACAGAGGCTACATGAAATGGGCCACAGCTCTATCAGTGGAACTGACCAACCATTTTGTCCAGATGCAGTATTATTAGTAATGTTACTGTCCAAAATCATGGCTTTGTAAAGTGATCAGGTACCTGCAAATGGAAAATTGTGTTTTACAAGGAAAACAGAAAGCAATACTTCAGTCTTGCTAACTGTCCTTAGTGAAAAGTGATTTTATTCTCCTAGAAATACAGGAGTGTACAAGAGGAGAGTACTGTCATTCAACTAGGAGTAAAATATCACTTCTATAAATTGTGACTGCTGCAATAGAACTATTAATTTTTTTTTGTTTGTTTCATAGTGAACAGTTCAGGAAACTGTATTGCTTCCTCTACTCACTTCCTTGAATGTCTTGTTGATGTTGCTACAGTTCTTTGTGCAGCATAATGAAAGTCACTGATTTCTCAAGGTTTATTTGCTACATGTGATTGACCCATGCTTTATCATTTGAAAACTCAAGAGACAACATACTCTATTAGAATATGACTTGTAGGACATAACTGTAGTTGAAGTAAAACATACTCTGAAAGCAGTTTCTGGTGAGCTCTTTGTGCCCCTATTAGGGTTGAGACAGCATTTTTGTTCATTTTGAAAATATCCTAACCATATCTTTTCTACATAACACACTGCTATTACTTTGATCATAGAATCATAGAATATCCTGAGTCGAAAAGGACCCACATGGGCATCAAGTCCAGCTCCTGGTCCTGCATAGGACCACCCAAAGAACATGCGTAAGAGCATTGTCCAAATGTTTCTTTGTTGTAACGCCTAGACACAGTTCTTAGTGAGCCTTTGTGAGGCTACAACATCTAGTTGTTGAATAAACACTCTGACTGCATCTAATTTTAATTTTTTCTGGTAGTTTATTCAAAGTCCTCTTCATCATGGATAACAGCTACTTGAGGAATTGTGGAAAGAAGGGCAAACTATTTTTACGTTAACACTTTTTATCCATTCCTGCGCAAGAATTTCATTAACTACAGGAAGGGCTATAATGTAGAACTATTTTCTCACACAGAATTCTAAAACCTACACACACCATGCAAACTATCTAATATCACATGGCTATAGCTAAATATTAAGTAATTTATATTTCATAAAATTGCTGGATCCAAACAGTCTTTATGTAACTTATTTTTAACTTTGAAAAAGAGGTCTTTAGATGTTTTCCTCCATGGAGTTTTAGCAAGTTTATTTTCTCTCTTCTGCATGAGCTCAAGGTCTCCAAACAGATTCCAGTTTTATCTGAGAAGGTGGCACCTGTGCATCTGTCCTTGGCTCACTAGCCTGAAAATGTATGTTCTTCAACACTTCTTGAACTCTGGTAGGCTTGGTGCTGTAACAGCTTCCCTGGGGAGCCTCTTCCAGTGCCTGGTCACCCTCCAGATGAAGAACGTTTTCCTAATATCTAAGCTAAATCTCCTCCGACGCAGTTCAGGCCATTCCCTGGGTCCTGTCACTGGTTTCCAGAGAGAAGAGATTTTTGCCTGCCCCTCCGCTTTCCCTTACGAGGAAGTTATATATTGCTATGAGGTCTGCCTTCACAGGCAGACCTCTCCTCTTCTCCAGGCTGAATAAGCCAAGTGACTTCAACCCCTCCTCATATGACTTCCCCTCTAAACCTTTCACTATCTTTGTAGCTCTCCTTTGGATGCTCTCTAATAGCTTATTATCTTTCTATATCGTAGCACTCAAAACAGCATGCAATACTTGGAGTACTTCACAGTTCTATGCTTACACAAGCCATGACCACATTCTTGTTTTCCTGACCCCTTATAACCAGAGTATACCAATACCTAGTTTCACTATAAAACCTTTTCCTTTCCTTTGTTTATGTTTACTGAGATCATGCTTCCCATTGTCATTCTACTATCCAAATCTGGATTGTACCAAAGGAGAATCAGGAAAGGAAAAGTACTAGAGGAAAAGCTAGAGGAAAACAAGCCTAATAATTAAAGCATCCCTTGAGGCTGTGCTCATTCTAATAAATTAAACATGACCAGAATTGCTGCTTAGCAATAAATATATTCTAGCAAGATCTTTCTCAGCAAAAGTTGTTCCAATCCATCTAGTACTTTCCCCCCTAAAATTCTCAGATTCAGTACACCTTTCAGGGATATTTCAGTTTACTAATATAGATAATACTACATCATTTTGAACTGTGGGGCTGCTGCTACTTTGGGTGGCCCTCAACCTTTGTGCTTGCCATGCCACACCTGAGGCCTCACTAGACACAGGCACTATGCAATACAAGTTGTTTTTTGTTGGGTTTTTTTGGTTTTTTTTAATCAGGAGATGGTAACACTGCTTTTTTAAATTTTTATTTATTTTTATCATGCAGGATTGTAGACTCAGTCCACTGTGAGTTAAGAAGGTCACTAGATGAAGTGTCCAGGGCTCTGACCACATGAGCTCCTTTCTGTTTATTTTGTTACCTTTGATGGCAGAGTCCAGCCTATGAAAGGGATAAAGGCGCACAGCTTGACCACAAAATGGAGAGGTTAGGTGAAAAAGCTAATCTTGTTGAATGCTTGACAACAACTTTCTATTCTGTGCAGTTGTACAAATAATACTACATTACACTGAGTTGCAATAGGTCCTTCTGATTTTGCCCCATAAGTTCCTATGGATAAGACTGAGCCATCATGGGTAGAGAACCTAGGAGATAGCCTGCAAGCATCCACCTTGTGTCTCATGGATTTCCTTGCGTATCATTCTATAATTGGAGTTACGGTTAGCAGGGATTACAGTCCTCATTGACAGGACAAGCTCCCTGAAGGTGGAGATGTGGTGATTGGTAGCCAGTACTAGATGGTACTGGTCCTGGTCTCCTTAGACAATCACTGAACCTCTTCTTCATGTTCACTGCAAAGTGCTGACATCACTACATGGCTTCTGGTGTTGTGACCAATCCACAGATGTGTGATACTGCTGGTGAAGTTAAAAGACCTTTGAACTAGAGCTTTTTCATCACTTTGTTCTCAATGAAATTCAACTTCTGGTTTTAAGACAGAGATTCCTGAGAGAAAACTAGGTCAGGTTTCATCCAAATTGCACTACAATTTTAATTTTCTCCTAGGTAAAGTCCACCTCAAGAAGGGAAGTATATACTTGTCAGTTTTGGTGTAAATCACTAATGTAGAGTAAAAGTATCTGTTATGGTGATAACTATAGAAAATAAATGAGAAAATAAATGAGAAGCATTATAGACAGCAAAAGATAACGACTCAGAGAAACTGATGACCAATGTAAAAGATAGGGGAGCAAACATACCATAAATATCAAATATATAACAAAACTGAGGACAATTGAGAAAGATTAAACAGTTGTGGAATGTTAATTTGGAAGAATATAATGTTGTACATGATTGGAGTTTGGAGATATCTTTTGAGCCACCTTGCACCTGATGAAGACAACAATTAAAAAATATATTTTATTATATTTTTCTCTACCTGTTTATGCCTTTTGTTATCAAGGGAGAGTAACATGTTTCTTCTAACATTGATGAAAGAATGTCCAGACAAGAAAGACTGTACTTCCCAATAGTAGGCTTCATATCAAAATGACATGAGCATCAGCTGCCTTTCTGAGAGAAATGGAGGAATTAGGAATAGAGGACAATATTAACAAATATTTTTGTGGGTGTGTATTGATTTAAACCTGTTATGTGGTCAAAGGCATCCATTGGTTTTAAGTTCTTTTTGTCCTTAAATAAGATGTTCAGATACTTACTTCAGTCTATTTGGAGTTCCTAAAGGGGTTTAGGGTAAAGCAAGGCAGCTGGGCAGTGGGATCCCTTGCCTTTTTCAAGAAAAAAGAGATCCTGTACTCATTATATGATGCTACTGCCTAATGAAGTAAATGGTCCTAATTTTAGCTTTCCGCTCTAAAAACATCTGTGCACTTCTGAGTCAGACAACAGGACCATGAGCTTCCTGGTTCCTGTCATAGTCCTGATTAAAAAATACTCAAATGACATTGAGTAAGAATGTTATTGGTAAGATTTGGGGAGTGTATTTAAATTTTGAGAATCACAGAATTTTTTGTACTGAAATTAGACACTGCACCATCACTTCTGCTTTGTTACATGTTTGTTTAAAACATCCATGGCACATGATGTGAAACTGACTGTAATCTTAAACAATTGTATTTTAGCTAATGTGATCACTAGGGATAGCTGAGAAGATCAATGTTTTTCAGAGGAAAGGAAATTCAGACCAAGGAATCTGAGAATTATGAGGTGGGAGGTTTCTTTTGCAGTTTATATAAACAAGGGATATTGTCCAAAAGTACAGCTACTCTTCTCTTCCACAAAGATGTCTGTGTCCTGATTCTGATTTTGCCTGCTAGCTATATTAACTTTCAAAGTAGCTACCAGGGTATTTCCACATTTGATTTAGTAGAATAGATGGCAGCATTCTGTGTCCTACATGCACTGTGACTTTGTTGTTTTATAGTATGTTTTTTCCATTATAAAACCAGTACAGCAAAAAGAATATACAATTTACCATTCCAGGGGAAATACTTGCTTTTACTCAAATTGAAAACAAAATTCAAAACTACTTTTAGGTAAGCTGGGAAAATTCCCTTCAGTACTCTGTATCTGCTAATACAATGCTGAAAAAGACATGTTTGGAGATTGATGGTAATAATTTCCCGCATTCTACAGAAGCTACTTTTCTTGGTGCTGCTGTTCCTCACAGATTAAATTCAGCTTGAATATATGGGTCATGTTAAAAGTTAATCCCACACTTTAGGGTGTTTATACATGGAACACCCATAAAGCTGTGATTCTTATCTGCTGTTGGGTCAACCTGATGGTTAGTGGTAGTGGTTAATTTAAGTAATAGATATTGCTACTTCATTTTATTGAATGTTTCTTTAAAAAGAACAAGTAAAGTGCCTTTTATCCCTTTCTTTTATTTATGAGAATGGGAAATGTGCTTATTTCCCATTAAAGTGGAGGACATATTTGCTTCAAATAACCAAGATCTGTAGTATTCTATAAAAGAACCTTTAAAGACAAAAGTTTAAACACCCTGCTTTGGACAGTCTATTTCAATTGCACAGGGCATAATTTTTATGTTGTTGTTTTCTCTTTATTTTTAATTCAGTTTGCATCATTCCCCCCCTTCCCCCCCCTTTAGTTTCTTATCCTTTTACATGTTGCTTTTAGAGCCCTACTTGACAAATATATAGAACTCTCATAAATTTCAGTGGGAGTTCCTCACACCAAGGCTTCATGATGATCAAAGATGATCACAGTGTGAACTGTAATATATGCTGGAATTGAAGACTTTAAAACATACATTTTCTGCTGTAGTGTGTGTGGTACTGTGAAACAAATATATTTTCTATTACCAAACATGCATAATCCGTTTTAAATTTTTGTCTATTTTGTATTAAACTGATTATTTCAGAATCTCACAATCACTTCTTGCAGAACAAACAAAAGCACATACCAGAAGAGATGTGTTCTAATATGAAAGAGAAACCTCAATTCCCAAAGGTTTTTTGTAATGGTAGAAATGCAGCATTTCCACATCAAAGTATTCAAAATACATGTGTTACACAAAGTACACATAAAGTACATGAAGCACACACAAATAAGAGTTACTGAAAGTAACAGACTATGCAAAATGATTGTTGTATGAAACGAGTTGCACTTGTTCCACATTAAAGGTAAAATATGCCACAAACTTTATTTGAAAAGGCTTTCCTTACATTATTCTGACTGAAGAGAGATTACATTGTTAACTCACATTTTATGTTTCATCTGGTATGAATTTGAAGAAAATATTGTTCAACCCAGAAAATTGATGTGACAGATGTAACCTCAAAATTATTTTATCTTAAAGTGATCTGAAAAGGAGTTAGGTTATGATAATATTTATACCTATCTCTTGTTTATGGTGCTGCATAGTGCTACTTATAGTAGCATTTCTACAGCTGGGGAAGTCACCCCAGTATGTTGCAGAGTAATCACCAAGAGGTTGCTTAAACCTTTATAAAATGGAAATATCTTACAAGCAAGATTCTTGATTTACTTGCTAACGTTACCAACAAACATCTCCACATTTTCACTGATTTCGTTGTTTTTCTCTTACTAATTAAAAATGTAAGAAGGACTATTTTCAGGTTATCTTGATGCAAGAGAAATACAGTTTGTCTGTGAAACAAGTGAAATATACTTTTTTTTAGAAAAAGGAAGGTTCTTTTTCCAGTGCAGGTATAATTTCACTTCTTCCTGGGTGGCTTTTTGTTTGCATTAACACATCCCTGTCAAGGCAGAAAATCTGATCAATATTTTTAAAATACAACTGTACTGTCTACATTCTCATCTGTGTTTCATTCTTGCTTTAACACCGCTTTGATCATTGCCCATCTGAATTCCCTCTAGGTCTCTAAGTCCTTCTGTTAACTTGCTGACAGTGTTGTGCCTAAAATCTGAAAAGTTTGTTGTTATGGCAAACTTTAAAGTATGCCATAATCATGATGCCTCCTGTAACCAGCCGAATTCCCTATTAATGGCTGGTGAAACAGAGAAATTATTCCACTGGAACCTACAATTAAGTAATGGACATGATCATTTCAGGAGAAACAGGTACCAGATCCCTTTTCCAGAGGTTTTCTCATGCCAAAATCTGTTCAACCTCTTAATTTTCTAGTACTGGGGTAATTTCAATTGTCAGTGACCACCTTTCTTTGTGAGAGGTGTGGGCAACTTTTCAAAGAAAAGGGAATTTTGTGCAAGAGGAGTACCTTTGTTTAGGAAACAAGAAGTTAACTTATGCTTATCTGCTGTTCTTCTCTATCCTGTCATTCATGCTGACTTCTGTGATCATGCAGAGTTTGAGCATGCATCTGACACTCCACAAGTAATTGTATAGGTGAAGTCTTCCTATGGACTTAGCTCAGGTGAGATTTTTTCCTCCTCTTTTTGGTACATTGTTTCATCCCTAAAGGAGTTTCTCCTGCTCTTTGATTCTTTGCACAAAATTTGATTTCTTGTGCTCTGCTTGATTTGTTAAGATTAGGCAGGGATTGCAAACTGCTTCATGCAGGAAATAAAGGTCTTATGTATAATTTGTTTTACCTAAATGGCAAGGCAATGGGTTGCAGGAGTATTCAAGCACAACAGGTAAACACCACTCTTCCAAAAGGATCTCAGATATGTTTTGGAAAATCTTCATGTGGGAATCAGCCCTGGTGTCCAGGACAAAATAGCAGCAGGGAAAGCATCCTCATCTGAGCTGGTTCAGTTCGAGTTCTGGTCAACCCCTCCCAAGGATGGATAAATTTTTGCTCTCGTTTTTACATAATACTGGTCTTACTCAAAAGCTAGTAAGTGTATTGAGGAAAAAAAATTCTTCTCTTGGTTTCTCTGAGCTTCAAAATTAGCTAGTTCAACTCTAAAAAGAAATCAGTATCCCTTGACAGAGCCACTTTTTACTACAACTTTAAAGATCTGTATTTGAGAATTGGCCAGACACAAGGCAGCAGCACATGTGTCTCTCTGGCAAACTATGCACATGACTAGCAAATACCCTTTGCTACATTTGTAGGCTTTATTTTTTTTGTAAGGAATGAAGGACTTCAAAACACTTTGAATTGTCTCATTAAGGACTAAATGATCTTAGTTCTGCAATCCTTTGTGCTGAAAGACCTGCATGAAAGGTAAGGTGTAACTGCCTTTTTGAACTCCTGTTCAAAAACCATAAATCACTATTTAGATTATCTTTTGAAAATAGTAAGACTAGTTGAACTTCTCATCTTAGTATCTGTGTACAGTTGTCAGCAGTCAGCTTATTTCACTCTGTGTAAATTTATCAGGAAAAAATTTATACTCCTGAGGGCAAAGAGGCACACAGTAGATGTACAGCCCACTGCATATTCAGTGTGGGATTATCTCAGTAAATGTACTTCTTCAATGAATGAGGGCAGTGTAGAGATAAAAAAAACTGATTTCACGTAAGTTATCTAAGAAATTAAATATATTTCATTTTATGAGGGTGGTAGAAACCATACTTCTAAAATATTGCCATTATCACAACAGACAGATTGACAGCCTTGACACAAGGATGTCAGGTGGCTATGGAACAGAACCACACCAATCAGTGACTTACAACCAAAACTTTGCTTGTTTGGCAGGATGGACATCAGGACTGTGTAATGATTCATTTTCTGCAAGAATACATGTGTGTACGCACTACATTCAGACCAGAGACTTGGCCTGTTAGACCCTGGGGTACTCACAGCTGTTGAGCCTTGTTAAGTATTCTCCTGTCTTTAGCCATGTTTTGCTCATTAGGTGGTGTGAGGAGCTGATGGGTGTGCTTTTGTGATTATACAGGTTTCACTTTTGAGAAGTGTGATTGTAAAACTATTAAATAATAGTTTAATAAAAAAGTTATCAACAATGTAAAAAAACAACCCTCCCATGCCCCCCAAATTAATATTTTTTTTCTAATTGACCTAAGTAATTCACAAACAAATATTTCTAGAAAGAACTCAGGGTCTTCATTGTGAACACGTATTTTATTCCAGTTGAACTAAGCTCCTTGTCTCTGAATTCCTTTACTGAATGCAGTTTGACAATTCAGTGTTAAGTACTGTTTGCCAAGAGAGACCATGAATTCACTATGCCCAGCTTGCAAGTTAAAGCAATATTAAGTATTCACATAGGCTTTTGATCATCGATACTTCCACCTGTGGAAAGTTTCATCTTCTCCAGTTATGCTGAGGTTATGCAAAATGCCAGTCAATTATACTATTCTGGACTGAATTATACTATTCTGGTCCTGTAGGACCAGGTTGTTGTATGGCCCAGCTATACAGAATTGTGTGTGAGCACAATGTTTTCTGAAGAGGAACACTGACATCCAGAGCTCTCTGCCAAGAGCTGATGCTTTAACAGTGTCATTAGTTCATCATGTTCCAGACACCTGAAGACTGTGATAATGTTCTACAGTCTTATTTTATGCATCTGAGGCTGCCATTCAGTTTTGCCTCTTCCAAGTGGTACCCCAGGGGAGCGTTGAGTCACCCAAACCTCCATCCTCCCGCCAGTTGTCTGGAGCCATTTTCAGGTTTTACAATACTCTCCTCTGAATTTTCACTGTATTTATTAAAAGCAGTCCTGCCCTACTGTCACACAAGGCTTGAGGACTATCAAGGGAGATTTAGTGACCCCATTTCTAGCTTTTTTGTCTTATCTCATGACACCATGTTTTCTGGAAACCTGACAGTATGAGAGATACTAGCCACCTCGTCCTCCTGTAGGAATCAGATCTCTTAACAGGTCTAATATCTCCCATCTCCATGTATGTGACCTGAGAAATGCTTTCTCCCTGATGCTGGGGGGTTAAGCCTTGGACAGCTCACGTCAAATGGGTTATTCAGTGAAGCATTATCTGCTTAAGGATGGATGGAGGGGAAATATGCACTTGGTCATCTCCCTACACAGTCAGGGACTATGCATGATGTCAAGGCTATTTCATTCTGCTTTTTCACTCTGTGAGGAAGTGAACTTTCTACCCAGATTTTGCTCATTAAGAACAAGTATTTAAGCTGCTATTTGTCCTCCCTCCATTATCTTCTGCTAGCGGTTTCAGTACCCCGAATGTCATAAGCTCCTGATGCACATCCCTCTTAGGAGAATGTAGGTTGTGCTAAAAAACTTAGCCATTTTTCAAATATGTCCATTTTAGTGGTTTTACAACAATCCTATGATCTTTTCTCTCAGTACAGCTGTGGCTACAGCTACACATGTTATCAACAAGCACTTTGCATATGCTCCCCATACATCTGAGAGAGCACTTGGCCTCTTTTGCTGACCTACTGCCACACATTTTCCACATTCTTTTATAATCTGCTGTTCCCTTTTCAAGCCAACTGTTTAGGTATGTGCTACATAGACCCTCACCACCATGACGTAGCAACACCGGGGTAATGATTAACTTTTCTTGTGTGTTTTTACCCATCACTGCTTAAAGCTGCACTGGTAACCTTCTGTGTCCTCCAACCCCACCATGTGTAGAGACAGAAGCCTCAAACAATGAAGCAGCATTCTGCCTCTTGGGTATTACTCTGCTATATGGTGTTGAGCTCCTCATCCACAACTGAAAACTTGCTTAGGCTTAGGATCACATTACCATTTCTAGGATGTCTTGAGCTCTTCTCTTTGGTAATCAGAAAGCAGGAGAACTTGTGGATAACAGGATTATGCCTACATTCCCAACCAAACTCAGGTCTTAATCTGCTGTCTTATAAGCACTGTTCCAGTAGAGGTACAGAGACCCAAGATAACAGTGATGGTGCCAGACTGACAAGGACAGATTCCTTCCTTCCATGCATTGTCTCCTTGATTGATGCCATTATTTAACAATTTTCCCCTGGCTGCTGGCTTCCTAAAATGAAGAAGAAAGACACAGATGCCCAATGCAACTACAACCTAAGTGGATAGCTACCTTTTAAAATTATGAAAGGAAGGTATCTGCAAGCTGAAATTGTTTCAGCATCTGGGACACATGTGACTGTAATATTTGTATGGTGTTGTGCTGGTTTCCTTCACCCCTTATATCTGTAAAGGGGAACAGAGGGTACTGTTTTGCTATAATGTGGATCCTTCTGAGGATTCTAACTGCTGTTATACAGAAGAATAGTAAACTAAAACACCAGTTAAGCAGTAATCAACCATTTCTCCTGTCTTGAGGTGTACAGAGGCTCTAAAAAACTTGTATGATCCAAAGATGAGTGTCAGCCCTATAGGCTGGTGCCACAAATGCCAACAATTCCTTGTATTCTGCATAGAGAGCAACACAGAGAACTCTTACTTCTTCTGCACAGAATCTGTTTAACATATTTATGATGACATCCTCACTAAGTTCAATAAATAAATATAACACTGCCAAAATTTTATACAAACCTAAAGGAAGTTCACATCTCCACATAATCTAAATTTACCTTTGTTCATTTGCAACATAAATATTTAAACTTTCATTTTCAAGGATGTAAAATATCTTTTGCTGATTTACAGAATTTCTATGTATCTTCTTAACATGTTGAAATGAAATGTTTATTGCTAAGAAATTTTTATGTGAAACTAGGAAAGTGACCTGAAACTAAGATGGTTTTATTGTCTTACCAAATATACTTATCTTGATAAAGCTTGTGATGTATTAACCTTTTGTGTGCAGAAGCTAAAACGAATTACCAGGTCAATAGCATAGCACCAACACTGTAAGTGCTCCTCCAGAGCAGAAAGATAGAATAAATATCTGACAAGCTCCATACTCCCTGACAAAAAAGGAGAAGGTTTGTTCAATGGAAATTTTTTTTTGTGCAAATCAGTAAGCACGCATATTTCTCACCAATGTAAAGTACTAAAACACAGATTGTTATATTTTGCTATACATGTATGTAATATGTGATCACTAGCAATGGTTTCTACTGCCCTTATCTGTCTTTCTCTGTCATTTTGATCAGCAAAACCAACACTGGTTATTGTAATGATGCTGCAAAATACTGACAACACAACCTTTTAGACTGAGCTGTCCTTCTGATGGTCTCTGTCAGCAGGCTGGCAGAAGTGTAGGATGAGCTTCAGGCTCACAGCAAGGGTGACTCACATTACCCACTCTTCACACATGCAAGTTCCAGCCATCCTACTCTGCTCCTCATTTGACAACAGAGAAAGATGCAAGCAGCTGGCCTTTCCAGGCCATTTGGAAGTTGTTGACTAGTATACATTTAACTCAACAGGATTGTTGCATGGGTGATATTATGTTATTTTCAGCAGAGATGCCTGTTCAGCCATCCACTAGGCTACTGAAGGTATTTGAAGGTATATCAAACCACTGAGAGTCAAATGTTCATTAATTAATTCAGCAAAGACCATTACCAACTGCATGCTTGGTGTGTTTATTCAGGTGGTAGAAAAACTTCAGTTTTATGTAGAGTGAAAGGAACTGTGCAAAGAACCATTTTGAGAAAGTGCCAAAAGAGAAAACACTGACTTCTTACACTGCACATCATATCTTGTGCAGTTACATTTATATATTGATGGCTGCATACCATGAGTGAGTACCAAAACTCCCAGTGCCAGGACAACAACTTTGATGGGGGAGAATGTGACATTTCAATATCTCTGCAGTATGCAGCAGACATTTAAATATGTAATATTCATTGCTAGATGCCACAAATTCCAGGCATTAGTAGAGGCATATGAAGTCTGCAAGTGAGCCGGCCTGGACGGCAAAGATTTTTTTTTGGATGGTCCCTAGTCCTAGCCCCTCTGTTCAGCCATTGAAAACTGAAGACTAAGAGAGAAATATGGGTGAGTTGTTTCTCTCTTAGTGCCATGCCTTTAGAAATGAAATGGGATGATATTCTGAAATCACTCAAAGAACAGTTTATCTTTATTACTTCCTTTTCTGATGATACTTTCATCAGCACCATAACAATGTTAACAGTTTTGTTGTTGCAGGAAGGGACTATAATATCAGACCAGTCAGGAGAGACTATATCGGACAGTCAGAGGGAGGGACTAAAATATTAGACAGAACTGGAACAGAGCAGTAAATGATAGAAAGACAAAATTTTCATAACCTTAACAATGTGTCCTCTCTGTAATGTTTAAATCATGAAAAATACACAATTTTGTTTATTGCTCATAGTAACAAAAAACAAACAAACAAAAACAAACAAACAAAACCAAACTAACCAACCAACCAAAACCAAATCAAAACAAAAAAAAAGAAACCCCAGCTGATATGTGCCTTCCTACTCTTTCTGTGGTAGGCACATATTTATCTCACATAATAAATGCTTATTGGTAGATGAATTCATAAATCATTAATAAAACATATGGAAGCAGCCTACCAGAGAGTGTAGTCTGAAGAAAACTCCCTGAATGCTTACTTCTTTTCAATACAGCCTGAAAAACCCAAGGAACTGCACATGGTATTTGTGCCTTCTGTTGGGAACATCATGAAGAATTAACTGAACTGTCTTATCAGGTTGTCAAGGCCTAACTAAGCTATCAAAGGTGTAAGTTAAGACAAATAGTAGAGATGTCTCATCTAAACAAGCTTTTTCCCATCCCCTGCTTATCTCACTTTCAAAAACCTTCACAGTATAGTATAGTAGAAACCAGTTTTATTACTTGATTATGGTTGGACTCAAGGATGCTGGAGATCTTTTCCAACTGCAATGATTCTATGATTCTATAATTACTCATCTTCTAAACCCAGCATAGTACTATTTCAGAAATATGAAAATACTAAGCATTATTAAACAAATAACTTTGCTATAACCAAAATATGAAAATAAACATAAATTTGTTCCAACATAAACAGCCTTTGAAATTTTTGCTAACATCTGTAAATGATAGAGTCCATTAACAGTCACTGCAACTATGAGAAAATGTTTGGAACAGCATTTAACAGAAGGAATATAAAAAATTTCAGGCACTGCATGCTATACCCATAATATGGAGGCACCAGCAGAGACAGCCAGTGGATGTTACCCCCTCAGCTGTCCAGTTTGCTGTGACTGTACCTGTGGCTGCAGTCAGGGATTACTTACCGGATCTTCTGCTCTTATTCCCCAGCTTAGTTATACCACACCAGGAAGATGTGCCTAATTTTTAAGCAGAACAGACATTGTTGGGGAAGATTTTCCCCACTTTTCCTTGCAAATTTCTGCCTCTTGGCCCTGAAAGTTATTCCTCTTCAACATTTCCATTACCAAGAAAAGACTTTTTTCCCCCAGGTGCCAGATATGGTTTTGGGGCTGTCATTTCCAGAACTGTTCTTTCCTCAGCTGCCTGAACAAGGTACAGCATGAAGAGTGGAGTTTGCCTGCATCCATCTTCTCAGAAGTCTGTCTCCTGCCTCTGGAAAGTCACACTCCACTCCATGGAGGCCCTTTGCAAATGGAAGTGTTCTATTCAGAGCCAGATATATGTAAAGGCAAAGCCTTTTTGTCTCCAAAGTAAACTGAAATATGTTATACTCACTTTCCCCATAATATGTAATGGAGACATTTTAATGCACTGATGAAAATTGCACATGTATTACTTCAGGGTTAGTGGAGGATCAGGGTATCAAAAGGTATTATCAATCACAGAGAGATCATACTTGCATGTCTATTTAAATGCTGCATGTATGCACCGTGTGATGTCATTGCTGTGCTGAAAATACTAACAAATAATATCTAAAAAAATTAATAGCTTTGTTACTTCCTTAATGTAAACAGTCTCTGTCACATTTAAGGCAACCTGTTAAATGCTTTTTCTGTTATACTCATTTGTTACTAAAAAAATCCCCAAACAATGACTATGAATGTCATCCCACAAGATTCTAAGTGGTTTCTCTGTATCTACATCCCTAATTGTCACCAATAAATACTTTCATAGATAGCAATATAAAGTTTTAAGATATAATAGATAGAGGATCTGGATGTGCAATGATGTGTATGATTACAACTATCCTTCAGTCACATTTCCACATTTTTTACTCCTGTATAAGGAAACAGGAAAAAGTACAGGCAGAGGCTGTAAACTAAATTTTTTTCATTTTGGAAAATCTTGGAATACAGTATGTGTTTTATCTGTTTAAGGGATGTTTGTAGAATGACTTTGAGCTGTGAAAAAAGCAAATGCAGAGTTTCCAGAAAAGAAATTTACTTACATGCATTTGTATGAAACAGTGATGATGTTGTACTGATATGTTGCTACACACAAGATCAGTGATTATTGGGTTAGAACTGCCTTGTGGGAGTGTGGTGGTGAGTGTATGCATGTGTGAGGAGAGGGAAGGGATGGGTTGAACCTCACTGAGGTGAGGTGGTGTCATATCCCTCATGGCAGCCTCTGGAGCCAACATGGGGAAGCCTCAGAGCAACTGCCAGTCACAAACAGTCTAGGAAAGGTATAACACCCCAAACCTCCTGGAACCCCTGACCCAGGCTTGGATTGGCAGGGACTATGAGAACACTTTCACCAAGCCCTGGAATGGTTCAGAGTCCTCACGTGGGGTGTTTGTCTGTAGAGACCACAGCAGATAAAACCAAAGACATATGTTTGGCACATGTCATGGTCCTGCAATTTGGACATATGAGAGCTGGTCTTCACAAGATTCCAGTGGTGGCCATGTGATCTATCTCTCCCTCATTCTCCTTCTCTCTCCTTGCTCCCTATGCTTCTCTTTCTTTGCTCCTTTCTTGATTCTTTGGATGGCTTGGAGCTGGAGTGATTTGACTTAATTATGGGTTGATTGGATTTTAAGTGTTGTGGATTAATATGTTGTGATGGTTTAAAGGTAAACCAGCAGGAGAAATGAACCTGACTTAAGAAAGATTACAAGTCAGAGTTACAATTTGCTAAAAAGATTACAATAAATAAAATGATACAAGGAAACATTGGGTTTAACCCACAAAAAAACAGATGTATAACCCAGCACCATGACACAGGAACAGAATGGTGTTCATTAGCCCCTGTGCTGAACGCCACATGGTCTACCCCCAGTACAAAATAAAAGGAAAGGAAAACATGTTTGTGCAGGTAATGGTCATGGCCTGGTTGAGAATTGCAATCGCAGTCCTACTGAGGTTCTGATCCTCCTCTGGATGCAATGAGTGGTACCAGAAGTTCCCAAACACCAAGATTATATATGCACAGGTTAGGCTGGGAATTCCCAGTACCTCCCTCAGAGCAGAGAGTTCCACAATAGGTGATTTAACTCTGTGAGTCATGGGATAATTTTGGAACCTTTGATGGCCCAATAACAGACATGCCCCCTCAGGCTGGATATGAAGGTGCTAATGACTACCTGGAGGGGAGTTATCAAGGCTGAGTGATTAGTGTGAAGACAGGAACACTTCTCTATCACACAGAGTTCTTTAACACTCAGCTTGTAGCCTGAGATGTCAGGTGTGCCGTGGGCAGCAGCTGCAAAGGGTCTGTTACTAACAGTCCAAGAGAAATGGGTTAGAGGGTGTAGAATATACAGTTTTGGTTACACCCACACAGTGATAAACTGGTCCCAGCTGCTGTAACTGGGATATATGTGCTGGGTTGATATTGTGGTGGAAAATTTTGGCTAGCTTGAATAGTGCCCTTTCTGAACCTTTTCCAAGTTCCCTGATTTTCTCCCCCAAATTAATAGAGAAACCCCTTGGGAACAAGACCATGACTTATTCTCTTGACACTGTCTCACGGTATTAAAGAACCTTATATATATATTAAAGTAAAACTCCCGGCTGTGTTGTGAGCCTGCAGCTCCCAGGACCGGAGTGTTACATATGTCCACACCACCTTCAAGAATGAATAAATCAGGTATAAATCTTTATACCTGAAAGATATCTACTCAAGAAGAGCTGGATTAAGTGCAGCCTCTAACTTCTGCTGAGAAATTAGTAGAGTTTATTTTGTGTAACCACAAATAAGAAAATGTCAAAGAGATTTCTTTGCTCTGGAGTACAAATAGGTGAATAAAAGGTTTTGCCTACTAGCAAGTAAGTCTTTGGAAATTTCTTATAGTTAGTAAAGTTTTCTAAATGTGGAGAATCAGTGGCTTTCAGACCAAAGTCTTGTTAACAGGGTAAAAAAATAATAAAATTAGCATCCAGCTGTAGCTTGGTCTTGGAATTTACTCACTTAACATGTTGCCTATCTTAAAATTTACAAAGCAGTGACCTATTAAAAGTAAATTAATCCTAAAATTCATTAGAATATTTGTATTTACACAATTGGACACAGAGTTACAAGACACACCCAAGTCCCCAGTCTGAGGTGTCCCTCATGCAAAGAAAAAGTACGTGTTAAACTAATGAGCTTTATCAGACAACTACTTGGCAAGCCTATTTTAAAGGTCCATTAATGTCTTAGAGAATCACTGTGGGTAAGTTTTACACATTCTCGTCATGTACTCTATTGCATATTGTACTTTAGTGACTGATAGAGCTTATATGACTAAGCCCATTTTCTCAAGAAAAGGGAGATCGTTACGGAAATAACATCAACTAGGTATTTCAAGGTTGGCAGAGTTTTGAAAATTGAAAGACCTATTAACAATGAGAAAATTTCCCATCGGTTTTGGGGAAGCACAACTCAATCATAAACATGGATGGAGAGGCAATCTCTTATTTGAATAATCATGATGTTTCTGCATCACCCTGATGGTAATGTGACTCGGTTTTCAGTGTTCCGGGAAGGGAAAGATATGTAGAATGATTTTTGGGTTTATTTTATTGTTTACATTCCCTTTGACTGGATCTGACAGGTAGGAAACAATGGAGCATTTGTCACTGAAATAAGAACTGAGAAAGTACCAATTTAGTTTCTATGTCTTATGCATGGAAAATGGAAAACTCCAAGACTGTTTAGTAGTCATCGTCTCTCTCTATAAAATTCAAAACTTTCATCCATCATTAGAAGCAAAGTCTTTGGAAATCCTGTTTTGACTAGAGTTTGCAATAGTTGCTGCTATTCAGCTTAGATATATGTGATTATTCATCGCAGTTGAGCTTTCAGCTGAGTTAAATGAAGTACACTTTTATATTCCCTCTTCCTCTGTCATTAACTGCTCTATGGCAGCCTCTAGTTAGGTCCTATAGATCAATGTTTCTCAAACTGCGGGCTGTAAAAGAACTCAAAGGGGCTTGCCCACTGTTAGACAGCAACAGACAGCAGCAGTTCAGTTCCCTAAGTCTGCAGGAGATCCTTTTTTCTCAGTAGTAGAAAATGAAAAAAAATATCAAATACTGACTGCACATATTTATTCCATCCAGGAAACTGCTAGCTACCTTTAGCTGCTGTCAGTGTCTAATTTCCATCATGGTAGACAGTATATAATAGTGGGTTTTCAATCTCTTGCCATAGAAGAACTGATCTGTTATGAACTTGGGTGATTATATTAAAATAGTTGAGTAAACTGTAGATGCTTGACAAATGGTATTGAGTGTGGATTGCTGTGCCAAAAGGTCTAGAAATCAATCTGGCCTTTAGATTTCTCTTGGAGACAGTGCAATTCCCCCTTTGTTTGTCTACCCTTCTCACTACTACTTTCATCACTTAGCTCTTTCAGGTCACATCAGACTTCACAATTTCTATATGAGTATTCTGACACTGACTTTTCTCTTTTGTTTCACTTTCTTCTTCCCAATTTTCAAGGCACATTTTCCCTACACAAGTGTTTTTTGTTTCACTATGCTGCAAATAGACCACTGTCCATGCCTCACAGGGCACTGCTCTACAGGACTGTATAACTGTCAGATCTTTTCTAACACTTGGCAGTGAGCTCAGTGACACATGATCTTATTTTTTAGTCATCTGTGATTCTGTCTGTAAGTATATTGACATCTATGGTGAGAAAAGCAGTACACTTCACCTCTTCCCCAGGAAATTTCCAGGCTGAGGTGACTGGCTGTGCTTTATTCTGTCTAGTGATAAATTTCTCAGTTCAGATTTTCTTCTCTTCCTTTCCCCTAACTGTGCTTACCTGGCACATTAATTTATGGCTCTAAGCAGACACTAAGAACTAGGTACATCTTTAGTCATCCACTTCTGAATGAGGAGATGTACATAACACAAAAGTAAAGAAAGGACTGGATCTTGCAACACTCAAGATAAGGCACAAGGTGAAACCACCACTGTCTGCACAAAGAATAAAGGTCTGGGAGGCAGTATGGTCAATAAGATAAATAATCTGTTGTGACTAATAGGAAGTGTTGGAGAGATATGGTCCTTAATTACTCTTCCTGAAAGGAGCCACCTGTGGATTGAGCACAGCATGTCCCCATTAGAGAGTAGGCACAGCAGGACAGTGCTTCACTGCTGACTGGAACTAGATTGTTTCTCCTCTGCCAAGACTGAGACCTGAAACAGTATGGGGCAGCTGGGGACAGCAGAGGGATTTGAATCAAACTAGTTCCAGATGAAGCTGTGAGGTTAGACATGGAGCACTAACAGAGCATCAAACAATAATAAATCATGAGCACTGGTATAGTCAGCCCAAGCTGAGATGTGCCCTCAGACATCCTTCAGGCTCCAAACCTCATCCTGTCTTTCCAACAGCTTGCAATTGCTTAACCTTTGATACCCATCAGTCTTTTTACTGTGGGTGTGCTGGTGCTGTGGGTGACAGCCAAGCAGGGGGAGGAGGTGCGAGCATGACCATGACACAGCTTTATTAGTGTTAAAAGCAAAAAGAAGTGAGAACCAACATTAGCCATTTATGAATGTTAGCTTCCCTCTATCCAGGGAGTTGATTAATGTCCTAATTATCTCAACACAGCAGGATTCTTCTAGGATGTTCCCTCCTGCAGCTGAATAGCTTTCAAAGTATTTCAAGGTTTCCTGTTTATTACTAGAATTTAAAATGTTTTTTTCCTTCTGTCAAAGGAGGGTAAAAACCTAAAATACATGCTAAATACAGAAAATGCCTAAGAGACTCTCTATATGTGTTCCATAATTCTTCTAATTGTTCTGTCACAGAGATCTGGGATGGATATCAGAGGGTTTTCTGAAATAGTCATACTGGGTTGATTGTCATCCCCCTTTCTTTCAAAAACAGGGGGATTTTCCTTCCAAGCATTTCACCAGTTTCTTAGTAGGCCTCAGATTAAAATTTGAAGATCTGAAGATATTTTTTTTCCATCAGCATTGGAATCATGCACCAAAAATATTTAGCGAACACGGGAAGTAGATTTTCTAGGTTTCCTTTTCCTTCACATTGGCATGTATGGTAATAAATTCTTGCAGTTTCTACCTTCAACATTCACACTATTGTTTTGGCATTACAAAGTTCTTGTTTAAAAATTTTGTTGCACTTTTCTGGACATGGCACACAAAACTGAAAAAAAACCCCACTGTCCTTGAAGAGAAAGCAATGGAATATACCAGTCTGGATTACAGGAATAATGAAAATGTCTCACTTCACCTTTTAAGAAGGACAGATCATTATTATAATTTTTGTTGGTTTTAAGAAACCCTGCTGTAAGCATTAGTTTAGAAGACAACTAAGATATTTATATGGACCAGAAAAGAAGGGCTTCCCCCAAAAAATCACTACAGCTTTTAAATTTAGGAGTTTTAATCAGAAAAAATATATGAGAAAAAAGGACAACAGTTTTTAACTATAGATAGATAGATAGATAGATAGATAGATAGATAGATAGATAGATAGATAGAACCAAAACTAGGAAAAACCAAGCAACTACCCTGTACCCCCAAAATTAAAAAAAAAAATCAACCAAAAAACAAAGGAACAAAACCCCCCTTAAATGAAATTGAGTTTTTTTGTTCCCTTTTGTTGCAATTATATTTATGGACAGAAGGGGCGCTGCCGCGCCCCAGCTGGCAGCAAAGTGACCGTTTCTCTGGTAAAACAATGACATAAGGTGGTCCTTGAATCACTGACTTCTCTGAATGACTCATGCAGAGGGATGAAGGCCACAGAAGAGGATGGGGTGGAACCCTCTGGCACGCAATGCAGAGTCTTCTCTTTTGTCCTCCGGTCAGGGACGAGAGACTAGGGGCAGGGGCTGGCTGTGGTGGTGCTCACTCCTTTGCAGGTGGAAAGCTGGTTCAGGAAAGGGATCTGCAGCAAGGATCCAGGACCGTGGCCATGGCTCTCTGCTCTCTCTCCCTCTGACGAGCACCAGAGCTGAGCTGGGGTCATGGTTGGCCAAAGCCAGGGTAACTCAGCTCCCTCCAAACACCTTCATGAGTCCCACAGCTAAAGCAAACATGGAGTTCTTGAAATAGTTATTTATTTTCAAATTATAACAGTTTTCACTGTTTTTATTTTTTCTAATGTCACAAAAAATAATAAAAAACCAAAACAAAACCTCAAGATTTTTCCCTATGAAACGATGCAGATTTAAAGTTCCTCATTCTAAGGTATTTGACCTATGTTTTGTTCTGAAATCTGGTTTTACTAAGTACAATAATCACATGTAGGATTATCAATCACTTTAGGATTATCAATCACTAACCATGGCTAATAATTGATAATTTATTTTGATGGCACCTTCAGAATTACAATTTAAAAATATTTGACTGATGAATATTGGCTCCATCCTTGACTCTACTCTTCTGACAACAGACTCATTGAAAGTACCCAGAAAAGCATAATGGCAACTTGTGAAGCTGGTCTTGGGATTATTGCCATGGTTACTGACAACAACATTGAACTATATCTTACATTACTTTGGGATACCTGAATGGCCATAGGCGTCTGGTTACTGTAGTTTATCTTTCTTGCCCGTGATAAAGATCTTTTTCTGTTCATAGATGTAGTCTGAATACTTCCAAAACCAGTTCTGTGTTTCGATTACCCCCTCAATAATTTGCTCAACAAATCACAAATATCTTCTGTTTCACTGGAAATCTCAGTTTCTTCTAACACAGCCTCAGTTTCCCTGAGGGTTATTCCTTTCTCACTACTCATTCATTTTCTATCCCCCAAGTTATTTTACATTTCTCAGTGTGGCCCTGCTGATTGAGAGCTCCCCTGTGAATCCAGTGTGAAACCAGTATGTTTTTATAACTCTCCCTTCAAAAAATTCTAAAATTATTCTTAAAAATTACTTTTTGTATTTGACATTATAACCAACAATAATGAACACACGAAATTCATTCTTCTGTAGTCAGTGCATTTATGGTGCAACAGAAGCTGTAATGTTGTTTGATCCTGTTATCATTTCTGTCCCATCCCTCACCATATATATGAAACAGAACAACAGTCTATGCACAATTATGTGCAAAGCAGTATGAAAAAAAATATTATATTTTTATCTCTAGCAGCTACATGACCGTCATTACCAATAACAAGGATTTCCATTCAAACAGACTGAAGCTCTGCTGAAAAGAATACAGTGAGGGAAATTTAGACAGAGCTAGCACAAATATTGATTCAAGCAGACAGACTCAGGCTAAATCCATTGAAGGCATCCTGGAAAGGACAAAGACATGATAGAGCAATTCACAGCAATGAACCCTTCCAAAAAGACTGGAAACTGAAAGCAACTACCCTAAAGGCATAAGTAATAGACCATCACGTTGGGAATATAAAAGGCTTAGGGAGCAGATACCAACCAAAACTCTCAAAGTTAATGGTTCAGCTACAGCCTTGAAGATTGAGAAATGGTGAAAACTGACTTGTGTGGCTGTTAGAAAAGTGTCAATATCAGAGCAGAAGCCTTTTTATAAGGTTTTGCCATTTTATAAATTCACCCATTTAATAAGCTCTGCATGTGCTTTTTATTATGATCCCTTGAATCTCACTAGCTCCCAGCCAAGTCTTTTTCAGACTGGAAGAAGTACTTAGTTGTTTCTTGCTGCAAATGTACTATAATTCACCCTATTGTCAAATCTAGAGGCTTTCGCAGCCCCCAGTAATGTTCTTTCCCTTACTGTGGCATCGGATAGTGCAAGCCATAGGCTGAAAAGGGGTGAAGGGATAATATGGGCTAGCTTAGTGCTTGGGAATTGGTCTGGAACAGGCATGCAAATACATATAGCATTAGCTAAACTGCTAATGGAAATATTCTTTGATATGTGCTGGAAATTGTTTTGGAGCATTCAGATGCATCAAAGTAAGGATAGAGATTGTTCTAACCATTTATAGGCAGTTTTCTTCCTTATAATCAAGAACAGGATATTGTTTAATTTGCTGGTTTAGGAAGAGCCAAAGAAAGTTGATAGTTTTTAATTCTCTCTGAATACTTGATATTCTTTGTTACTGACATGTGGTGGTAGCTGGTGAGACAAATCCACTGGTATCATGGATTAAATGCCTTCTCACCTGACAAAAAACAAAACTATTTTTTGGTTTGAATTTAAAATGCTTTTTGTAAATGTTCATGATGCTAATCAATACCTTGGATATTACTTTTCACTTTTGTGTAAAAGACCAATAATTTTTTTTTTGTAAGCAATTTGTCATTTTGAAGAACTGTTTGGTACATAAATTGTGTATGGTGCCAGACATGATAATTCTCCATCCAGAATTTTGCAAAATCTCTTTCCCATAGTAAAGAACCATATGAAATTTCACCCCAGAATAAGAAGATGAGAATTCCCCTTCCCTTCAGCAGTTTGGTTGCCAGTAATTAAACCTTAATTCAACCAAAAATATGCATGTACATAGATTTTTTTTTCCTACAGTTTAGTAAGACTGATGGCATGATTAAAGTTTAGGGATGTGCATTAGTATTTTGCTGAAGCAGGGTCTCAGGGGATGTGATGGGACTTCTCTGATTATCTGTCTTTATATAAACAAATTCAGTAGACTGTTCATGACTTGTTAGCCCTGCTTGACAAGAAAGAGTTTAAATTCCCAGACTAGAGATATTGTGTTTTGCAATAATTAAAATGTGTATCAAAAGTGCAAAGAGGGTAATTTTTTTCTTTTTCCTCTAAGTGCATGCATTGGTTAAGCAATGTTTCTGTACTTTAATTAGAGAGTAGAAATCTATGAGGCTGCCTTCATTTAGCTTTCAGCTGTTTACTTTGCATCAGTAAAATCCATACACTTTAAAAGAGATCTCAACTATAATTAAAAGTGTTACTGAACTAAACACAATTACCAATCTTTATCTCTTTATGTAATGCTGTTGTCACAAAAAATGGGATTCAAACTTGCATTCTTTATGACATTGCTGTTTTGCAGAGTTGACAACAATGCCTGTAATTTAATCAGGTAACAACAGTTACTGTTGTCAATCATTGGGAAAATTCGGTACCCCTTAAGTTCATATGTTTCAGCTAAACTCCAGGTATTGGGTTATGTTGAATTCCCAAAAGCACAGAACTGGGAAACCGCAGCCATTTATATTTTCCCCACTACCACTTCCACTGTAATTTGACATACTGAATTTTTATTTATTTGTAACAAAAGACAAAAAACCCAAGTAGTTATTTGGCTACTAGAAATACTTCACTGAATTTTGCAATGGGATTTGATATACATTTAATATTGTATGATGCCTGAAGTTCTTTTGAGCTCCAGATATCCATAGAAAAGCTTAAATTACAAACATTTAGGAATATACAGTGAGTAGAAGTCAGGCACCTGTACAAGACATTCTTTTTTTCCTCTTGTACCTATTGGATATATTAGATATATGTAAAATACGTAAAATTCTTCTCTAAATAGACAATGCTTTATTTTCAAGCTAATTTATTGTATCTGCAATCTGAAATGACTGAAAAGGCTAAAATCTAGAGACACATGTCCAGCCAAGAACTTCTGTAGAGACACCTTTTGCAGAGGACCATCCTGATGATGGGGACCTGCAAGCTTTAGTGTCCACCAATCTCTTCTCCCCACTCTATGCAGCGCTCAGTGTTGTTCTGCCTCCAGTTGTACAGTACTACTGGGAAGATTAGGATTCATTTAGACCAAAGATATTCCCCATAACTGAGTGTTTCAGTTGCCTCTTTGTCTTGTCATTTTGTAGGTGACCCAAATGCACTTGCATTGAAGTAAGTTGTGGAATCTTGAGCCAGAATTAAGAGAAACATACAGACTTTAGCCTTACCTCATGGAAACTCTTGAACTGCATTGCACACCAGCAAAAATACTGGCAATTACTAAACTGATCAGAAATGAGAAAGTAAAAGGTAAATTTTGTCTCCCATATTTCTGAAAATTTATATTTGTCTCAAGGCTGCATTAATTTTTTGTCCATAGGGTTGTTAGTCCTGAAGATGTTATATGGAACTTCACTGTCCTAACCGAATGAGTCATTCAGAAGGGCCCTTATGAAAGAAATGAGCAGTTCCTATCTAGTTGTGCATGGTGCAGTTAAGGATTGAAGTTGAAAGACCGAGAAAGTAGATTTAGGTTTTGAATAACTAAGATTAAAACATTTCAAGTTCAGGAAAAATGAATGCTGGTGGAAAGAAATAGTTTGAGAAGGTGGCCTCTTGAACACTGGCAGTTATATGTACTGCAGAAAGTTTTCTCACTAGTTACTGACATGTTCCAAGACAAACAAGTATCTCTGGGCCATGTCAACAATGACATTAGGTTTTGTGAGCCAACCACCGCAAGAGAAAACAACTTTTAAGAGAGAAACTGTTCTCAGCTCAAAGTAAGTAGTAGCCTTGAACTGGAGCAGCAATAAGATAGATAGATTATTCTGGTTTTATGACTGATGTGTCTTCAGAGCTATGCAGACATGGGGAACTTGATTAAAAGACCTTTGTTAATATATCTCAACTAGCTATATTAATTGATATATACTGCATAAAGGTTGGAGAATCACAATGTGCTAAAACCTTTCAGAAATGTCCACATAATTTCTCACTGGTATCTTACTTTCTTCATGTTCAAGCAGTACAACCGCCCTGCAAATAGGAAAAGATAGATCTGCAACTTGTGATGATGGACAACCCTGAATGGCAGATCTGAGCTGCAGATATCTGGGAGAAGCTTCAATATCTTACTTTCTGTGCTTCATCACTATCACCAAAGCTGAATCTATCTCAGAAGTTTCTGATGCCATGAGTATTTGTGCGTGTAATTTCAAAACCATTTGTATCTCAAAAAAGGTGTAGTGGCAGTTCTTGCCCTGGAAGTGTGTAGACACTATCATCATGATCTGTCAAAAAACCTGCAGATATATTGTGTTTCCAGACTCTTGTAGAAATGTGAAAAGGTTATTTCTGGGGTTGCTGTAGATATCAAAACTGTATATCACATTTGGCAATGCTTCTTGCTAGAGCATCAATTCTATGTATTTACTTTCATGTGTAGAATTAGGAATTGGTTTTCCTTTTGGCATAGGATTTCCTGAGCAACTCTTTTATTCATTAGAACTTTAATTTTCTTGTTGTCAAATTGTGTATTATTTAGGCTCATTGAACCCTTCTGCACAGACAATTCAAGAACTTATGCAAAGTGTTTAATGTGACGGCACAATCATACATTTCTTGTATTCAATTTCACATTAATTATACTAATTTGGAGGTGGATCCTGACCGTCCCTTTTATGTATCCAATTTAGATGCATTGCCCCTCAAAATTCAAGGTGAAAGCTGTACTTCATTTGCGACTCATTATCCTTCCTGGTGTACAGTCCTGTGGTTACCACTAGTTGTTTATGAAATATTCTGTTATTGCCACATAAGATTTTGAGGTCTTAGAGGTTATTCATACAGCAATCACTCATTTCCTGTGAAAATGATACTTAAATAATCATTCAAGAAGTTTAGGATAGTGCATCTCTTTTGAGAAGAAAAGGATATAAATAATATTTCCATTTGAAAAAAAAAAAAAACAGAAAAAAACAAAATCACTTTAAAAGGTAGATCATCCTGCACCAAAGCATTACAATTAACAGTGTTCAGAATGATTCCTTTTGAAATTAAGCAAATGTAAAGTACCATGAGGAAGCACATCCAAGCCATCTAAAATATTTTTGACAGACCAATTCTTACCAGTTATACCAAATTCTTTTGATATGAGATGGTACACCAAAAGTTGTAAGTTTTATTTAACTTCAATTACAATGTTAATGCAATATTTTCAGAAGTTTAGCACAGCATAAAGAAAATAACTAGCCCAGTATATTAAATGGAATAACATTGAAACCCTTTCCACAGGTTTCTTAGCCTAAGCCTTCTTTTTTGTTCTCTTTTCATTCTCTTTTCCATTAATATTATTTCAGGAGGTCAAAAGATTTTATATTTTGTCTTTGTGACTTTACTTTTATTTAAAATATATACATTAGATTTGTTCATTTGGAGGATACATGGAGAGTTGAAATGAAACACTTCATTCAGTGATGATATTGATATCTGAAAAGAAGAACAGACCCTCTGTGTTTAATGATTGTTTCTTTTGATCTTCAGGAAATAACAAAGAAAAAAGAAAAGGAAATGTATGTGGGTTTTTTTCTATCCCTCTACAAGTACTTTTTCTACGACTGAACTAGTACAACAGTACTAACTACAACACTGAAGATCTCTCCCATTCATTGATATGCACCTTCATTATTTCACTTTTTGTATTTAAACAATTTGATCTTTTAAAATGAAAGTATAATGAATAAATAGGCATTTGTCTAAGTTTGAGCAAAGAAAAATAATTTTATTTGGTTTTCCATATCGCACTACTCAGTAAGAAACCCTAATAATTCAGTGCCACTTTATAAAAGATAAAGAAGCGGGGTTTTTCTTTCCTTTTCTTCCTGGGAAACAAAATAAAATAAATAACTTTAGGTAGATAATAATATTTTAAGACATATTTTCAAAATATTTTTCTTTCATTGTCACAACTTATTACATTTAAATATCTTGTTTTATTATTCCTTTTTTACTTTTTTTCCTTTTTATCTGAATCTGCTGAGGAATTGTAAATTCATTGCACTAATCAATACATTGATTAAAAACATCTTTTTGAAAAATAGATACTCATTCAAGGTATGCTGTACAATTTTGGACTGCCTGGAGACTGAAAGAATCATTAAGAGAACACTGCCTTATGGAGGCACCTAAAAATTTGCATCCAGTTGTGTAACTTTTAACACCCCAGCCCTGAAGCTGCAAGATCACAGGCTCAGCTAGGAGTTTTACTTTAAAATAAGTACATAGGGTTCTTTAATACCTCGAGATAGGTCAAGATAATACCTCAAGATATCTCAAGAGAATAAGCCAAGGACTTGTTCCCAATAGGTATCTTTATTAATTTAGGAAAGAAAATAAGGGAACTTGGCAAAGGTTTAAAAAGGGCACTACACAAGCCAGACAAAATGTTCCACCACAGTATCAACCCAGCACATATTAACCCACAACACATAAATCAAAATGTAGTCAGTCCACAACATTTAAGATCCAGTCTATCTGCAACACTTATTTAAAATCTAATCCTTTCAGCTCCGAGCCACCCAAAACATCAAGAAAAGAGCAAAGAAAGAGAAGTAGAGGGAGCAAGAAGAAAGAAGGAAAGAGACAGATCAAATAGCGACCACTGGAACCTCTTTGAAGACTCTCATGTCCAGATGGCAGGGGCACGACATGTGGCACACCTATGCCTCTGGTTTTATCTAGTCTGGTCTCCACGGCCAAACCCCACAGGTGGGGCCTCTGACCCCCCAGACACTCTGGGGCTCCAGGCCAGGCTGAGGCACAGTGTCCTCACTGTCCCTGCCAATCTGAACTGGGTCAGGGGCTCCAGGAGCTGTGGAGTGTTATAGTTTTCCTGGGCTGTTTGTGGCTGGCAGCTGCTCTGGGGCTTCTCTGTGTGGGCTCCAGAGGCTGCCATGAGGGATACAATGCCACCTCAGCTCTGTCAGGTTTGACCCATCCCCTTCCTCTCCACACACACACACACTCACCCCCAAAAAGGTGGTTCTGACCCCATAATCACTGATATAGTGTCTAACACACTTGAAGACAAAGTACAGAATCATACACTCAAAATGTTTAAAATATGAGACTGAAAAAGTGAATTAAGTTAAATGCCGGAGGTTTTCAAATAGGTTGAAATAACATTACCTTCAATTTGTCAACAAGAAATCTTTGCCACTTAAGTAACATTTCCTAGATCTTTAGTGTTCTGAAGTTTTAGTGTAGAGGGAGAAAGATTGGTGAAGTGTGGTGTGTGCCCACCACAATGTTCTTATCTGGGCCACCCATGATGCTGGGAACCTCAGCCTCAGACCCCGTCTGCTATTTGGTTTACAGCTAAGCTTTCAAGAACTACAAAACCTACAGCTCCAGGGAGATATGGGTTGCAAATGGCACAGCACAAACATTGCTCCCTCCACCCCTTTTCAGCTATGCCATCCAAGGTGCTGTGAATACCAGACTCAAAGAGCCATTAGGGTTTGGGTTAGGGTTCAGAGAACCATAAAGCGTACAACTGCAGGGACACTGGGGCTGAAAAAGGCATGAAAAAGGGAGCACCCGCAGAAACATTGCTCCCTCCACACCTTCCTCATCTGGGCTATCTTGGGAGCTCCCCTAGCCCCCATCTTGTGGTCTACTCCCTCGAGAATTATGGGAAGAGAGGCTGTCATTGAAGACTAAGACAAAAAAAATTGGTGAGTACTTCCCATTTTACTCATCTGTTCTTACTAGTTTGCCAGTCTTGCTTATCTTTTCCTTCCTTTTCTGACTGACAAACCTGTAGAAGCCCTTGCCAAGTTCAGCTCCAGCTTTGCCTACCTCACCCCCTGCCTATACAGCCAGTGTCCCTGTTCTCGTCTCAGGATATCTGTCCTTGCTTCCGTGGCCTACACATTTACTTTTCACGCTTTAGTTTGATCAGCAGGTCCCAAAGCACCCATGCTGGTCTCTTGCCTTCCATCCTGATATTTTGTGCCTGGGGATCACTTGTGTTTTATAGAAGACTTCCTTAAAGATCTGACAGCTCTGTTCTGCTCCCTTGTACCTGAGGTCAGTTTCCATGTTATCCTGTTGACTAATTGCTTGAATAGCTGGAAAATTGCCTTCCTAAAGTTCAGGGGTCTAACTTTACCCTTAACCTGACCCATATCCATCAGGATTGTGAACATCACCAGTGTGTGATCCATGCAGCCCAGGCTACCTCCAGTCTTGATGTCCACAATTACCTCACTTGCCTTTGTGAATATCAGATCTAGTATCATCTCCTCTGTGGTAGCACTGTCTGTTACCAGGCTTGATAAGTTATCCTGCATGCATTCTAGGAGTCTTCTGGATTGCCGACAGCTCACAGTGCTACTTTCCCAGTGTTATGAGTTAGCAAAGTAGGCCTAAATTTAGGCTTTAAAGTTCAGACCAGACCTGGGATTGTCAGCTGACTTGAGCTGAGCTGGGCTAGCTAACAGCTGACTTCTAGCCAGTAATACTGTATTCCATACCATATTGCATCATCTCAAAAGGGGTAAAATTCAGTGTATAGGAGTGGCTTGTTCAGTTCCACCATGGCTGCACTAGAAGAAGAATGTGCCACAGCTCTTCTACAATGCTAGGCCCCTGCTCCTGCTGCCGCTACTTGCATTTTGTTTGAGTTCAGGGAAGTAGAAATATTTTGTTGTTATACCTTCTCTTTCTTGCAGAGTGTCTTTTAGAGTACTTATAGATTTAGAGTAATACACTTTGTATTAATTGGGGAGAGGGAAGTTATTTCTTGCTATACTATACATAACTTGTGTAAGTGTGAGTTATATTGTAGTTTTCTCTTAATTTTCTGTTTTCTCTAAAAATACATATAGTTAGTTTCAGCATTAACCTGGTTTAGAAGTTTGGGGTTTTTTTCCCTCTCCCTGTTCTTTTTCCCTTAGCTGGTTGTGGGGAGGAGGAACCCTCTCTCTCTGTTTTGGACACTTGGCGTCTTGCCAGCTCAACCCAAGACACCCAGCAGAAGTCAGGGTGAGTGTTTGCAAGCATGGTGTCTCCTCTAGCTGGAGCAAGAAAGCTTTGTCAATAGGCTCCTCTTGACCAGGCAGCCTGTAGAAGACAGTGACCATGAAGTTGTTTTAATTGCCTCACTGTCTGAGAGCTTCAGAACTTCCTACTCAGGCTGCTTCATTCAGCACTAATTTCAGACTCTTACCACTCCAGGAACTGTCCCCACAGTCTCTCAGTGAAATCCTTGGTTACATGGCACAGCTTGCTTTGGAGTCTTTACATAGCATCTAGTTCCAACCCTCCTACCATGGGCAGTACACCTTTCACTAGACCAGGTTGTTCAGACCACTATCCAGCCTGGTCTTGAACACTTCTAGGGATGGCACATCCATAGCTTCTCTGGGCAATCTGTTCCAGTGCCTCAGCATCCAAGGGACGTCTCCCAGTACTGCCCACTATCAGCTAGCAGAAAATACACTGTGGCATGACAGCCTGGTTGGGAAGTTCACTGCCACCCTACTCCCTCCAGCCATTTGCCACCTGGTCCTTCCCCAAAAATATACATGAGAGGACATGACTTCTGCAGGCAGCTTGCACTTTTGGGTGAGGAGCCAATCTAGTTACTGCAGGGGCAAGTGAAGTGCAGGCCAAATAATCCACACATGGACAAGCAATGTCAACTTTCCTGCACAAAGTGGAATGAAATTCAGATGCAACACAGTCCATGTACAGGGCTAGACACAACACTTAATATTTAGGCCATTGATTATAATAGAATAAAAATAAATCTTAAATCAGAAATAGATACTCATACAGATATAGGTATGTAAATTTTGTATGCAGATGCTGACATTGACAAGGAACTGTCAGACAAATGCAAGGCTTGTTAGGATACAAAGAAAATAGTCACATTTTCCTTTCTTTTTTAATTCTTCCTCACTTGATAGCACTAGCAAGAATATGGCAAATACTGACATACTGAAGTCATTGACAAGGTTGATATGTGTGCTTTATGCTGTAAGTGCAACATCTTAACCAACCACAGAGCCTAGAAATGGCAAGAGTAGAATTTTGCTGTTATTAGGACATCGGGTGTCAGAAGGGTACTGCACAAGCCAGGAAGGGCCCCAAGATAGTGCCTCTGACCCTTAGGAACCTTGGGTAGAGGTGCAGGTCTTCCATTGTAGCCAATCAATTTTGTATATACATCCACCTTGACTCTTCCAATATCAGAAGGAGGAAGAATTACCAGGGAAATATTTACATACTATTTCCAAGTCAGTATTACTTGCTGAGGAACTGACAACATTTACCACATCTGACCAGCTACCTGTGGTGTCTTTTATCTCTTCAAGTCAAATTAGATTTACCATTCACGAGAGTATTCTTAACCTACTTCATCCTGCTAATTGCTAGAAGCCTTGACTAAGTGGAAAAGAGTGATCAAGAGTGTTTTCAAATGTTGAAAGTTGACCATAAGTCTCAGGAGGTGTCTAGAAAGCAGAGGAAAGAATCTGTAACATAGGAAAACACATTCATGCATGTCTGATTAGTAATTTTAACAGAAGAATCAAACCCACTGGGATAGCTATTAGATTTTTCCCTAAAAGATTTTAACTAATCTTGTGCTGCATGAGCACTATCCTAGGATCTGAAAGATGACAAATATTTATTCAAGTACTTTTATATCCAATATATTAGAATCAGAGATGGTTTTAAAATTCTTTAATTGTAGTGGTTTCTGTGTTTATTCATAGCCACTCAGCATTATTTTATTTTTGTTTTGCATGTGAAAAATTGATCTGTTACATTTCTTCAAATAAAAAAAATATATGTATTAATAGCTTGTTTTGTATGATAAGCCATGGTCAAAGATTTGCTTTATTTTTAAAAATACTTCCCTGACTCTAGTTTACAAATAAGCCATACATAACATAACCTGTTATGATCACCTATTGGAATTCCTATAATTTTTATATTTAATAAGCATGATAGGAGGTACACTGAATGGATATTGGTCTTGTTCAGATCTTTTGTTGCTTCATTATATCTCCTCCTGATTGGTACTCTTTCTGAGGAATATGTCCTTTTCTTCTTTTTTTTTTTCCTTTTTCTATTCTGAAAATACCAGTTTCTTCTAAAAAGTACCACAACATTGTGGTAATTATGATCTCCTGCTTGGCCTTTACCCCTTTATTGATACAAGTCAAGACCACCAATAAAATGATGGTTGATAATTTCTAATTGTCTTTTCTCTCTCTCTCAATAGATGAAGTAATGACACTCTTACACATAGCTTATATTACAGTAAACTTAATATGAAGTTCTCAAAGTTCACTTTTGTACCTCAGCAATCCTTTTCTATTACCGGTTTCTTTTCATAAACACTTGGAATTCAAGTTGAGTTGCACTCAGCACTCCACAAATACAATGACTGTTCCAGCTCAGTCTCAGAAATGGAGGAATAAAGAAATAAGAGTTTTCAAGTAACCCAAATATTATGTGTCAAAAATATGAGTGTATCTCATTATGTTGGACTACCAAGTTTCCTGTTATTTAACTTTTGGTGGAATGGTTATGGGTACATTTTTGTCCTCCTTTCTCCCTTCCACTTTGTTACTCTCTCTCTCTCTCTCTTCCTTCCCTGTTACTTAGAAGTTTCATATTTCTCAAAAAAACATGCAGAAAAAATGAAATCTGGTTCAATGGTTTAAAGTATTTTTAACTAATTTTTTCCTAAATCTAGGTGGTCAGAGTAAAAAAGACCAAAAGAATTATCTCCTTTCCAGAATCAATGATGGCAATGAGACTATAACCCTGAAATATTCAGTTGCCATTTTCTGATGCTTTCTCTAAGTCAAACCTAAAATTAACCATAAGAGCTTGAACAGGCCATCTATACCATCTTTTGTTGGACATCAGGCTGTGGGTGGTCCTGACTGGGGTTGGCCCATGGCTGGGCAGGGCAGGGCTGTGGGAAGTTGGAGATTGGCCTTGCTGTGGTATCACTGGGGCAGGGAGTGATGGCTCCAGAGGGATGACATGATGTCCTGGGCCCTGGGCAGGATAAGACAGACCTAGGGAAGGAGACCAGGGATAGTAGGGCCTGCAGTGACCTCAGAACCCTGACTATATCTTTCAGTATGGTTTAGGTAGCTCCGAATTTATAGGTTCCTTTGCAACCTTATAGACAAAACATGAGGTTTTTTTTGAAAATTTTCAGAGACTGTTTGTGTTTGATTCATCTTTCTTGTTTCATTCTGCTCCATAAAAATACTCAAACAGCTGTCACACTGTGTTCTAATATCAATAAGGAGAATTGACCTAGAAGTCAATATCTTTTTTCTTTTTTTACACTTCTAGATTACTTTTCATGTGAAAAGCAAGTGGCCACTGAAGACCCCTGTGTAAGACTTTCAGCTGGAGATGTCAGCAGCCATGCCTGTAAGGAAGGAAGCCAGAGGAAACACTACTTGACTCTTTGAGGAGCAAAGTTCATCAGCCCATATCCAGAAATGATGAGAGAGAGGAGCATGTCAGTTCTAGCCAGAGATGACAGTGGAGTTTTTTGTGTCCCAGTGGTCCTGAGGTGTGACAGCAGCAGAAAGCCCTTCTGCAGCCACTCTGAAAGGGGCATCCATGGCTTCTAACCAGGAAATAACAAAAGCAATCACTAGAACTTGTAGTCCTTCAGGATGTGGTAAGGCTATAGTGCTGAATGGCAAAGGCCCAGCTTTGGCAGAATAAAAGGGTATTTAGGTAGATGTGCAGAAAAAAAATTAAGCAGATTGTTCCCTGACACAGGCTCCTTTGTGCTGGTTATAAAATATGTAGACACTCAGTTGTAATATCCAAATGTATCACAGGGTTTACACCACAACCTGAGATTTAAGCAGAGACAAGTAAAGGCCACTGATTCAACTCACTTTTTAATTCTTATTTTTAATATCATTCAGTCTATTTTAGAAAAGGGAACTTGAGGGTTTACTACTTGAGAGAACTGATCCTGAATTGATGTGGAAATGATTAAATATTTTCATAGACCAAGAAAGATAATTTTCAATACCTATATGGAAACTTTGGTTGACATACAACGTAGCCAGCCACAAGTATTCAGCATTTCCAAGCCATATCCCCTAAAGAACACAGTAAAGTAGCAAAATGAGAGTAATTTTTGTTGTTGTTGTTGCCGTTCTTTTTCTTATGGCTTGGTTATATTTGCCTTCTTGCTTTTCAATCTGTAGTGTAAATTGACTCATATTTGCAACATTTTCTCTAAAATGAGGATTATAGGGGTCTGAGTATTTGTTTTATTTTAAATAACCCAAGATTCTTAGGAGTGAAAGTTTTGTTTAATATACTGCCAATTCAATTGCATGATCTGCTGTCTTATCTTTCCTGGGGAAGCAATTGCTCTTTTCAATATTAATTCAGCTTTTTAACATAGGCAGGAGGGTTTTCTTATTCATAGTTCAGTACTTGCCAGAAATGTGATAGGTATTGTACAACCAGAAAAAGGAACCATTTCTGAACTGAAAATCTTATAGTATTGCGCATTTTCTAATCCCAGAGGCAGTGTAGTGATGGCAATTCTTATTACTTGTAATGTCTCTTCTTCCTTCAGCATACATGACCCTTCTTTGACCTTAGATGAACCTTGTTAGTATACATTGTCTCATAAACAAGCCATCTTTTTGCAAGTCCTGTAAAAGCATCCATGGGGTGTTTACTTTTGGAAGGCTGCTGTTGTTTCTCTTTGATGCTAATATCTAACAATTTTTGTAACATTATCGAGGAATGCAGATCGGCTAAGCCTCGGTAAGGAAGATGGTAAATGGTGGCTTGTCACACCAGCTGCATTCATGTACTTTATCCCGCACAGCTCAACTGTTTGCTAACTACCAAGACAGCACGAGAGTTTTTTATCTCTATACACTGGACACTCTGTACTCTTCCATTAATTTCTCAGTCTTAGATATACTCAGCTTTGTTCTCAGTCTTGGACAGAAAAATTATGGTTATATTTAAAAGATATTTTGAAGGGCATCTTCTAGTATCCTGCCAAAGTTGAAGGACCCATACCATAACTCCGTAAATGTTTCATATCAAATAACCAATAGATAGATTTAGAGCACACTCACTTCTCAAAATTATTTAGTGGTAGTATTCATAAATAATATTTAAAATTATTAGTTGCTGAAGTGGAAAGATTAGCTAAGTCTATTTTCAATAAGTGTAGGAATGTGAAATAATACCTATGTATAATTTTCCTATGCTGAATGTAAAATGACTGTGTGCAAGTTAAAAAAAAAGGCAAATTTTTTATTGCTATTGAAGCAATGGAATTAAATATCTGTTTATTTCTTCCCTTTTTTTTTTTACAATATGCACATAAATATGAAAGGTATAAGAGTATATCTATAGTAAATTACAAATAGTTTATTTATTATGGTCAAGTTATACTAGGTCATACAGCCTGAACTTAAATAAATTGTCAAAAAGACACCCTGTATTTGGTGCTTTCCATTAACCATAATGTATTGTCATTTTATTTCAGGACCCTGCTTCTGTAAATGGATCTGAATAAATCTGTGTGAAGATAATTGCTAAACTCTAAACTGTTTTGTTTCTCTACTGATCTATATTTCCCTACTGATCACATTACATCTTAGAGTCATAATGTAACAGGTCAAATTCTTTGTCATCAGTAGTCACTGAAATTTAAAACAAAACTTAAATGAGGCTAAAATTTCACTTTATGAGTCCCTATGAAATGATCACATAATCAAATTAAAGTGCTTCCACTAACATATACTATAGTTCACAGCTGGTAGGAAGAACACGCTATGAAAGCTGTGCTTCATCTGCCTTTTCCCTTCCACCATTATCGAAGACTTTTCTTGAATGTTTCTTATGCCCCTGATGGAAAACTTGGGCCCTTGATATAAGTAAATAAAAACCTAAAGCAAACTTTTTATGAAGTTCTGAATGCATCCAGATGATGTGTGGAGAAGGGATCTCTGCCTGCAGCATGCTCACTGTGGGTCGGCCCTCTTCCTTACAAAGTCTTGCAGAATCAGGGAAATGACACCTGCATAAATGACTGTGAGGGAGCACCTTCAGGGTCAGCATTTATGGGGCAAGACAAAGCTGTGGATAGCCTTACTAGGAGCAGAAATTGCTGCTGAGTTATGTGGCAAACAATGAGATTCATGGAAAGGCTGATGCAATTTGAGTCTACATGATAAAGGAAAAAACACAGCAGAGGCAGAAACACAGGCAGGATTGCTGTATTGCTCTTTATGTTCAATATAAGCACCTCTGTGACAAAAATATGCCTTCTAAATTAAAAATAAAAACATTTGTGCCGAAAATTCTCATGAATATCATTTGAAAAATAAAACTGCTTACTTTTATCCCACAGTTTTTGGTCTAATAAACTGTAATTTGTTGGTTCTTTTAAATGGATGTCTTTGGGATTTCGAACATAATTAAACCATACATATCTTAAAATAAGGGGACAGGGGAAAGTCAAGTTGAACAGTTATGAAAGTTATGCATGTTTGTTACTAATTCACAATTAATGGTGTTTAGAAATTTTACTTTAAAAAATATACTGTTAATGCAAATACAGATATGAAAGTCAAGAACAAACATAAGACATTTCCCACTAGTAGATGTGGTAAGAAATATCATGGAAACTTATTTAAATATTAAACAGTGTTTCAGTGAATAAATATTTATTCAAATAAATGAACATATTTTGGTCTTGTTGAATGCATTTCCACTTGGAATATTACTCCTGTTGGTTTGAAATTATGGTTCTAAAACAGGCACTAGCTAGTGTTTTTTAGCTCTTTTAATGACTTATACTGTGGATTCCCCAGTCTTTCGTTCAAATCTCCACTGCTTTTGAAGTTCTGATCCTTTATAAATAATTATAAACTAGCTTAAAATTGTGTTATAAAATAATGTAGCAAAGTTTGTCTTATGAAATATGTTCCAAATTAGATAAAACCCCTTGAGTTTCTAGAAAAAGAAAGTCTCATCAACTTACAAACATTCTATGACAAAACACAGCCATTGCTTCAGAAATTCCAAAGGACAATTCTATCACAATTTCTTTTCTCATAGATTATACTGCACTATCCATTTTCTCGATTAAAAATCATAGCTCAGGAAGAATAGACACATTATACAAATTAAAACAAAACATCTCCTTATTACCTGTTCCTGGGGATGATTTCAATTGTACTTTTTTTTAGATAAATGTTACATGAAGTAAGCTTCTTCTATCAGAATTAAAAGCTCTTTTGTAATCATTTTATTAAATCTTGATCCACTATGATTCCCAAAGTCATTTACCATCAAAGAGTTTTATTCCAAGTGCCTGAATTCAGTTACAATTTGCAGTTGACTGATTGTCAGTAAATCTTATCTCTCAATCTTTTCATACAAATTGAAAAATGAGATGCTGATCTCAAGAAAGACTTCATATTTGTCACAAAGTATTGGAAAGTGAGAGAACCCAGAATTCCCATTCTCTAAGAGTTTCATCAATCACAGCTTGAAGAGAAAGGGGGGAAGATGTCTGGAAATGCAAATTTTCTAGCCAATTATCTTTATTGAAAAACCAGTAGAAGAACATGATTTTTGATAAACATGACTGCTTTCAAGTCTCTTGCTTTATAAAATTTGGGGGTTTTTTTAATCTTCTTTCTCTTAATTGCTTCCCCCCCCCCCCTTACTTTTAATTTTTCCAGAAGAAAAATAACAACCATAAAACCTGATAAAATAGATCCATATTTTCATTGCATTTTTTTGGCATGAGGAA